>NC_068313.1:482967-802967 GCF_025860055.1 Xyrauchen texanus | reverse complement strand
ACCCCTAAACCCAACACAACCCCTAAACCCAACACATCCCCTAACCATAACACATCCCCTAACCATAACACATCCCCTAAACCCGACACATCCCCTAAACCCGACACATCCCCTAAACCCAACCACAACACATCCCTAACCAACACATCCCTAAACCGACACACCCCTAAACCCGACACAACCCCTAAACCCAACACATCCCCCTAAACCCAACACATCCCCTAACCATAACACATCCCCTAACCATAACACATCCCCTAAACCCGACACAACCCCTAAACCCAACACAACCCCTAAACCCAACACATCCCCTAACCATAACACATCCCCTAACCATAACACATCCCCTAAACCCGACACATCCCCTAAACCCAACACATCCCCCTAAACCCGACACATCCCCTAAACCCGACACAACCCCTAAACCCGACACATCCCCTAAACCCGACACAACCCCTAAACCCAACACATCCCCTAAACCCAACAAAACCCCTAAACCCGACACAACCCCTAAACCCGACACATCCCCTAAACCCGACACAACCTCTAAACCCGACACATCCCCTAAACCCGACACAACCCCTAAACCCGACACAACCCCTAAACCCGACACAACCCCTAAACCCGACACATCCCCTAAACCCGACACATCCCCTAAACCCAACACAACCCCTAAACCCAACACAACCCCTAAACCCAACACAACCCCTAAACCCAACACATCTCCTAACCATAACACATCTCCTAACCATAACACATCCCCTAAACCCGACACATCCCCTAAACCCGACACAACCCCTAAACCCAATACATCCCCTAAACCCAACACATCCCCTAAACCCAACACATCTCCTAACCATAACACATCCCCTAAACCCAACACAACCCCTAAACCCAACACATCCCCTAAACCCAACACAACCCCTAAACCCAACACCACCCCTAAACCCAACACAACCCCTAAACCCAACACAACCCCTAAACCCGACAAAACCCCTAAACCCGACAAAACCCCTAAACCCGACACAACCACTAAACCCGACACAACCCCCTAAACCCGACACAACCCCCTAAACCCGACACAACCCCCTAAACCCGACCCAATCCGTAAAAACCCAACCAAAACCCTAAACCTAACACAACCCCTAAAACCTGACATAACCCCTAAACCCAACACATCCCCTAAACCCGACACAACCCCTAAACCCAACACAACCCCTAAACCCAACACATCCCCTAAACCCAACACATCCCCTAAACCCAACACAACCCCTAAACCCGACACAACCCCTAAACCCGACACAACCCCTAAACCCGACACACCCCCTAAACCCAACACAACCTCTAAACCCAACACATCCCCTAAACCCTAACACAACCTCTAAACCCGAAACAACCCCTAAACCCGACAAAACCCCTAAACCCGACACAACCCCTAAACCCGACAAAACCCCTAAACCCGACACAACCCCTAAACCCGACACAACCCCTAAACCCGACACATCCCCTCAACCCAACACACCCCCTAAACCCAACACAACCCCTAAACCCTAACACAACCTCTAAACCCAACACAACCCCTAAACCCAACACAACCCCTAAACCCAACACACCCCCTAAACCCAACACAACCCCTAAACCCAACACAACCCCTAAACCTAACACAACCCCTAAACCCAACACATCCCCTAAACCCAACACATCCCCTAAACCCAACACAACCTCTAAACCCAACACATCCCCTAAACCCTAACACAACCCCTAAACCCGACACATCCCCTCAACCCAACACACCCCCTAAACCCAACACAACCCCTAAACCCTAACACAACCTCTAAACCCAACACAACCCCTAAACCCAACACATCCCCTCAACCCAACACACCCCCTAAACCCAACACAACCCCTAAACCCAACACAACCACTAACCCTAACACATCCCCTAAACCTTAACACAACCTCTAAACCCGACACAACCCCTAAACCCGACACAACCCCTAAACCCGACAAAACCCCTAAACCCGACACAACCCCTAAACCCGACAAAACCCTAAACCCGACAAACCCCTAAACCCAACACAACCCCTAAACCCAACTCAACCCCTAAACCCAACACAACCCGTAAACCCAACACAACCTCTAAACCCAACACAACCCCTAAACCCAACACATCCCCTAAACCCAACACAACCTCTAAACCCAACACATCCCTAAACCCAACACATCCCTAAACCCAACACAACCCCTAAACCCAACACAATCTCTAAACCCAACACAACCCCTAAACCCAACACATCCCCTCAACCCAACACACCCCTAAACCTAACACAACCCCTAAACCCAACACAACCCCTCAACCCAACACATCCCCTCAACCCAACACACCCCCTAAACCTAACACAACCCCTAAACCCAACACATCCCCTCAACCCAACACAACCCGTAAACCCAACACAACCCCTAAACCCAACACATCCCCTAAACCCAACACATCCCCTAAACCCAACACAACCTCTAAACCCAACACAACCCCTAAACCCAATACAACCTCTAAACCCAACACACCCCCTAAACCCAACACATCCCCTAAACCCAACACAACCCCTAAACCCAACACAAATGAGACTACACAACTAAATAAAATACCTATATAAAGACAGACACACACAAAGAGAAACATACATACACACACAGACACAGAAACACACACACACACACACCTGTCCCAGTTGTAGAGGTTGATGTGTATCTGTATGGCATGGTAAATGAGGTTGGCCTGCAGTAGCGTGCTCTCTGCCTCCTGCACACGTCCACTGAACAGCAGAACATGAGCGGCACACGAGTCTTTAGATGGCAAATCCTTAATGAAGTTTATATACTGTACTTTATCCACCTGACACCCACAAACACACAAGTGTTAGACAGAGGGAAAGTGTGTTCTCTCTACTACAGCAGTGTTTAGTGAAGTGTGTACCTCTCCGATAGCGGCATATGCCACTTCTGCTGTGCTCAGCTCTCGACTGGACATTGCCATCCCTGCCAGACATGACCACAGAGTCTGATCCTGAGAGAAACACATCACACACAGCTGAATCTAAAACCATTTCTAAAAGCATTCTGCTCATTCTTCAATAATTATTATGCATGCAGCTTTTATGAGCTCATACTAATTCAGACTTCATGAAACATTTGTACTTTTTAAAACTGCACACACTGAAGGAACATCATTAAAATCAACTACTGACCTATCAATGAGCATGACTTTTCCATGAGCTTTCAAGCCATTTGTGAGTATTGGACACAGGTTTTTAAAATCATTTTCATTCTGATTTGTGAACCAGTTTAAAGCAAATCATTGAAAAGAACCGACTAAAAGTATGTTTCACCCACAGATGAACATCACTATGGGATATTCACTAAAAATATAAAGTGGAAAGCATAAAATGTATATTTACTATAGAAATTTCCATGACTTCAAAGATACTATTCATTTCCATGACTGTTGCAGGCCCGAAATTATTATTTGTTTAATTCCCTAATATTTACAGGTTTTCCATGACCATGTGTGAACCTGCAAACAACATAAAAAAAATGGAGATGAGCAGGGCTGGGTATCGATATAGATTTCCTGATTAGATTCGGATTCACAAGCTTTCAATTTGATTAAATTCCAATTCGATTGGATTTCCATAAATTTAGATCTATTTGAGTTCAAATGTCCATTTTGCTTAGAGCAATTTTACAATTCTCAGTACCAAATTCAAGCTAAGCAAGTAATTATTCAAGACAAGTAAACAGTTAGTAACAAAGTATGAACAACGACACAAATTACCATGAATACATCAAAGACAGCAATGAAGAAAACAGTGCTTGAAGTTTGTAAGTATCAAGTATTTAAGTAAATATTCAGAAATAGAAAAAAAGTCATGAAAGGTAACATAAAAGTGCTTAAATGACAGTCCCCGTTTGCCAAAAACCCCTTAAGTGTTTCCGTTATGTATAACACTTAAAGTGTGATTTCCACTGACCCGAGGGAATGAGGGAGTGGCAGGGCGGACGGCGGGGCCGGGTCGTGATCCTACACACCCGGTCCCGTATTAGGCTAATTATGCCTCCGAGAGGTTTAAAGGCTGACTGCAGAGGGCCGTGCGGGAGAGAGAGATCGTTAGCGGACATGTCCGTCATGTGTGTGTTTGTGTCTTCTTTTAAGTTTATCATTAAACCTATTATTTATATTGAAAAGCCGGTTCTCGCCTCCTCCTGTCCATTGAATACGTTTACAGAGGGTGTTACATATAATCGCTTAGACACTTCTCATAGGAAAGAGAAACCGTTAAGGGATTTACTACAGTGAATTACCATAATACAATTCTACTGTTACCTGTCTCTGACAACTTTCAGAAGATCGGAAATGTCCTGACCAACAATTTTTACCACATAGAAAATACTTTAACTTTATATTATGTTTTTATTTGGATTACATTTTTGGTTATAAACACTTTTTATTGATTCTTGTATACAAAAAATAAATATACAGTAAAAATACAGAATCAACTTTAACCCCCATTATTTCTCCCTCCACCCCCCAACCCCACCCTGTTCCTCAACTATTACACAATGCACAAATATTAACAAAATAAAAGTTTAAACATTAAAAAACAAAGAGAAAAGATAGAATTCCACAAAGAACAGAATCCACAAAATTTGACCATTATTTTGTTTCTCTCCAGATAGTCCTCACGAGAGCCTTCCAGAAAAGACAAACACCTGTTCCATTTATTACCAAACACGTCCAATCTGACCAATCTTTTCAAATGCTGCCACCCTACCAATTCAGTGAACCATTCATGAAATGAGGGAGTGCCTTTTGACTTCCATCCTCTAAGAAGTATTTGTCTGTGGATCATTACACTAGTTTGGACCCAGCTTTTAGTATATTTGTCACCTACTTTAATAACTGCCCCATCACCCAATATACACAGTCTGGGGCAGAATGAAATTTGAGGATCTAAAACCTCATGTGATCATGATCATGTGCCATATCTCCATCCTCCAACTGACTTCGCCAGCAGATCGGTGTGTCTTTTAGACCAAGCCTAAATAATCTAGAGGGAGTCCAGTAGAAACGATGCACAATCTTAAACTGAATAAGACATACACTTGCATCTCTAAACATAATTCAAATAAAATAAAACATTCTTTCCCACTTCCCATCCTCCAATTCCAAGTTCAAATCTCTTTCCCATAACCTCTTAAGAGATGTTGAGTCCCCGTCACCAAGACTCTGAATCAACGAGAAATAATACACTGACACTTCATGCCCCTTTACAAAGTCTGTGAGCACCATCAATTAATTCAGTTTCTAAAGATGGAGAGAGCTGATAATACTGGGCACACTTCTGTTTTCAGTGTGTTCCTATTAGATCATCCTTCAGCTTGTTAATGATTTCTCTTATTGCATGACCTGGATTCTCCCAATTACAAAACATTTGCCTAGGCACACTATACTCTTCAATTGGTTGTATAAAATTAAGGTGTTTATGCAACTGAGCACTGGTTTTCACTGAATGATTATAGTACATGAATACTGTTTAAAGCTTCTTAAGTTATCCATTCAAGAGCAGTGAGAGTTTTAGCACATAAAAATAAAGCTGCAAACTATCGATAAAAATGCACAAGTGTCGAAATTATATTTTTCTGTTTAACTCTAGCGCGTAAACTCTGTCGATACATCAAATGTCACAAAAAACTGGTTTGGAAACACTTTTTGTAGAGAAAATTGGCATTAACACAAAAATGTAGTGTTACATGGCAGAATTTATCCCAATCGTTAGCCTGTGTTAATCATGATGACAGTATACATCCTGAAAAGATAATTCATTGTACGTGATTATATAGATTATATAACGGGATATAGATCCGATGCTAAAAACATGACACTCCAGGAGTGCCAGCAGTTGGTTATGGTGTTGTGGCAAGAGGGTTGAGAGCACAATGTCTCGTTCCCTCCATCAGGGAACGGGTGTTACGACAGTAACCTAGACATTCCCCTTCTGTCACTCACTCGATGTTGTGTCGATGTAGTGACACTAGGGGTCCCTATCCAATAATGCCTCAACACTGAACCATGTTACGTGAACTGCTGACGCAGGTGCAAGCAAGCTGTTGCGTGCCAATGGAGCAGACTGCATCAGGCTAACCTTCCCCGACGCCCCATAAGATGTCATATACGTTTTATGTTCCTGGCATCCCTGGGGGGGGGGGGGGAACAAGCAACGTGACAAGCATGGGAGCAGGCCTTTTCTCCCATAGAGTGTTAGATGCGGCTGGGGTCATCTAATGCTATACACGCAGGTGGTGTTCTTTTCCAATCCTATTCTTTCAAGGGGAAAAGACCCCACGGAGACCACATCCTGCCCAGGCTGGGAAGTTCAAAATGTGGCAAATATATCACATGGGCTTGCAAGCCACACATGAAAGTGGCGCGGTGGTATGTCCTGTCTGGTGAGGGAGGAGCTCTACAAACACAGCGACCGGGTGCAGAAAATACAACACGGGGTTTCCGTGATAACCGCGGGGTGGCACCTGTTGAGCACCTATTCCAGTACAGAGTAATTAGTACCCGTAGTAGGTCTGGTCAGGAAATCCTCAGCAGAATTCGCGAGCCAGAGGGCTAGGGAGGAAGGACATCCAGGGAGCACGACTGGGAGTAAGAGCGCATGTGTTCACCTCAGAGGAGGTGAAAGTCGATATGCGCAAGTGGTACACCCGGTCAGCTATTCCGCATTACCGAGTTCTACATGCTCGGACCTGACAAAACACGGGACAAGACCAACTCAACACGAAGATTATAGAATCTTGCAAAGGTATTGGGTGTTGCAAAGCCAGCCGCTCAGCAGATGTCTGCTAGGGAGGTGTCGTTGGCAAGTGCCCACGAGGATGCCACACTCCTCGTACAGTGTGCTGGAACCCGCACGGCCTGGTTCTGATAGGCCAATGCAATGCGTCGATGACCAAGTGGGCAAGCCTCTGTTTGGAGACATAGGCCCTGTCCCATTTCTCCCCCCTTAAAACTTCCACTTGGTTTTGAGTGCCCTCGAAAGTAAAGTCCCCTCAACGAGGGAAGTGGAGTTGAAGATCTTTCCCTATGAAATGGGACACCACTATATGCAAATTAGCTGCAAACCTCACTACGCCACGCAGCAACGCCGACGTGTCTACTACTACTATTTTCATTCAGAAAATGCCGGTTCCAGCTGTTGTGTTGCCTGTTGTGTGGGCTGTGTTCGTGTATCTACGCCTGATGAATCAACAGAGAAGGCATGTGGAATATAGAAGACGATTCGCGTCTTCTTTGCCTTGAGGATTTATTTCAGGTATGTCCGATTTGTTTAAATATTTTGACGTTATATGTTTAATCATTAGCAGGTTTATTAGATGCTGCCACTTTAAGACCTAATGCAGATCTAATAATACACATATTTTCTCCCAAATGTTAACTCCCATTTAAGACATCAACTGTGTTTAAGTGAATCTCTAAACCGGTTATTTTGCCATATATTTGTGTGTATTTGATCGTTTAGAAGCGCACACAAAACCCAAAGTATAGTTTGCTTGTCTAGTTGCAATCCGTTTCCGGCAGGCCTCCATGGGAACCGGGCAACGTCTCTTGCGCTGGATCATTGAGCTTTTAGTAGCTGTTTTTACCACCAACAACGTCCCGCAATTTAGAAACAGCAGACACTGCACTTTACAACAATCACCGATTGTGCTCAGTGCTGATTCTGACGTCAAGTTTGGGTTTAGAGAGAAATGACAGCTGTGAAGGGACAGATGATGCGCGGCTAGTTTTTAATAATTTTACCTCACATATCTTCTTTTATAATCCTTAGAAGCCAAAATTGAAAATAAAATTAGATTAACTACCCAGATCAGATGCATATTTGATTGGCAGACTCTTTTGAAGCACTCGGCAGATTTCATATGAACATCGTCAGATAGCTTCGTGAAATATTTTCTAACATTAGTGTTCAAAACTCAACAGTCCATTGGATGTTCATCAAACTAACATATTCCAACATATTTCGAATTTTTAACATGCTTATTTTGCGAAAATATACTTACAATTCAGTTGCTCCTTTCCAGCGGTGTCCGCCATCTTAGTTGAAAAATTTGGCCGGCTCGCTGAGTTCGCAAGGTATCCTGGGTAATTTCATCTTCCACTTCGTTTTAAGCCTGCATCGGACCGCACTATGTTTTGAGGGTTGATTTTAAGGGGAGAATATCACTCCCCCTTGCTCTTTAGAGTATTGGGACACCCTACCCCTACACGAGAACGCGCAAAAACAAGGGTTAGGGCAGAAATCTAGGGTAAGGGGAGGTATTGGGACGGGGCCATAGTTCCCTTTCCGCTGTCCGCCAAAGCAAACAAAGAGCTGCTCAGAACATCTAAAGCTCCGTGTGGTACAAATAGATGTGCAAAACACACACTGGACACAGCAACGATAAGGCTGGGTCTGCCTCCTCTACCTGGTCCCTGAAGGGGGTCGTAGGAACCTTGGGCACATAGCCCGGTCAGGGTCTTAGGATGACATGAGCATCTACTGGACCGAACTCCAGGCAAGTGTCGCTGACAGAGAATGTTTGCAGGTCCCTGACCCTCTTGATGGAAGCGAACACAATCAGGAGGGCAGTTTTCAGGGAGAGCTTTTAGCTCAACTGAATCTAGCGGTTCGAAGGGGGCTCTCCGAAGGCCCTGAAGGACCACAGAGATTTCATGAGGGGAACAGGCATGCCTTGATGGATTCAACCTCCAGGTGCCTCTAAGGAACCTGATAATCAGGTCGAGCTTCCCTAAGGACTTACCGTCCACTGCATCGTGGTGAGCTGATATAGCAGCTACATACACCTTCAAGGTGGAGGGGGACAGCCGCCCTTCCAACCTCTCCTGCAGGAATGAGAACACTGACCTGACTGCGCACCTCTGTGTGTCTTCTGATTGGGAAGAGCACCAGTTTGCCAACAGACACCACTTTAGGGTGGAGGGAGCTCTGGCTTAGTTGATCATGTCTACTACAGCCGGTGGTAGGCCACTTAGATCTTCCATGTCCCGTCCAAGGACCAGACGTGGAGGTTCCAGAGGTCTGGGCGCAGATTCCAGAGGGTGCCCTGTCCCTGAGAAAGAAGGTCCTTCCTCAGGGGATTCCGCCAGGGAGATGCTGTCACGAGGAGCGTGAGGTCTGAGAGCAAAGTTTGAGTGGGCCAGTAAGGAGCCACTAAAATGACTGATCCTTCCTGACCTTGCACAGCACCTGTGCAAGTAGGCTCACTGCCCCAGGGGCCAGCTGTGTGCCAGCACATCTGTCCAGAGGGGAGCCTCTGATAGGGAGTAACATCTGATGTGGGACTCCTGTCCATAGAAAACAGAGGTCTATCCAGGGGTTGAATAGCTGGCGGCAGGAAGGGGTGAAGATCACGCGGAATGTGCCGTGGCGCCATGCCCATCTCGGGACTCGATCTGAAGCCAGTGCTCAAGCGGTCTCATATGCATCAACCCGAGCAGTACGACCGCCGCTGAGGATGCCATATGCTCCAGGAGCCTCTGGAACTGTTTTAGAGGGACCGCGGTGCCTTGTTTGAATGAGGTGAGGCAATTCAGCACGACTGCATGCGCTCGTTCGTGAGGTGTGCTGTCATTGAGACTGAGTCTAACTCCATGCCAAGAAAAGAGATGCTCTGAACCGGGGAGAGCTCGCTCTTTTCTCAGTTGACACAAAGCCCTAAACGGCTGAGGTGCCTGAGCACCTGGTCCCTGTGGGCACACATAAATTCTCGAGAGTGAGCTAGAATTAGACAGTCGTCAAGGTAAAGGTCCCTTAGCGGGGCAAGGGTTTCCTCTGCGACCTTCATGAAGGCGCGAGGGGACAGGGACAAGCCGAAGGGGAGGACCCTGTACTGATACGCCCGTCACGAACCGTAGGAAGGGACTGTGTCCAAGATTGCGTTGTGGAAGTCCATCAGGTCTACCGCTGTGAACCAATCTTTATGCTGAACGCATGTTAGAATATGTGACCCGTCACGGAAACCAGTGACACAAGTCGGCAGCACAACTTGTGAGCAAAATGAGAAACAAGTGTTTTTTTCCAAAATTGGTGATTTCCGCTTTTTTGCAGAATCTGTTAGTTGAGATCATGAAGAAGCCTCTCCATGTTTGAGATAACAGTATTGGTATATTTAAAAGCGTACATTTTGAGGTTGAAATCGGCTTGTTTTTCGGAGATTCTAGCATGCGTAGGGGCGTGTCATTGTCTGTGTGTATTTCCGTACTGAATAGCCGCCGGCGCTTTTGCCCCCGCCCCTAACAGCGTGGCTACTTATTATGCAGCTCTAGCCGGCTCTATCTGATATCAAAATTCAATGAAGATGGACGCCGCAAAGAATGTCGCGAGACGAGCTGAACCGTGGCCATTACAACGAAAATGTTTTGAAGTACTTCTTCGACAAGCCGGATGCTTATGAACAAGCGTTCACTGATTCTGAAGACGATCTGAGCGACGATGAAAGTGGCATGATAAGACTGAATAATATCCCTAATCTACAACTGAGCGAAGATGAAGACGAGGAAGAATGTATCGGACTGGCGCCATGCAATTATTGGACATTTAGAGGCAAACAGACGCACAGTGCAAACTTCGGAGATGGTTACAGCCACAAAGAAGACCCCGACAAAGAGAAAGTGTGCCCGAACGACTTATTTCATTGGAGGCAACGAGATCTGCAAGAATACTTTTCTGTTTCTTATGGGGTGAGTTTCCATAAACATCAAAGTTTGTCGCTTTTTGTTCATTCTAAGAACACGCATCACGTTATCTCATGTTTAGTCCATGTTTACAGGGGGAGCTTTACAGGGGTATGGCTTATCTAAATGAGATGTAAATGAGCCCTATTGTCACTCCCAGCAGCAGAGAGAGGTGAGAACTGCACAATCTTTTGAGGCCGCTTTCTCCCCTTTTAGCTTTTTGAGTGCCTACCTTCAAATGGCCACAACTTCTCCAAATATTGTCAGATTTCCATGTGTTACAAATCGTTGGAAAGCTTGGAGACTACACTTTCAGAATCTGTGAATAACTCAAAATGCCCCAAAACCGACTTGTGTCCATACTTTCCGTGATCGGTCACATATGTCTCTGCGTGAGCATCTTGAATGGGAATTTGTGTAAGGCTTAGGTTGAGAACTCGCAAGTCCAAGATTGGCCGTAACCCACAGCCTTTATTGGGTACGATGAAGTAAGGGCTGTAAGTAAGGGTGAAACCCCTCTCCATCTTGGCTGGAGGGACAGGCTCCATTGCGTCCTTGTGTAAAAGCCTGCAGGGTGTTAGCGTTCTCGCCATGCAGCGAAATGAAGTGAATGCTGCTGAAATGGGGCAGGCGCCTGGCGAACTGAATCATGTAGCTGAGTTGGATGGTCCTGGCCAGGTACCTTGGAACCGCAGTTCCTGCAGCACATCAGGATCAGGACTACCAAAGTGCAGATCTTTTAGTGCCTGGTGGACTTGCAGGACGGCCATGGCATGCACGGCATCAGGGATGACGTCATCCTACAGGGCTTGGCCATCCTGCCATGTGGCCGCGTTTTGTGGGCACAGGTGTACCACAACCGCTTTGTCCACTTTGACTTCGAGGGTAGGGAGAGTGGACGAGCAAGGAGGTCGGTTTCGGGAAGTAAAAGGTGCCCTCCACGACTTTGTCAACTCGACATGCACTTCCTGGAAGAAAGGGACTGGGGGGTTCCCTGACCTGAGGAACCAATCATCTAGCTGTGAGGGCTGAGGGGAGGACGGAGGGTTCCAATCCAGCCCCACGCTCACGACGGCCCAGGCAAGCATATCGGCCATCTGCGCATCAGCCTCAGACTGGGCGGGAAGACCCAAAGGTGGCAGCCCAGTCGAGTCCTCCGCGTCAGACGCCACGATGCTCCCCGATACAGCGGTGACGTCATCATCCAGCTCAAGGGGTCTGAAGGAGACATCAGACTGGACATGGGGTGAGCCGGTCTCACCTCAGACCCAGACGAGAGCAAACGAGCGTGCCAGGGGTGGATGGTTTGTGGGGATTTACACAGCGAAACCGTGCCCGCTGAACTCCCCAATTCGCCTACATCACCAGCCGCGAGGGCCTCAATCCCGTGGGAAGAAGGAACGATGCGGGAGGTGGCTGGAGTGGCTGCGACCGCAACGTTGCCATGGTCAAATTCTCACAGTGAGAACAAGAACCATCCATAAACACTGCCTCGGTGTGATCACGACCCAGACACACGAGGCAGCGTCTATGACCGTAAGAAGCAGAGAGATATCTGACGCATCCAGGAACTACACAAAGGCGGAAGGGCATCTTAAAAAAGACACGTTTTTAAAAAGATATTCAATGCCAATGTGCTACTCTTTTAGAGAAAATACGCTCTTTTAGAGGGTGTTTGCTCTTTTAGAAGCGCTGTCGAAGCACCCAGGGCATAGACTGCACTGGTGTGCAGAGAAGAGAAAAGCCGCTGGTAACGCACTGTAGAGGGGGGGTTATGTAATTTCATATAATTTTCAAAAATTATATGAAAAATTATAATTGCGTTATTTTACTAACCCAACTAATGACTCGTCGGCGCTTTATCAGTGGGTTGCACGACACGTGAAGCATTTTTTATTTTTAGCTTTCACTTTGCACTATTTATTTTAATATATCTCTTTACATAAATACTATTTTCCACTTAAAAACTATAATTTCGTTATTTTACTCACTGATGAGCAAAAGGTCGAGGCAGAAATGGCCATGTACCTGCAGGAAATGGCCATTGATGGGGAAGAGGACCCGCTGACTTGGTGGAAAACGAACGACAAAAGGTTTCCGTTCATGGCAAGATTAGCACGGAAATATCTGTGCATATGTGCTACCAGTACTCCATCAGAGCGGGTCTTCAGCACAGCGGGTAGTGTAGTTACTCCAATCCGCAGCTTATTAAAACCAGATAAAGTGAATATGTTGGTATTTCTGGCCAGAAACATCGAAATTTAAACATGGTCTATGGTGAAAGATATTAGACTTCTTTACGCATTTTTCGCCATCCGTTCCGGAGCTATTCGATTTTGCATATTATTTTTTAAACGTTCATTTATGTAGTTCATATGACCACTTTACAATATTTCAATAACATAATTTATTTTGTAGCCTGTGCTGAAGTTAATTGTGCTGCTAATTATAAGTGAAATGTTAATGCCGAGTTTCAGTCTGAGTGTTGTTCCGTTTTCTTGTTCTTTATTTGTTGTTCTTCTATGTTTTAATAAATGTGTGTTGTTCATATTCACCTTGTTTCTTTCATTTGATTTGACATTATGGATTTATGGCCAAGGAAAATTTTCTTTAAAAGTATTAACCAGACAAAAGTTATTTGGCGTTCAGCTGGTCTGGGTTTATCTTAAACTGCCGCTTCAGTGTATACAAGAGCTATGTGACAATGAGCAAGATTTTCTGAGACACTACAACTACTAATAATTAATTAATAAAGGCTATTTTCTTGTAGCCTACAACATAAAATATTTTAATCTAAATGTACAGTGTAAGACATGTAAAAAAAGACAAGAAGCTAACAATGTCAAGATCAATATTTGTGTAGTCTGCCTGACACGGTATTTTCACAGACTCACACGTCACGTCTCTGGCATATACTACAGTATTTAAAATAGCATATATGCATTAGTTATATTCTCAATTTAATTTACAGAGCAATCCCTGCAAAGTTTTTAGGTTAACTATAGAAGAGACTAGGATTAGTGAGTCACACTAGCAAGACTCGCAAAAGGGGGCGTGGCATCACGATGGTGGATCTACATCGTGATGTTGGTCAGCCATCACGATGGACGATGATATCGTCCATCGGCACAACCCTAACACACACACTCACACACGCAGTATAAATATATATGTAATAAATTGTTTGTTAATAAACTTCTTCTGTTAAATTTCTTTGTGTGCTCCTACATGTACTATTTACTATTTACCTTAAGGAGAACTTAGTTAGGAAAAAAGTTAGCGTCGATCCCTAATTATACAAGACACGTTTCATATCGTATGCAGTAAATGTAAACATAAATAAACAAAGTGACTGAGCGCCTGCTGTCGGTACAGTGAGCATCAACAGTTTAACAACACTTCATGTTTAACATGAATTTGAGTTCATAAGAAATTTGTATTTAACTTTTATACTTTTGATTTGCTTTTGTTTGGCAACTTTGTTGCTTCTCAAACCATTATGTTACTGTTATTATGCACAAGTCTATGGGTGTGTTCACACTTGGCAGGTTTGGTTAGATTAAAACGAACTCTGGTGCGATTGCTCTGTTAGTGCGGTTTATTTGAACAAGTGTGAACAATGCCATCAAAACCTTGGTGTGCACCAAACAAGCGGACTGAGACCACTTGAATTGTGGGTAACTCTGGTGCGGTTTGATTGATATATGAACGCAACATGGACCAAAGACGTATAAACGGACCAAAAACAGGAAGTAATTTGCCTAATACTGACCTCAAGCATACCTGGTCCTTCTCATCGTAGGAGCTATGTTGCCCATTATAGTTCGGGACAGGCGTCGGAACTGCCGTCAGCCGTCCTTGCAGCATATTTTCGTTTGTGTGTACAACGGAGGAATTCCTGGTGCTTTTTTGACTCCTTTACAAATTTTATTAGCTCTACGTTTGATCTCAGCTGGTAAAAATACCACCATATAGACATATATAAATCCAACAGGCGCATTTCGCCCAGCAGCCAGCATTGTTTTGGATGTTCTGCAAGTTCTGTCATCGGCAAAATATACGTCATAAAAGCTGTCCAATCAGGTTGTTTCAGGTTTTTCTGATGCCTTTTGTTATGTATCTTTTGGTTCGGTGTTAAAAATGCCAGTGTGAATGCTAAGCGAACCAGGACTAAATGTATCATTTTCTTTTTTGGTCTGGACCAAGAGGACCAAGAGAACCGAACTACAAGTGTGAACACACCCTAAATAAACTGTGCAAATATTCAATAATTCATTTAGCTTTAAATGTATTATGTAAGTTTGCCAATTAAATTAAATTCAAATGTATTGCTTTGGTCTACACTCTGGAAGTGTTCCGTTAACTCGAAAAACTATAATTACTAAAACTAAAACTGAAACTAAAATAAATAAAAAAGAAATAGAAATGTGTTTACAAAATAAAAAGTAAACTAAAACAAACAAAATCAGTAACGAAACTAACTAAAACTAAACTGAAAGTTATTGCAAATTTGAAAAAAATATAAAATAAAAACTGATTTGAATAATACTAACCTTGAAATGACAGAGACAGACATGAGACAGAAATGAGACATGGAGATGTTGGTGCTAGACTGACCTTGGCAAAGCGACAGAGACGGAGCGCGTCCTCCCAGCGAGCGCTGCTGCTGTACTCGTGCAGTAATGTGGGGTACTGAGACACCGCACTGCACACTAGAGATCCGTCCACCCGTCTCACAGTCACCTGACTGCCCACATAACTCATGATCTGAGGAGAGCCACTCAACTCACTGCAACATACATTAACACACAAACACACACACACACATATATATATATTTCATCTGATGAAGATTAATGAGGAAGGAGTTTATTAATATTCACTAGATATGAAGTTTGAGACACGATGTTTGTGTTGACAGAGCACGTTTCCACAATCACATTTTCCTTTGCATGCCCTCGCTTTAATTTAGAACACTTGATAATCTAATCAAAATCTGCATTGAAATAAGGATAAGAATATAGATGAACATTGTCAATATTGAAAGATTTGTTTTCAAATTCCCACATTATTTTATTTATTTCACCTCTAGGGGCTGCTGTTACACTGTAAAACCAAGCCATTCACTCCAGTGCTGGCAACAGATAAACAAAAAGGAATAATAATAATAATAATAATAATAATAATAATAATAACGGCTGTTGGTGATGCTGTTTCCTGTTCCTGTTGCTGCTAGTGCTCCTGTTTGTAGCCTTCTAGCCTGCTTAGCATTGCTTATCTTTCCATTTTCAGTGTTTAAGCTTTAATCTCTCCCATTTTTTCATGCACATTTTTTTCAGCTTTTATAAATTTAAATGCGATATCTGCACTGGAGTATTCCTGGATCCGTCTAACGTTATTTGGTTGAGGACGATCAAGCCAGCCCTCTACAATGCGAGTAATTCACATAAGTAAATTTCACATTATGCGACCAAAAAAATGTCTGTTATTAGCCACTGGCAACACTTTCGTCTTCACCAAATGACTCCAAGACCCCTCCAGAAATGGCTGCTGGCGGGGGACCGCAATGGAGTGATCGACCAGGTGGTGTTGGAGCAGCTAATCCATTGACTACCAAATGGAAATTGAATGGGTCCAATGCCACAACCCAGGATTGCTGGAGGAAGCTGTCCAATTGGCAGAGGACAATATGGCGGAGTACCCGAGGGCGGAAGAACCCTCCTACTCTCTCTCCTCTCCCTCTATGTTTTCCCCATTCTATTCTCCCTCCCTCCTCTCTTCACTCTCTCCACAGTCCCACTGCTGAAGGCGGCTTCCCGTTCACAGGGTTTGTTCTCCGGCAAATGCACTGCCCCACCATCTCCCTCTCAGGTGGATGTGTCCGTCAACTCGGGTGCGGGTGTAGCATCTGGGCCAGCCTGCTGGAGATGTGGAAATCCATGGCACTTCCGGGATCAATGCCCTGTGATGGAGCTGGGGACTGTGGTCCGGATCCCTGACACTCCACAGACTGTCCCCAATCAGGCCGGAGTGTACAGGATACCGATAAGTGTCAAGGGGTTGTAACCAAACCACTATCCATCAATGCTTGGTTCAAGAGTGAGGGGTGAAGTCTGTGCACAGGGATATTCACAACTACCCGGTAGTGACCCTCGCTATTAAATATCGGGGAGCAAAGCATAGAGTGCAGGCCACGGTTAGCTCCTGCCTCACAGACCTGCTGATTCTGGTCTGTGAGGCAGAAAACTGCAGCTCCGGCTCCACCATAGCCTGAATTAAAAAATGTTTTAAAGGGAATGTGTGCAGATGGGTCCTGAAGAATTCTGTGAGATGTGCGATGCTTTGGCAGGGGAGGAGGAGCCGTAAGGATGACTTAAGGGGGGGGCCCTCCCATATTCAGGGGATTTCCCAAAGGAGATTTTCGTCTGGAGCAGTCAAGAGACGAAACTCTTAGGCATGCCCTCGACCAAGTAAAAGTTATTGATGGTCAACAACTCCAGCTTTTGGATAGTGTGATGCAGGATGCTCAAAGAAAGGAAGATACAACCCAGCTCTTAATACCACGGAGCCGCTGGGAAATGTTGTTCCAGGCAGCTCATTATAATCCGATGGCAGGTCACTTCGGGGAGATGAAAACACTGAACCGACTTACAGCCTGTTATTATTGGCCGGGGCATTGCTGTCGATGTTTGCAGGTGGTGTATAGGATGCCATGAATGTCAGCTGGTGAATCCACCGGCCACCCCAAGAGCACCATTGTGCCCTCTTCCACTGATCGAGGTCCCCTTCAAAAGAATTGGCATGGACCTTGTTGGGCCATTAGAGCGGTCAGCACACAGACATCACTTTGTATTTGTCCTGGTGGACTATGCAACACGATATCCGGAAGCAGTGCCTCTATGCAACATCTCAGCAAGGCACAACATTCATGTCATGGACACTCAGCAAGCTTTATGAATTGTTTTACCATCCACAAACAGATGGCTTGGGTGAGCGATTTAATAAAACCCTTAAAACATATGATTCGTAAGTTTGTGCAAGAGGATGCTAGAAATTGGGACAAATTGAGGTCCGCCAACCATGACACAAGCCCGGATCCGTCTGATTCTTAAAAGGACAAAGATCCAAGCGAGTGCAAGAGTTACCGTCCAATTTCCCTGATTCAGCAAGACGTTAAAATATTGTGAACATTTCTGGCTAAGCAATTAAGTTATGACATCTCTTATACATATAGATCATGTGGGGTTTATTCGGGGCTGCAGCTCTTCTGATAACATTAGGCGTTTAATCAATATCATGTGGTCAGTGGCGAATGATCAGACTCCGGTCCCTACCATCTCACTTGACGGCAAAAAGGCGTTTGATATGGTAGAATGGGATTATCTTTATAAGGTTTCGGAAATATACGGGTTCGGGGATACTTTTATTGGATGGATCAAGTAACTTTATAGATACCCAGTAGTGGCGGTATAAACAAATGTATTAATTTCAGATTATTTTACTCTGGATAGGGGCACCTGGCAGGGTTGCCTTCTTTCCCCATTATTGTTCTGTCTTGCCCTGAAACCATTAGCAGCCGTGATAAGAAAGGAGGATGATTTTCCAGGGGTGGTGGAAGGAGGCTTGATTAGCCTGATAAGGGACCGGGTGTGTATGATCACGACCCGGCCCAGCCCTCCCACAGACCCCTAAATAAAAAGGTTTTCATGCGATGTGGGCAGATGGGCTTCATTACATTTATCTATGATTGGGAAGGTTAATGCTATTAAAATTAATTGTATTCCAAACTTCAACTACCTGCAACAATCTCTCCCTGTAGATGTCCACCTGTCTTATTTCAAGCAATTTGATAGTATAGCGAAGTGCTTCAATTAGAATGGTAAGCATCCCAGATTACAATTCTATAATTTACACAGGCCAACTGACAAAGGTGTGCTTGGCCTACCCAAGATTTAGTTTTATTATTATGCATTCAGTCTCAGACATTTGGCTCATTGGTCACTTCCACCTGAGAGAGCCCCTCCCTGGTTTTAAATTGAACAGGAAGTACTTACCCCTATTTTGCCACTGCAAAGCCTGTTAAACTAACCGGAGAAGATATGTCAAACCCCGTTATCTCGCATTTGTACGCGGTATGGACAAAATATCCAGTGTTTAATTCAGACATTTATTTAAATGTTGCTTCGAGCATATGGCTGAATCCAAAATTACATATTAATAAGTCCCCTTTCTGCTGGTCAGAGTGGAAAATATGGTTCAACATTTTAGGATTCCCAGATCTCAGTTCTTTAGGCATTTATAGCTGCGCCACCTGCTGAAAAGTGTTTATTAACTGTCTGACGTAGATTGTTCACCCGGTCCACGCTTTCTCCTTTCCATTTTGGGAACCTGATTTGCCACATTGGCATCACTCTCTCTAGTGGCAGAGTTTTGTGCATCTCTCTCTCTCTCTGTAGCATCTCTGGCTCGTCCTTATCCCCCTCCCGGCTGATTAGGACAATTCAGCGCTAGGCGTACGTCCTCACAGCCCGGCCATGCCCTCATCTTAGTCACACTCCTCCACCACCCTTCCAGGCTGTCGCCTGGTCCTCAGCCACTCCTCCGCCCCCTGGCGGATGACAGCCGCACCTCCCCTGGTGGATGCAATGACTCCTCCGTGCCCTGGTAAATGGCAGTGGTTCCTCCAGTCCCCTGGCGGAGGGCAGCGACTTCTCTGCTTCACGGTAGACAGCAGCCACGAGGACTGCACGACAGCGCATCCCTTCTCCTTCCTGGGTTTCGGCACCAATGTAACAGATTCAAATGATGGGCAGAGAGGAAGCGGGGACAGGGTGAACGATCCACGCCAGACATTTAATAAAAACATTTCAGTGTATAACAAAACAAAAACACACACTGCTTTTCAGCCAGCTAGGTATAAACATTAAGACACACACACACACACACACACACAGACAGGCTTCGTGCATCTCTCTCTCTCTCTCTCTCACTTGAACTGCAGCTTCGGCTCCACCTTATCCCTCTCCCCCAGCTCAGCCAAACACCCCACCCCTACCACATTTCTAAACATAATTAACTAATATTGGCATCATATTAATACATTTCCTGTTATAGCATAATTTAATGTTCAGCTGCTTCGAAACATCGGCTGTTGTGAAAAGTGCTATACATATAAATTTGACTTGACTTTAATAGTAATAAAAATAATATATAGACAACTATTGGTAGATTTTTGGCAATAACAATAATTCCACAAAGCAAATATCAGCACTGATTAATCAGTAACACCAATATATCAGTCTACCTCTAGTTTGAAACTTTAAAAAAACACGTCTCGGTTTGGAGTTGGAGTTGCACGGACTGCCCCATAGTGACTAAGACCCTCAAAAACATGATAGGTATTTCAAGAATGAAATTGAGAATTTCTTAAGGAATTTGCACAAGGATAGGAGGCACAATTAACTGTGTTAATTTTTAATGACTTAATTTTAAGATATACACTGATCAGCCACAACATTAAAACCACTGACAGGTGAAGTGAATAACATTTATTGTCTTGTTACAATGGCACCTGTCAAGGGGTGGGATATATTAGGCAGCATGTGAACATTCAGTTCTTGAATTTCATGTGTTGGAAGCAGGACAAATGGGCAAGCATTAGGATCTGAGAAACTTTGACAAGGGCCAAATTGTGATGGCTAGACGACTGGGTCAGAGCACCTCCAAAATGGCAGGTCTTGTGGGATGTTCCCAGTATGCAGTGGTTAGTAGCTACCAAAACTGGTTCAAGGAAGGAGAACCAGTGAACCGGCGACAGGGTCACGGGTGCCCAAGGCTCACTGATGCGCGTGGGGAGCGAAGGCTAACCCAGCTGGTTTGATCCCACAGAACAGCTACTGTAGCACAAATTGCTGAAAAACGTAATGCTGGCCATGATAGGGGGCGTAGTGGCTAAAGCACAGGGCTGTTAATCAGAAGGTCACAGGTTCTAACCCCACAGTCACCACCATTGTGTCCTTGAGCAAGGCACTTAACTCCAGGTTGTTCCGGGGGGATTGTCCCTGTAATAATTGCACTGTAAGTCGCTTTGGATAAAAGCGTCTGCCAAATGCATAAATGTAAATGTAAATAGGGGGCCTGGGCACCTCCGCGAGTTTTGACGATGACTACCACCCCTGGAGTCATGAGTTTGAATCCAGGCCATGCTGAGTGACTCCAGACAGTTCTCCTAAGCAACCAAATTGGCCTGGTTGCTAGGAAGGGTAGAGTCACATGGGGTAACCTCCTTGTGGTCATGATTAGGGGTTCTCGCTCAATGGGGCGTGTGTTATTATAGTAGTAGCATGAGACTCCACATGCTGTGAGTCTCCGCTGTGTCATACACAGTGATCCACGTGATAAGATGCGTGAATTGACTGTCTCAGTAGCGGAGGCAACAGAGTCTTATCCTCCGCCACCCGGATTAAGGCGAGTAACCGCACCACCACGAGGACCTACTAAGTAGTGGTAATTGGGCATTCCACATTGGGGAGAAAAAAAATAAAAAATGCTGGCCATGACAGAAAGATGTCAGAACACACAGTGCATTGCAACTTACTGCGTATGGGGCTGCATAGCCGCAGACCAGTCAGAGTGCCCACGCTGACCCCTGTCCATCACCAAAAGCACCTACAATGGGCATGTGAGCGTCAGAACTGAACCATGGAGCAATGGAAGAAGGTGGCCTGGTCTAATGAATCACATTTTATTTTAGATCCTGTGGACAGACGAGTGCGTGTGCATCATTTACCTGGGGAAACGATGGCAGTAGGATGCACCATGGGAAGAATGCAGGCTGGCGGAGGCAGTGTTATGATCTGGGCAATGTTCTGCTGGAAAACCTTGGGTCCTGTCATTCATGTGGATGTTACTCTGACACGTACCACCTACCTAATGATTGTTGCAGACCACATACACCCCTTCATTGCAACGGAATTCCCTGATGGCAGTGTGTTCTTTCAGCAGGATAATGCGTCCTGCCACACTGCAAAAATGATTCAGGAATGGTTTGAGGAACACGAAAGAGTTCAAGGTGTTGACATGGCCTCCAAATTCCCCAGATCTCAATCCGATTGAGAATCTATGGGATATGCTGAACCAACAAGTCCGATCCATGGAGGCCCCACCTCACAACTTACAGGACTTAAAGGATCTGCTGCTAACGTCTTGAGCCATATACCACAGGAAACCTTAAGAGGTCTTGTGGAGTCCATGCATATGGGTCAGAGATGTTTTGGCAACACGAGGGGGACCTACATGATATTAGACAGATGATTTTAATGTTGTGGCTGATCGTGTATGTTCTTACTTCTGCACTAATGTCTTGATAGTTGGAGCAATTACAGAATGTCTCTTTAAAGGGGATATAGAATTAATTCCACATGGGTTCCACTTGTAATTTAGTTTCAATAAATGCACTTTTTGGACTTGGGGGGAACTTTTGATTTCTGAAAGTTTAAATAACATTTCATAGTACAATGAACTCTTATTTCTCAAAAGATCATGAAAAATCCTGTTTTCCTTAAAAATTTAAAGAAACAGGGGGATTTAAATTCTTTAAGGAAACTAATTGAAGTTGCATTAAATGTTGAGTATGCTATATGTGATGGAATGGAGCTTCTATGGATGTATGGCTCACCAATGATGTGACTGTGTATTAGGGGTTGCACAACTACTGATTTTTAATAGTCTTCTCGAGTCTGTTATTCTAGTCAAATTTGACAAGTTGTGACGTCATTTCACTCCACTACCCCAACACAGAAATCCCACTCCTTTATTTGTACAATCCTACAGTACACAATAGATAGAAGTATGTTCGCAACAATGTAACAATGTTTAGCTATGGCTAGTTATATGTAAAAAATAAATGAAATTAATATAGCTAGATGTGGTCAGGCATTAGATGGCCTGTTAGACTGTATTTGGGGTCCTATAGGTTGGTATGGAAATGCGTGTAGTGATTTGACACATGTGGGAAAAAATTATGAACAAAAAACGTTGTTTTGAAAGGATGGAATAAACATCCATAAACAGCCATTATGTTTTCTTAATATAAGCAAATTTTTATTAGAAGTGTGCCACAATATGCATACATACTGTACATCGAGCTGTAACATAGCTAAAAGTGAACATGAATGTCTGAATATATTTAGCTTAGCCTGGACTAGCTGCAGCTGCTTGTTCAGATAGTTTCGGGCAGACACGGGAACTAGCTTGAAGTTGACAAAGGGGGTGCATTTTGTCATGCCATCACACTCCAACTTGAAGTGCTTTTTTTCACCTCAATTTGGAATGCCCAACTCCCAAAGCGTTCTAGGTTCTTGTGGTGGCATAGTGACTTGCCTCAATCTGGGTGGTGGAGAATCCGAGCATCTTATCACATGGCTTGAGCGTGTTAACGTTAGCATCCACAAACAACTCACCACGTGCCCCACTGAGAGCAAGAAACACATTATAGTGACCACGAGAAAGGTTACCCCATGTGACTCAACCTTCCCTAGCAACCGAAAAAATTTGGTTGCTTAGGAGACCTGACTGGATTCAAACTCGTGACTCCAGGGGTGGTAGTCAGCGTCCTTACTCGCTGAGCTTCCCAGACCCCCAATTGAAGCGCTTTACTAACTGTTGCTGAATCATGTACTTTAAGGAACTAACAGAACTAGGTTAGATGTCCCAACACACAAAGTTGTGCTGATCATATTGAAAATCATAAGCTAGCACCAGCGGGTGCCATAAGGCAGCATCTCACTAGCTGAATTTTCCAATAATATTCAGTCGCAAGATTCAGTAACATAATCAACGGCCAGGCAGAAGGAGACAGAGCACGCATTAGCGTCTCTCAGTGGGAGGTTTAAATCACTTGATGGTTGGGACTCCCTGCTGAGTTAATGAGTTCAAAGACTGAAAAAGTTTTCAATCAGACTTGCTTGAAAAAACATTCTGTCACTGAGGAGGGGTCTTGTGTTCTCGTCAAGTAACCACTGAGTTGCTTCTTTTTTTGAAGAATGGACAAGATGTCAAGCTGATGTGAATGTTTTCATCGCACTCAGATTCTTTCACCAAGCTTTTTTCTTGCACTAAAATGAGCCAAAATAGTCTATTTTATTGTATGCCTTTCTTTACTCACTGAAAGCTGTATGTGGACATGTGTTCTACAACATGCCTAGTTGAATAAATAAACAAGCATGCATTTTCACAAGGAAAAGTTACTCCATCTTCAAAACCCCTTCCTTGTGTTGCGGCAGAAAAGACAGATAAAAACAACCACAATGTACATTTTTCAATTTTGGTCCGTTATAAAATATAACCTTGCAATAGCTGACCGAACCTGCATTTAGATGAGAAGCTTATTGCTCTTTGGAGTCAACAAGCATGTTTGCATGACATATATAATATAATTTCATGATAGACTATTAAAAGAAAAACATTTCTGCTACCCAGATCTTTGCACAACTTGACTATAAATGTTTAAAACCTTTTACATTCAATACTTGGGTCTTATAATATTTTACATAACGTAAACAAAGTTTGTATACAGCTTTAGATTATATATTGTATTCTACATGTATTCTATATTTGTACTTTTGTGTTATTTTAGTTCATGTTGCTTTAATATACTCTTGAATAGTTCACTTTCTAACAAATGACTTATCTTTTTTGCCCAGCTCTTTGCATAATGTGACAATAAACGTGTAGTAGACAAGGATGCAATTTATTTTTGCTATGCGATCTCAATATGACAGGTCTTCAACAAACAACCAAACATAGCAGATGCTGCAGACTATTGGAGTAATATTGAACAATACATGTGTATTCAAAAGCTTCAGGTTGATTGGCTGTTAAAATGGACCATGACAGCGAAGCATTAAGAAAATTCAAAGGCAGTCCGTTAAGTGTGAAACCTTCTCTATGTTTTTATTCGGTAAGTCTGACAGGCTCACTGACTAGGAGGGAATAATAAGCAAAAACAGTCACTAAGTGTGACACCCCCCACCCAAATCGAGTTCTTCTGAGTCTGCTAGTGTGGAGCCAACTTTAGTATTTCTGTTATATTTGAAGGCCACTTTACATATATTGCAGATTACCGTATCATTTCTGTCATCTTTATCACAATAGCATACATTTGAGCCACTTCACTCTTTCAGTGCAGAGCCATCAGCCTCCACACCTATTATGTTTCCCACAGACAGCGTTTTATAAATCACATGTTAAGCGATTAGTCGACTTTAGACTGACAGTGTGCTAGTCTGTGCTTCTTCTTGAAAGATTATTCACATCAATTAGATCTGTCAATTTTGTACATGAAAACAAGTGTGTACCTGCTGTCTTTGGTGCAGATAGTTTTGGGCAGCAGGTCTTTGTCTACAAACACCACACTGGGGTGATACCACACAGTCAGCTGATGATCCTGAACACCACACAGGATGTTAGCGGAGTCATTCCAGGCCAACGTGTGGACCATCGTACCTGAGGAACGATTACTAATCATTAAACACAACTCATACATATGAATCAGAATTCACTCACATTCACACTGTGTGATCATGAATATCACACTAATGTGTCAGACTGCTTCACAGCGACAGACCATCACAGGGATTCTCACCGATCTTATAAACACTGTCAGCTCGACCCAGCTTCCTCACAGAGGTCAAGTAGAGGTCACGATTCTTATCAATCAATGCAAGCCTTCTGTCATTAGATGATCCACACTGATCCAGCGCGATCAACACCACCTCCATCTGAAACACACACACACAGCCATTTGTTTGACATTTTTATGAGCTACAAGCAAACATTCAGACACAAGCTGAAATCTGATAGATTATCAGCAGGTGTGTAGGAAGAAAACATTTAAGTAAATATTCAAGAAAAAGATCCCACAAACTGCACACATATGAATCATACAGTTGCAGTAATGTATAAAAAATGTTAATGTTCTATGTTCTATGTAACATTATATGTTATATTTTATTATTTTGGATGGGATTATATTTGAGTAATTTGTTTTATTTCTCCCAATGTCTGCTAGACTTAGTGTTTCATGAAATGTCCAGTAGGAGGTGAATTCCTCTATGTTTGTCTTTCTATGGTATAAAGGTTAGGTTGTCACCCTTTTTTTATTGTCATTTACCATGACTCTTTGTAACTGTTTTTGATTGGTCACTCTATATTTCAAATTTGCAGGTGATTCACTCTTGGCATTGAAATACCTGAAGAAGGTCAGATGACTGAAATGTTGTACTAATTAAAACGTATATTCGCAAGCAGCAGCAATATGCAAGATCTTTTTAGGGTAACCAGGCCTTCTTACACTATATATATATATATATATATATATATATATATATTTATATTAGGGCTGCTCTGGACTCTCTATGGTCATTAAAAATCCTAGAGCACTTCTCAATCATAGCCTCCTAATAATGCCCATCCATTAATTGGCTGTATCACTCTACTCTCTCCACCAATAGCTACTGACGCACTATGGCTGCTGTCACATCATCCAGGTGGATGCTGCACACTGCTGGAGGTTGAGGAGAGTCCCCTGATCACTGTGTAAAGCGCTTTGAGTGTAGTGTCAGAAAAGTGCCATATAGATGTAACATTCATATGTTGAAATCATTAACTACTTTGAGTTATGAAAGCCAACAGTTGCACAAGTTGAGCCTGAACTCATTTTTACTCCAAATGACACTTAAAATGGTTGTTGTTCTCTGTCTGGAGTGCTCGTATTGGTTTCATTTCTTTTCTTAAAGAGACTGGAACCAGCCAACTGTCCAGCAGCGATTAGAATCATCATGGCAGCACCCAGTGGCTAGTCAGGAAATCTGTGGATATTTATGATATTTGCTGGCAATATACAATCAATCAATATGCTGAATATTGAGGGGATTTTAATGCTTTAAATTCCCTTAAAAAGTGGGAGGCACATATACAAACTGTTGTAATTCCTACACCGTTCAAATTAAAGCTGAAAGTCTGCAGTTAAAGCACATCTTGTTCGTTTTATTTCAAATCCATTGTGGTGGTGTATAGAGCCAAAAAGATTCGAATTGTGTCGATGTCCCAATATTTATGGACCTGATTGTATATAAATGTAATGTTCATTAAACAGATACTGCATTAATTGCGTTACATTTTTTTGTACGTGTTGAAAAACATTTAATCGCAGAAATGAAACATTAAATTTCCCAACCCTAATATATACAGGTATATATACAATATATGCACAATACACACACACACACACACACCCACACACAATAGATACAGTTGAAGTCTGAAGTTTACATACACATTTAAACTCGGGTTTCTCACAATTCCTGACATTTAATCATAGAAAACATTCCCTGTCTTAGGTCAGTTCAGATCACTACTTTATTTTAAGAATGTGAAATGTCAGAATAATAGTAAATAAAATGTATAGTAAAAAAAAATATTTAAGCTTTTATTTCTTTCATCACATTTCCAGTGGGTCAGAAGGGTACTAACATTCACTTTGTCAGTATTTGGTATCATTGCCTTTAAATTGTTTAACTTGGGTCAAATGTTTTGGGGATCCTTCCACAAGCGTCTCACAATAAGTTGCTGGAATTTTGTCCCATTCCTCCAGACAGTACTGGTGTAATGGAGTCAGGTTTGAAGTCCTCCTTGCTCACACACTTTTTCAGTTCTGCCCACAAATGTTCTATCGGATTGAGGTCAGGACTTTGTGATGACCACTCCAAAACCTTGACTTTGTTGTCCTAAATGCATTTTGCCACAACTTTGGAGGTATGCTTGGGGTCATTGTCCATTCGGAAAACCCATTTGTGACTGAGCTTTAACTTCCTGTCTGATGTCTTGAGATGTTGCTTCAATATATCCACATCATTTTCCTTCCTCATGATGACATCCATTTTGTGAAGTGCAAGCCTCACCCATTTTCCTCCAATCATAACGATGGGCATTATGGCCAAACAGTTCAATTCTTGTTTCATCAGACCAGAGGAGAGATCTTTGTCACCATGTGCACTTGCAAACTCTAGTCTGGTTTTTATGGCGGTTTTGGAGCAGTGGCTTCTTCCGATATAGGACTTGTTTTACTGTGGATATAGATACTTGTTTCCACCAGCATCTTCACAAGGTCCTTTGCTGTTTTTCTGGGATTGATTTGCACTTTTCACACTAAACTACGTTCATCTCTAGGAGACAGAATGCGTCTCCATTCTGAGCGGTATGATGACTGTGTGGTCACATGGTGTTTATACTTGTGTAGTATTGTTTGTACAGATGAATGTGGCACCTTCAGTTATTTGGAAATTGCTCCAAAGGATGAACCAGACTTGTGGAGGTACAAAAAAAGATTTCTGAGGTCTTGGCTGATTTCTTTTGATTTTCCCATGATGTCAAGCAAAGAGGCACAGAGTTTGAAGGTAAAATACATCCACAGGTACACCTCTAATTCAGTACACCTCCTATCAGAAGATAATTGGCTAATTGTCTAAAGGCTTGACATTATTTTCTGGAATTTTCCAAGCTGCTTAAAGGCACAGTTAACTTAGTGTATGTAAACTTCTGACCCACTGGAATTGTGATATAGTCAATTAAAAGTGAAACGATCTGTCTGTAAACAATTGATGGAATAATTAATCGTGTCATGCACAAAGTAGATGTCCTATATGACTTGCCAAAACTATAGTTTGCTAATATGAAATCTGTGGAGTGGTTAAAAATGATGTGTTTTAATGACTTCAACCTAAGTTTATGTAAACTTCTGACTTCAACCTATTTATGCAGTATATACTATCTCTCTCTCTCTGTATATATATATATATATATATATATATATATATATATATATATATATATATATATATATATATACACACACACATACACTATATATAATTAACACACTAATTTTTGCAATTTATCGTTATATTGGGTCAAAAATGTATATTACATGAACCATCAATGTTTTTACCCACTTCCTGTGGCTAAAATGGTCATATAAATTTCCAGGAGGTACTAGCTTGACTTGACTGCACATCCTCGCACAGAAACTGATTGTATGGAGCAGTATTGTCAAACTGTATGTAGAATAACATTATCCACAAGCGGTGAGCCAGGTGTGGGAGAGATACAGTCAAGCTGCTGTCTGTATTCATATTGCGCAAAACACTCACTCACTTTCATGTAATACAGTGTCATAAGTGAAACCGCCTGAGTGAGACCCAGTGTGTGTGCGATAAGATACTGAGAAGGATGTGGATGTTTAGTGAGCTGCAGCAGGTATACTTGTAGAGACTGAATGGAAGACTCCTTGAATAGATTTTACATTTCAGCATTCAATATATTTTATATCTGTATGTATTTGTGTCTAATAGTGCATTGGCAATGTACACTTAAGTTTCTCTTGCCAATTAAATTAGATATGAATTGGTTTCTTTCTTTCCTTTTTTAACACTATGCCATTCTATGGTTATAGTCATGGCGAGAGCCAGTTTAGTTATTCAAGAGTAAAACTAAAAAGGTAGTTTTCTAAAAACCTTAAAACTAAATTTGGATTTACTTGGTTAAAAACGTTTTCAAAAGTGTCAACAGAATAATACAGGTTCCTCAAGTGCATAGAAGCGTTACAGTCCAGTAAGACTGAACTAATAATCAGTAAGAACGATAATTTATAGGATCACTATGGTCTTTTACTGGCTTTGGAATGGGTATTATTTCTGCTTCATGCCAAGTGGGTGGGATTTTTCCAGATATCTAGATGGAGTTAAAAATTCTAAGGAGCATTTTCAGAAAGAGGTGGGGTAGATTCTTTAAGAATTTTGAGTGGACTTTATCTGGTCCAACAGCTGTGTTGTGGGATTTTTTTATAGCTCACTGCAGCTCTTCCTTGGAGATGGGTTGGTTGTAGGGCTCTGCATTGCTACAGCCAAATTTAATCTTCTCTTTTTCTTGTTGAGCATGAAATATTCTAAAAGCGGAAAGACAGTTCTCAGTAGATGAATTGCTTTCAAAAGTTAAAATGTTTGCAATTTCTTGTTATGATGTCAGCAGTGTACCATGCTGTTTGATGTGTGGGACATTGTTTTTTCCCTTCATTACCCGTATCAGGTTCCATATTTGGTGTGTGTGTGTCAAGATTGAGTTTGGAGGATTGTAGACAGAAACAGCTGTTATGGTTTTCAGCAGAGTCAGTTGTACTGCTGTCACCTGTAGGTTGCTTTTAATATTTATGTGACTGTAGATCACATCATTATGTTGGCTTGAGAAAGCAAATATTCTGATATTCTATTTAAACTTATTATTATTCTTCCGAGACTAAAATATCTGACTCTAACTCTTCCTAGAGCTTTTAAGGTACATGAACCAAACTCGGCATAGACCTTCAGACTAATCCCGAATAGCGTGCTATATCTTTTCTAATTGATTGGAATTATGGTATTCCGGTATCAGACTTACGAAAAGGCCTCATGTCTCTTTGACCTCCAGGCAAGGTATGAAAACTTTTTCCTGTAATAACTCCTTTAGAGGATTCAAGCTACATCCTATAACTCCACCACTCATATTTTATATCTATCACTCCACCACTTTCTTTTTCTATCTTTCCATCACTCCACTCTTTTTATTCTTTCACTCCATCACTTTAACACCCTAGTAACTGCATACAACCTAGCAACCATTTAGTGCTATCTCCTGATCAGAATGTCATAGAGTCTTCAGGTTTGACTCAATACACTCAGTCCAGCAAGCAGCCTTTTAAGGATCACCCTGACAACTACCTAGCAACCAGATGGACTTACCCTAGCAACCGTATAGCAAAACACTTATCTCTACACTGCAACATCGTAGAGACTTCAATTTTGGCTTATTTGACTCAGATCAGCAAGGAGACTATAATGTATGGACAATGCTGGACAATACTTAGCCAAACCCTAGCAACCATTTAGTGCACCCTAGCAACCAAAAACCATTGACTACCATTAAAATGAGCTTAGATGGATATCTCCAGATTAGAATATCAGAGACTTCTTTGTTGGATTGTATGACTCAGGCCAGCAAGCAGCCTTGTTAGTATTACTCTGGAAACTGCCTAGCAAACAAGTGAGCTCACCCTAGTAACCAAGTAACAAAACTAATATCTCTGCACCAGAACATCATAGAGACGTACGGTTACATTCATTTGATTCAGGCTAGCGAGGAACATTTTGAGTATCACATTGATAACTGCCTAGCAACCAGATGGGGTTACCCTAGAAACCAAGTAACAAATCACATAACTCTGCACCAGAACAACGTAGAGACATCTGGTTTCGTTCATTGAACTCAGGGTGGCAAGGAGCCTTTTGAGTATCACCGTGGTAACTGCCTAACAACCAGAAGGGGTTACCCTAGTAACCAAGCAACACACCACATATCTCTGCACCAAAACAAGTAGAGACTTCTGGTTTCGTTCATTTGACTCACCTTGGTAACTGCATAGCAACCAAATGATCCATCTAGAATGATCTTATAATCTTGAAACTTTTCACTTTTAAAACTATTACTTAAACTTGTAACTACTCGACAAACTTTTTATCAAGTTTCTAAATAAAATGTCTGTACCAACGGAAGACCACTTGTCATTGGGACCAAAGGTATTCAAATTTTTAATTTTTAAAGAGAGTACAATCTGATGGTACTTGTGTTTCCTGAAGACATATGGCTATAGGATTGGTGATTGCAATTAAACATTTCGTAAAATTAGCCCTGATACCAAGACAGTTCCAATGGATAATAACATTCTCCATTAGCTGTTAGGAAGTATAGGGACAGTTGGACTGATTTGGCCTTTAGGGGATGGACTTTTACTATGATGTTCCCTCTCTTTCATTTCCACATCTCTAGTTTGCCTGGTCTTTGAAGTTTCATCCAGGGGTGCTTTTGATTTGATTTTTGATCGCCTTTCTATTGTTTTTATTTGCTTTTTGGTTCTCTGTTATTGAGCTCTGATTGGAATGTATGACAATTAGAAGAGTTTCGCTCTGAGTTCCTGTATTCTTCGTCTTTGGGGGAGTATTACTTTCATTTATAGTTTGGGGTTTATCTTTGTGCATCCAGGTAATATCTGTCTGGCAATTTATTGTTCTCGCAGCTTTTTTTGCAGCAGAGACAAAGGTTTTATTCAGAGTAAACACTGGGACAGCAGCCAACATTTTCTTTGTTTCAAGATAACTGATTCTCTTAGTGCATCTGATCTTCTGTATTTATTTTTCTTTGATCCACATGGGACACTGGTTTGATGCAGCTGAGTGACAACATTTGAGTGGTTTTTCACAACCCTCTTTGTCGTGGCCATCCTCCCCACAGTTGCAATAGGTATGTTTGTTGTTGCAGCCATTGGATCCACATCCATACCTTTGACAGTTGAAACACCGCAGAGGGTTGGGTACAAATTGGTCCACCGGAACACTTAGGAATCCAATTAAAATTTCTTCTGGAAATAGCGGTTTATTAAAAGTGAGGATGTACATACTAGTTTTGATTGTTCGCTCTTCTCTCTTGATTATTATTCTTTTAACATTTGTTACTCCTTGAGTCTTGAGTTCATGCATTATTTCTTCTTCATCCACGTCGTCCAGCTCTCCAGTGCGGATTGCTTTTTTACTGTAATTCAGAGTCGGATGAGGGAAGGACTTTATCTGTACTCCAGCTAATGTGCTGGCATGTAGTACGTTTTCAGCATTGGCCTTTTTACTGCACTCCACAATAATTTGACCAGATCTAAGCTTTTTCACTTCTTTTACTATACCTGCAATTCCTGCAATACCCTTTTGTATAGCAAAAGGAGAAAGCTTGCTGATTGGAAAGTCTGGAGCAGCAGCTTCAATAATGATACATTTTGGCCAGTAATCATTATTCAGAAAACAAATTTGCTTCTATTCCGAAGTATTATCAGTGTCCAAGTCCAAAAAATGCTTTTTTGAGGTGTGTTTTGAAGCCAGGTTTTAGTTTTTCAGTTTCATCATCTCTGCTCCCCACCCACCTTGGACCCCAAAAGAGAGGGATGCACAGCTCCGTGGATCTCCAGCAGATTATGCATCAGGGATAGAGGGATGATATACTCAAGCAAACTGAGCAACAAGTTGGTCAATTTACTTGATTGACTCTTAGCCAACGTCTACTGGGAGTCTGAGAAATATTTGATGCTCAGTTACCCTACACAGAGCAGTCCCAGGGCAAGTCTTGACCAGCCGATTGATTGGATCGAGCCATTACTAGGAGCCAAAGTACCGTGTTGAAATAACGAGTCTGCAGCAAACTATATATATATATATATATATATATATATATATATATATATATATATATATATATATATATAGATACATACATACATACATACATACATACATATACACTCACCTAAAGGATTATTAGGAACACCTGTTCAATTTCTCATTAATGCAATTATCTAATCAACCAATCACATGGCAGTTGCTTCAATGCATTTAGGGGTGTGGTCCTGGTCAAGACAATCTCCTGAACTCCAAACTGAATGTCAGAATGGGAAAGAAAGGTGATTTAAGCAATTTTGAGCGTGGCATGGTTGTTGGTGCCAGGCGGGCGGTCTGAGTATTTCACAATCTGCTCAGTTACTGGGATTTTCACACACAACCATTTCTAGGGTTTACAAAGAATGGTGTGAAAAGGGAAAAACATCCAGTATGCGGCAGTCCTGTGGGCGAAAATGCCTTGTTGATGCTAGAGGTCAGAGGAGAATGGGCCGACTGATTCAAGCTGATAGAAGAGCAACTTTGCCTGATATAACCACTCGTTACAACCGAGGTATGCAGCAAAGCATTTGTGAAGCCACCACACGCACAACCTTGAGGCGGATGGGCTACAACAGCAGAAGACCCCACCGGGTACCACTCATCTCCACTACAAATAGGAAAAAGAGGCTACAATTTGCAAGAGCTCACCAAAATTGGACAGTTGAAGACTGGAAAAATGTTGCCTGGTCTGATGAGTCTCGATTTCTGTTGAGACATTCAGATGGTAGAGTCAGAATTTGGCGTAAACAGAATGAGAGCATGGATCCATCATGCCTTGTTACCACTGTGCAGGCTGGTAGTGGTGGTGTAATGGTGTGGGGGATGTTTTCTTGGCACACTTTAGGCCCCTTAGTGCCAATTGGGCATCGTTAAATGCCACGGCCTACCTGAGCATTGTTTCTGACCATGTCCATCCCTTTATGGCCACCATGTACCCATCCTCTGATGGCTACTTCCAGCAGGATAATGCACCATGTCACAAAGCTCGAATCATTTCAAATTGGTTTCTTGAACATGACAATGAGTTCACTGTACTAAAATGGCCCCCACAGTCACCAGATCTCAACCCAATAGAGCATCTTTGGGATGTGGTGGAGCAGGAGCTTCGTGCCCTGGATGTGCATCCCACAAATCTCCATCAACTGCAAGATGCTATCCTATCAATATGGGCCAACATTTCTAAAGAATGCTTTCAGCACCTTGTTGAATCAATGCCACGTAGAATTAAGGCAGTTCTGAAGGCGAAAGGGGTCAAACACAGTATTAGTATGGTGTTCCTAATAATCCTTTAGGTGAGTGTATATATATATATATATATATATATATATATATATATATATATATATACATATACATACACACACACACACACACAGGTGCTGGTCATATAATTAGAATATCATCAAAAAGTTGATTTATTTCAGTAATTCCATTAAAAAAGTGAAACCATAATGTATACATTCATTCCACACAGACTGATATATTTCAAGTGTTCATTCCTTTTAATTTTGAGGATTATAACTGACAACTAATGAAAAACCCCAAAATCAGTATCTCAAAAAATTTGAATATTGTGAAAAGTTTCAATATTGAAGACACCGGGTGCCACACTCTAATCAGCTAATTAACTCAGAACACCTGCAAAGGCCTTTAAATGATCTCTCAGTCTAGTTCTGTAGGCTACACAATCATGGGGAAGACTGCTGACTTGACAGCTGTCCAAAAGACGACCATTGACACATTGCACAAGGAGGGCAAGACACAAAAGGTCATTGCTAAAGAGGCTGGCTGTTCACAGAGCTCTGTGTCCAAACACATTAATAGAAAGGTGAAGGAAAAGATGAGGTAGAAAAAAGTGTACAAGCAATAGGAACAACCGCACCCTGGAGAGGATTGTGAAACAAAACCCATTCAAAAATGTGGGGGAGATTCACAAAGAGTCGACAGCAGCTGGAGTCAGTGCTTCAAGAACCACCACGCACAGACGTATGCAAGACATGGGTTTCAGCTGTCGCATTCCTTGTGTCAAGCCACTCTTGAACAAGACACAGCATCAGAACACCAAAAGGACTGGACTGCTGCTGAGAGGTCCAAAGTTATGTTCTCTGATGAAAGTACATTTTGCATTTCCTTTGGAAATCAAGGTCCCAGAGTCTGGAGGAAGAGAGGAGAGGCACAGAATCCACGTTGCTTGAAGTCCAGTGTAAAGTTTCCACAGTCAGTGATGGTTTGGGGTGCCATGTCATCTGCTGGTGTTGGTCCACTGTGTTTTCTGAGGTCCAAGGTCAACGCAGCCGTCTAACAGGAAGTTTTAGAGCACTTCATGCTTCCTGCTGCTGACCAACTTTATGGAGATGCAGATTTCATTTTCCAACAGGACATGGCACCTGCACACAGTGCCAAAGCTACCAGTACCTGGTTTAAGGACCATGGTATCCCTGTTCATAATTGGCCAGCAAACTCGCCTGACCTTAACCCTATAGAAAATCTATGGGGTATTATGAAGAGGAAGATGCGATACGCCAGACCCAACAATGCAGAAGAGCTGAAGGCCACTATCAGAGCAACCTGGGCTCTCATAACACCTGAGCAGTGCCACAGATTGATCGACTCCATGCCACGCCGCATTGCTGCAGTAATTCAGGCAAAAGGAGCCCCAACTGTGTATTGAGTGCTGTACATGCTCATACTTTTCATATTCATACTTTTCAGTTGGCCAACATTTCTAAAAATCCTTTTTTTGTATTGGTCTTAAGTAGAGGTTGACCAATTAATCGGTCGGCCGATTAATCGGCCGATTTTTTGCATTTTTTTTACATAATCGGCATCGGCCAATATCCACGCATATCAAGCCGATTATTAGGCAGGTGCATCTGTGGGCAGCCTAGTGTTGTTGTGGAACACGTGTTCGACGCACACACTGCCCCTAGAGTCATTTTCCAGCAGAGTGAGCAGACCTCATCCAGTGCTAAGTTCCTTGGAGAAAACAGTAAGGATTAAATTTGTATAACTTCTTTATATTTAATTAAAAACTTTTGATATGTTACTGCCAACTTCGAGAAAAAACGCGACATGACGTTCGGCTACTTTGGATATTGATAGCGTAGTTGAAGTGGCATTATCACAGCAGAAGGGTTGCTATCATGTCACAATAAGTAAGCAAGAATTTTGCAATTACAGACAGTGAATCTGAGACTTTTATTTGTTCTGTTTGTGTGTCTTATATTTGAGAGGGTTGTCACTCAATGCAGAGAAATAAGTAATATAAAAGATACCAACGCGCTATAGGCTATTGAAGGACTGGCTTTGGTAAGTTCGGACGTTATCGCTTCTGTTGTCGGTACTGGAGAAATTAAGAAAATACATTTATTATTGCTATAAAGAGAAAGTTATTTTATCTCGCCAGCCATTTCTATGTATAATAATATGAAACCATTTGTCTGTGATGCAATTTAGCTATTCGCAGTCAGAGAGAGAGAGAGAGAGAGAATCTCGCTCACGCGGTGCCACAGCGAGCACAACACAGCCCTACATAATGAGTGACAGAACTAAACATTCAAACATAGCCTGGTTTAGATCTGTGATATTAGTCTGATTTTATTTTAGATTTGCCTTCCAAAGATTATAAAAATAATATTTATACATAAACCGCATTCTGTCTAGCACAACGTCCTTCCCTTCACAGCGGTACACTGACATTCCTCCCTAAAACTCAAACTTAACGTCAGAATCAGCATGATCGGTGATTGTTGTAAAATGCAGTCTAGCTACTGTTGCTAAATTGCGGGACCCGTTTAATAATAAATAGAGCGCAAGCTCCGAAACACACCGCAATGAGACAAGCAAAGTATAGGCTACTTTGGGTTTCATGTGCGCGTCTAAACGATTAACTACAAAAATATGTCAAAACGACCGGCTTAGAGATTCACTTAAACACAGATTATGTCTTATGCTGCGTTCACACCGGACGCGAATAGCGCGTCAAATTCGCGCCTACCGCGTCTAGTTATACGCTTGACCACTTTGAATCCATTCGCGCGTCAAGAGCGAAATTGACGCGCGTAAAAAACAAAAGTTTGAAGCGAAATTTACGCGCGTGACGCGCGTCAGAGGCGAAATCCGTTGACGGCCATCTTTTTACAAGATGGCTGATGTTGATCGAGCATTCGTGGAGAGAGTCACCGCTCTGTATTTGCTCTGGAGAGCAGAACAGCGGCGTATGGGTCGTCGTCGCCGTACTTGGGTCCACCAGACCCTCCGGAGGCGTTCCCAGTTCGGCGAATTTCATCATTTGCTCCAGGAGCTGCGCCTGAATGACGGCCGCTTTCAGCGGTACTTCCGCTTGTCCGCGCCCAGTTTGATGACCTGTTGTCCCGCATCGGGCGAGGATACAGGCGCTCTATCCCAGCTGCGGAGCGCCTGTCCATCTGCCTTCGGTTAGTAAATGTATATAAAATGTTAAATACAGTATATTAAATATATGTTAATTTACGCTATGCTAGCAATGTTTTTCAAACTGTGTGGTACGGATACCACTGTTGGTGCTCTTTCTAGTGATACTCAGTTAACTGCTGTAACGTTAACCAAAAAAATAAAATATTATTTTGGCAGGCGTGATAATGTCTCTATCTGTAAGCAATATGTAGTGCTCTTTCTAGTGATAACGTTACTCGGTTAACTGCTATAACCTAAAAATGATACTGTCATGTCTCTATCTGTAAGCAATTGTAGTAACGTTACTCTTTCTTTTGATAATCAGTTGGTTATTGGCACACTAGTGATTTAAACCATATACACATATACCCTTTTGTTTTGAAGATTCAAAACTTTGTTAAATTGCTTGCAAAATTGCTAGCAAACAAACAAATATGGTGCATTAAAGTAAAACAGACTGGTTATTGTATATAGTTGAATATGTAACTACAAGTGTACTTATAAAAATATTTTCTAGGTTTCTTGCCACAGGGGACTCATTCAGGACCATAGCGTCCAGCTTCAGGGTTGGTGTCTCAACATTGAGCCAGATCGTCCACCAGGTTGTGACTGCAATCTGGGACTGTCTTGTGGAGGAGTACATGGCTGTGCCCACCACTGATGACTGGCGTGTCTTCAATTACCGCCTCTCCAGAGCCAGGCGCGGGACATGCTGGAGAGGAGCCACTGCCAGGTCTGGGTCGGGTTGCGGCCAACAACTCCTCCAGAGAGGCACTCCGGGTGAGGGATGTCTTCATGGCACACTTCTCGGCGGAGGGAGCAGTACCATGGCAGCCGACGGAGTAGCGTTTGAAGTCCTCCTCATGACTTCCCCACAACGGCTCTTTTAAGAGCCACCCACAAACCTATAAAGAGCTAAACTATCTAAAAATAGTCCATTATTAATATATTTTGTATTTTTTTTCCCAGGTTGTCAGCCCCAGTTCCAGGATGTCAGGTCCACAACATGCACATTTATTAAGTTGAGACTTTTTAAAAACGTCAGGTTTTCCATGGTAGTATATCAGGTTAAATTATTTATTTATTTTTGTTTTGATGATAAATGGAGCCAGCCTCAAAAAGTAATTAACCTGTCCTGTGTTTTTTCCTTATTCAACACTGTCCAGACACTAATGTTGGTTGTCTTTACATTACAATAATAATGTTTCATATAATCTAGATTTAGATATGGAATAAATAGCAATCAATACAAAATCAAAATATCTCATATATTGAAATCAAGTTATGTGATAAAAGATTTGCTTTGTTTGTGCATTAGAACCACACCAGGCATTTAGTCATATTACAAAATAATTTATTGAGGCCAAACATATGAAGTAATTTTAGGTATAACATTAAAAAACATATTTAGGCAAAACGTAAAAAAAATTATTTAGGCAAAACATATAAAATAACAATATGAACTGAAAAAAAATGAACAATATGTGCACACTATTTACATTAAGAGACAGGAACAAAAAGGACCTCGCTTGGAAGGTGGAAGAGCCACAGGGAATGGCATAGGAGAAGAGGAAGGAGGGCAGCAGGCAGCTAGGCTCCTGATTGGTTAACGCGCGCGAATTGACGCCAAAGTTCAGATTTTTCAACTCGGGCGGCAGACGCGAATTGCGTCAAACGCGTGAATGCACAAAATGCACCATTCACGCGTACGCGCCAGACGCTCAATTCGCGCGAACTTGACGCGCGAATGAGGCGTATTCGCGTCTACCGCGCCAGCGCTCTACGCCTCATTCGCGCCGCAGGAATTTTTTACGCGCGTAACGCGTCTTTGCATTGACTTAACATTGAAATCACTCGCGCCTGACGCGCTATTCGCGTCCGGTGTGAACGTAGCATTAAATGGACGTAGTTATGGAAATAGTTGGGGAGAAAATATGCTGCATCAGGAGCCAGTTAGACTCGGTCTTAAAGGGGAAGCTGTCTATTAAACATGTGACGATTGAGCCATTACTGTGAATCAAACAACAAAAGGCAAAGAGAAAATCACTTACAGCTCTTGAATGAATAACTTCTGCATTAATAAGGATTAATCTATCTATGATAAACTATGCAGTGTTATTTTACAATTGATAACTTTGTTAGGTTTCTTTTTAGACCACACCTGAACAGTAATGTTAGTAGACCTTCCTGAAATTAAATCACTGTGCCTATATAACGTTTATCTTTGTGTAATTGTTTATCTATTGTTTAATATATATAACAAAAAGAACCGTTAAGAATACCGTTAAAGTACCAGATCGATAAGCAGTATCGGTAAGAATAGTAAGACCATTAAAACCTTACCGATACCCATCCCTAGTTATGCCTGTGCTTCTCTTGGATGCTCTGAATATTGGATTACGTGTCTGGATTGCCCCTTAATTAAAGCTGCATTTGGATCTCAACCTTCGTGTCTCGGAGCAGTTCGTAACACCTGCTTTGTTTATTTAATATATATGTTATACATTATTTATACAATATGTTTTTACATTACACATTTTTTATTTAAGTGTACAAGTGCATATTGGTCAAGTGTTCAATAAATGTATTTGTTAAGAAATGTTGTCTATCTTAAGTAATTATTTGTGTTACATTTTATCTTTCAAATAAAAGGTTCAAATAAGAGGTTAAAAAAAAGCACATATCGGCCAAAATAAATCGGCAGCACTAATCGGCCGACCCGGATTTCAAAAGATCGGCATCGGCCTGAAAAAAACAATATCGGTCGACATCTAGTCTTAAGTAATATTCAAATTTTCGGAGATACTGAATTTGGGATTTTCATTAGTTGTCAGTTTTAATCATCACAATTAAATGAAATAATCATTTGAAATATATCAGTCTGTGTGAAATGTAATATCCAAGTTTCACTTTTTGAATGGAATTACTGAAATAAATCAACTTTTTGATGATATTCTAATTATATGACCAGCACCTGTGTGTATATATATATATATATATATATATATATATATATATATATATATATATATATATATATATATATCAAAATAAAAAATATTCAGATAATTAAAATGCATTACATTCTTGTAGCAGAAGAGTTCATCATTGATAAAACAATATAAAAGTGGCTTTAGAATACAATGTATTATTTACTACCATATTATTGATCATAAGTCAATCATTGGCAACAGTTCACAGCAATTTGTCAATCAGTTGGAGATTTATTATGAGGGCTTGTTTAAGAGCCCGTCAATGAACACCTGCGTCAGATATTTTCTATTTTTTTTTTTAGAAACAAGCCACATAGTGCACAATACTACAGATATATTTTACAATAATGCCAAGACATTATATTCATTACATAGTGCAATGCTTTTCAATGCTTTGGAGTTGTTGGAGGTACAAAGAGGATTTAATTAATATATTTAAAAATAGGGGCAGAGGGGCAGATTTATCTTCAGCATTACAAAGGAGCAAAGTGGATCTATTTCAGGAGCATGTTTCTTAAATAAAGATTGACTGGGTAAAAACGGTGTAACAGTTTAAAGGACACCTCCTTAACCTTGTTGGTAATTAAATATTTGTGAGGTAAAGACCATACGATAGGGTGACCTTACTATTATTGTACTAGGTGAATAAATATTGATTTTATATTAGATGTATTTTTGCAGTGATGTTAAATGTTAATGACGGTACCATGAACGTCACTCAGTTTGGCATAAGCTCTACGATACAAACTCATTTTAACAGCTCAGACCTACTCAATGTGAATATAATGAAGTGAAAATAATAATCTAATCATTAAAAAGCACATTTCCAAATAAGCACATCAATTCCATTATTAAAGACTAGAATGATTAAATGCGATCTTACCAGATTTAGTGCATCTTGAGTTAAAAATTTTTTGTCTGATCTGGGTGCTTCGAGTAGGGCCTTCTCATTCATTATGACTGTAGAACTCCTGGCAGGTGTAGGTGTTCACTTTCACCAGGAGTTCACTTTTGATGAGGTCCACAGATGCTCAGTTCCTTGTCTCTGTCCACGCAGAGGTCATCAATGAAAACACCCTCTCCATGAACGCGTTGGTGACAGAATGCTCAAAGCCAAAGATTTCAGAGCTGTCATGTTTGGGGCACTGAACTGCTTCAGCAGAGCTGTCCATGAATCTTCGGTGGGATACCATGCACTCTCCTTTTTTAGGGTCACCTGTAACTCCGGATAGACCCATTTTTCTGTTGCAGTTTTTTTTTTCCAGTGTTTTCCCGCTCTAGCAAGAAAAAAAGGCTGCGCTGCGCATGTTCAGTGTTTTCTGATTAACTTATTTTATAGTGATTTTGTAATTAAAGGACGATGAAATAAAATGATGCCGAAATAATAATAATAAAAAAAAAAAATTATACAGACAAAATTTAAATGCAGGACACTGCTTATGACTTGAGGGACGCGGGACAAAGCTTCCGATTTCGGGACAGTCCCGCAAAATACGGTACAAGTGGTCACCCTACCATATGACCTGCATCAGACATGCTTGTGTCGCATCTCGGGTGTGTTGCATCTTAAAAAGAAAATGTTTAGGTCACTGTGTCAAGTTAAATATAGTTTAATACTCAATCTTTAAACACATATTAAGATCCCTTAGTTCGCATTTGAACCCTTAGTAACGCATATCTGTTGTTTTCTTCACTGTATAAACTGTGTGTTGCTCACACAGCTGAAATTTCACTTACTGCCCTCTGGAGTATACAGGTGGTACTACAAGCATGCGATTAATGCGTACATTTTTTTAATGCATAATATTTTTGTATAATTAATCGCGCGTTATTAACGCGTTAACTCCACAGCCCTAATTATACATATATACACAGTGGGTACGGAAAGTATTCAGACCCCCTTAAATTTTTCACTCTTTGTTATATTGCAGCCATTTGCTAAAATCATTTAAGTTCATTTTTTTTCCTCATTATTGTACACACAGCACCCCATATTGACAGAAAAACACAGAATTGTTGACATTTTTGCACATTTATTAAAAAAGAAAAACTGAAATATCACATGGTCCTAAGTATTCAGACCCTTTGCTGTGACACTCATATATTTAACTCAGGTGCTGTCCATTTCTTCTGATCATCCTTGAGATGGTTCTACACCTTCAATTGAGTCCAGCTGTGTTTGATTATACTGATTGGACTTGATTAGGAAAGCCACACACCTGTCTATATAAGACCTTACAGCTCACAGTGCATGTCAGAGCAAATGAGAATCATGAGGTCAAAGGAACTGCCTGAAGAGCTCAGAGACAGAATTGTGGCAAGGCACAGATCTGGCCAAGGTTACAAACAAATTTCTGCTGCCCTTAAGGTTCATAAGAGCACATTGGCCTCCATAATCCTTAAATGGAAGACGTTTGGGATGACCAGAACCCTTCCTAGAGCTGGCCGTCCGGCCAAACTGAGCTATCGGGGGAGAAGAGCCTTGGTGAGAGAGGTAAAGAAGAACCCAAAATCACTGTGGCTGAGCTGCAGAGATGCAGTCGGGAGATGGGAGAAAGTTGTAGTAAGTCAACCATAACTGCAGCCATCCACCAGTCGGGGCTTTATGGCAGAGCGGCCCGACGGAAGCCTCTCCTCAGTGCAAGACACATGAAAGCCCGCATGGAGTTTGCTAAAAAACACCTGAAGGACTCCAAGATGGTGATAAATAAGATTCTCTGGTCTGATGAGACCAAGATAGAACTTTTTGGCCTTAATTCTAAGCGGTATGTCTGGAGAAAACCAGGCACTGCTCATCACCTGTCCAATACAGTCTCAACAGTGAAGCATGGTGGTGGCAGCATCATGCTGTGGGGGTGTTTTTCAGCTGCAGGGACAGGACGACTGGTTGCAATCGAGGGAAAGATGAATGCGGCCAAGTACAGGGATATCCTGGACGAAAACCTTCTCCAGAGTGCTCTGGACCTCTGACTGGGCGAAGGTTCACCTTCCAACAAGACAATGACCCTAAGCACACCACTAAAATAACGAAGGAGTGGCTTCACAACAACTCCGTGACTGTTCTTGAATGGCCCAGCCAGAGCCCTGACTTAAACCCAATTGAGCATCTCTGGAGAGACCTGAAAATGGCTGTCCACCAACGTTTACCATCCAACCTGACAGAACTGGAGAGGATCTGCAAGGAGGAATGGCAGAGGATACCCAAATCCAGATGTGAAAAACTAGTTGCATCTTTCCCAAAAAGACTCATGGCTGTATTAGATCAAAAAGGTGCTTCTACAACATACTGAACAAAGGGTCTGAATACTTAGGACCATGTGATATTTCAGTTTTTCTTTTTTAATAAATGTGCAAAAATGTCAACAATTCTGTGTTTTTCTGTCAATATGGGGTGCTGTGTGTACAATAATGAGGAAAAAAAATGAACTTAAATGATTTTAGCAAATGGCTGCAATATAACAAAGAGTGAAAAATTTAAGGGGGTCTGAATACTTTCCGTACCCACTGTATATATATATATATATATATAGCTTGAGCGCACAAATGGTGTACTCCATGTCGTTGGATGAAGCAGCTGGTGGAATATTCTAATACAGGCCAGAAAAGTACTGTGGCAGTGCTCGAATGATCTGTAATTCACATCACAGTACCGAGAACTATTCTTATAAGAGCTGCCAGTATGGTGTCCCGTTCAAGAAACAATCAGGTGTAGGGCTGTAGGAGAACCGCCACAGATTTTTTTTCGCTTTGAGCAGTGCCTTATGGAGCACATGCACAGTCTGATAAATGCTCCTTCACGCCTTCAGTTCATTCTATGTCTACAGTGGTTCATATTATAAAATCATTCTAAACTGTAATGCTGTTTTATAATGTGATGTTTTTTTTCCTTTTGCTTCCGCGGCATCTTTCTCTACACATTTACAGCTGTACAGCTGTAGTGGACTTTTTCTCCATGCACAAGTATGCTTAATGCATGTAATTACTAGTGAATAAGACCCAATATATTAAGCTAAATATTGTAAGTGACGTTTTTCAACAGAAGCACATACCATCAATTAACAACTTCAGAGCTCATGATAGTTCTGTCTTAAAGGTTTATCAGTGATCCTTAAAAATCAATTCCTCAGTGGTGTAGTGTGCAAGTGGCTTTAGTTTGTGTATTTGACCCTTTGTTTCTAGCATCTCACTCTGTCTCTGTCATGCACATAAGTGCCCCAGCACTGCCGCGGTTTTAATTTAATTCAGAATAAATTCTGCATTTTTGAGAATAGAATCAGAATCGTTGGAGAAAGAACCACTAAAAAAATAATAGATCAATATATGATGTGTCTGTGTGAATACCTTGTGAATGAAAGGTTTGCTGTCACCGATGGCTTTTCCTGTCAACGCCTCAAACAGAAAGACAACTGGAATAACACAGCAAAAACAGGGACAGCAAAGATTGAGTGTTTGAAACAGACAATGACTGACCACAAAACTACAACAGGAACACCATAAATCATTATAATACACGTATTACATGTCTCTCTGGAATACTTGATTGTGATTGTTTGGCATTTGGTGTAATGACACTAAACAGCCTGTGATGTTCTCCATAGATGTGCTAGTTTCATGTCTCTTGCATCAATTCTTACATAATAACAATTTACACTCATGTCCATTTATTGATTTCTTTGGTAAATAACCGTGTAATAAGCGGCTCATGTGTTCGTGGACGTCCACACCTCGTTCATCAGTGGTGTCCCGTATGGCGATGGTGTCATTGCTCAGAGAGACAGACTGTGAGTTCAGGATGTCCATTCTCATGCCGGGACTCTTAGGAGACGACACCAGACGGCCCTCATACGAGTACACATACACCTCTGCCCCATCCACCAACAGGAAATACCTGCAGCAAAACAAGCAAAACACTGAAACATCAACAATTAACAATTTCCATGATAGCTGGACAGGGTTTCCACTCTTTTCAAGCCACAATTTTCCAGGACATTTTATGCGCCCAACAAGTGTAATATTTAAGCAAAAACATGTGTCCATTTAAATCGAGCTTTTATTTAGCCGTTTCTGTGTGTTTTTGACAGAAGTTTCTCACCTCCAGATAAGCAGTATGCTCCATGGCATAGTGTGATTATTAATCCCTGTAAAGGAGTAATTTAATTAAATAAATACATAGTCTGTATGTGCTGTGGCTTGCTTCTGTTTCACCAATATGTTCAGATTTAATAACAATGTGTAACAAATTCTGAATTTTTTTGTTCCTGGGTAGTACGTGCTATTTCCTAATTGCTTATGCCTAAAAAGTATAGAAAATTGCTATTTTTTCCCACAAACTTTGCTTTAGTGACCAAGACAGTGATATTTTGAAATGTACCAATTTTCCAGAACATTCAAGATAGATTCAGTGCTGAGTAAACTTGGAGTAACTTCAAGAACTTTTCAGTAATATAAATAGTAGTATAAATACAGGGGCCTTAAGCCTTCTTCCCTAAGCTGTCTGAGGTCAGAGGTCAAAGGCGGTGTCTTCGACAGACCACAGATAAAGAAGATCCTGGAGTGCAATGAATTCCCCAAGAAGCTCACTAATAAGGAGAAGGCGGCTTGGAACAGCTTTGTTGCAGTGGTTCGGGGCTTCCTGGGCAATCACAAGAAAATTATGTGGAGCTGGTTAAGAATCTGTTGAAGAACTACGGCACAATGGGCTGAAGGATGTCCCTCAAAGTCCATATCCTTGATGCTCATCTTGATAAATTCAAGGAGAACATGGGAGCGTACTCGGAGAAGCAAGGGGAGCACTTCAATCACTGAACATTGAACGCCGCTACCAAGGACAGTATAACGAGAACATGATGGGAGACCACGTTTGGGGGCTGATTCGTGACAGTATACAGTATAATCGTAAATCTCGAAAAACTACTTATTTCTAAATCTTTTGAGGTAATTTTTGTATAAATTTAGTATAAATACATGTTAATTCATATGTTGTTTGTTTCTGACTTTATGTGAACGAAAAGACAAATTTCTCAATTAAAAAATATCACTGTCCTGGTCACAAAAGCAAAGTTGGTGGGGAATAATAGTCATTTTCTATACTTTTGAGGCAAAAGCAAATAGGAAATAACACTTACTACCCAGAAACAAAAATTGTGTTATATAGTGTAATAGTGACCCCTTCTGGAGATGTGAAGTCAACAAATGAAAGTCTAATGTGCTATGAGTGAGTCACTGAATCATTTGAAATGTTCACAATCAAAATCTGCCAAGAGATAAATGTACTGTATCATTTTCCTACAGTATTTAAACTGCTGAACATGACTTTAATCAGAAAAGACAACAATAATAGCGTAATAATCATTTTGAGTTTCAATGATGTCCTTTCATCATTGTAAAGTACATTTCACATGAGTTGAGTCGAGGCGTCAAATCTGCTAAACACAAGCGTCAAGCGGTGCTTTGTCCTCCACATTAGGGTGCCTACACAATGACTAAAGTTATGCTGCGTCAGAGAATGCTGCGAATGCACTGATTTCAAAGGGGATGGTACGTCGGAAGGATGAAGAGGGAAATTATGAGATGTTCAATGTCTCTTTCAACCATTTAAAAATATTTAATGTAGCTTTGTACTCTCAAAGACATCATTTGTGAGGCAAAATATGTGTGAAAAACACTTTGGTGTGAAGTTGGAGCCGAGGTTGTGCTGACGCGTCACTTCATAGATTTCAATGTATTCGGCAGCACTGACACAAGTCAAGTGACATCCCCTCAACGTGCAGAAACATCAGTCACTTTTACACATTAATAGCTCTTCCGCCCTTTTCTCTCAATGATGAACAAGGTAGACTCACATGCCGATGCTGAACGAACAACATGCCCCTCTCATTCAGTCGGTCGGTTCAAGTACCAGGTCATTCAGTTTGTTTATGAATGAAGTTTCACGAATGACGCTTCTTACTTTGCATACGCCGCTGAAGCAAACACGATTAGCCGTAGTTGTAATAAATCGTGAGGGTGTAAGCGCACTCAACCGCTGATGTTGTTTCACAATGTGCAGCCGTCAGATGTGGAACAATCTGACTTATTCCGCGTCAGATCGTTACCATGTTTTTGTGCTTGTAACGGAAACCTTGCTAGCAACAGTCAAATGGTTATATTAATATTTTCCAGGACAAATCATTATTTTTCCAGGACATTTAGGTATTTTTCAAATATTCCATGACTGGAAAACTGCATTGCAAAATTCCAGGTTTTCAAGGATGTGTGGGAACCCTGCTGGAATCAAAATTAAAGAGCATTTAAGAGGTGGACAAACATGGACAAAATTAGCTTTCAGCTGAAATATGCAATTCAAATCTACAGTCTCTCTCTTCCAGTCAAATGCTTTCTATGAAATACATCTAAAGAAAACTGAGCTCATCAAGGTACTTCACAGAAGTTAAAGGGTCACCTCTCGGCCTGCAGTATAAGACTAACTGTTCCCTCCTTTAGCTCAAAGATCAGTGGGGTATTCCAGTTCTTCACACTGAAACACAAGAGAACAGTACAAATGACATGAGAGTGAGTAATATATGACTGTGTGTGTAAGTGTGTGTGTATAAGTGTGTGTGTGTACAGCACCTGTAGACGTAACACTGCAGAGAGGTGGTGACCACCAGATGAGCGTGAGCCAGAGATGCTTTAATGACTCGATCCCTGAACTCCACAACATCCACTGCATCATTTAATACATTCCTCACCTGTACAAACATACAATGATTAAGATCACAGTTAAACATATGACGCTCATGTGAAGATGGTTGATTACATAACAGCATATAATACATTATTAACATATGTGTGCAGTTTGCATGCCTCCTTTGGATATGTATGTGTTATTAATGATCATCTAAGCATCTGAAGCCCTACTTTAAAGTTAACTATCACTATTGATTATTTTTGTAATCCAGTACTCTTACTCTTACTCTTGGATTGTGTACATATATAGTAAAACCAGAAATTAGGTTCCTCTTTAGTTTTTCCACTACTAAATAACATTGAAAGGAGTATTTCCTTGCTGTGGTCACTTTTGCCCGCTCTCTGGGGGCTTTAAGACATTAAGACATGATTTTCTATAAAGCTGCTTTGAAACTATGTGGGTTGTGCAAAGTGATATACAAATATAAATGACTTGAATCAATCAACTGAATAAATGAGTGTAGACAAACACATTTTTCTTAAGAAAAACACGAACATTGAGAGTTAATATGAGTTTTTCTCATAACAATCAATCAAAATAAATGCAGTGCTATTGTTTAAGTCACTTTATTATAGAGCTTTACTTTTTGTTGCCACTGTCAGATACTGTTGTGTAATTTATGATTAAAACACATTTATTGTGAATCTTTGAATAAGTTTGAGTGAAACATTTGTTTCATGAAATATTGTATCATATAGTGAGGCTTTGCATCATTTCATATCATATAGTGAAATAGTGTATCGTTACCTAATCTATATAAATATAAAATGTATGTAATCCAAACAATGCAAGATCTATTTTGTTTCATGAACTAGTTCAACACGATCCACAAATTTGAGTTTAGAACTTAAATGTGGGAAACAGGCCATGAAAATAAAATATTTTATATTTTCAGAAACAATGTCTGCCCACAAATCCGGTTTATTGAGGATGAGTTATATACATGGTTAAACTATTTTATTTTTTTATTTAGTTTATTTATTTCCACTTACATGCAACACGGAATACAATATTTACAGTAATTGCGTCATTGAGACACGTGTTTTCACTCTCTTGCGTTGAGCTGCAGCAGTTGCAGGCATTGTTGCTCTTGTGTTACAATCTGCACATGTTGCAATAGCTTATCGCTTTCCACATACCGTATTAAATGCCTTAATAATTTCCCATGCAAAGACTTGCCATTGCCCTCTCAGGTGAGTCTGTTGCATATTGTGTCTGCGGGGCACGAGACACGCATCCATGGGGTTTAACAACAGACTCACATTGAGCTTTGACTGACAGTATTGGGCATTGTGATCCATTACAAACATAATCATCATGAAATCTAAAGGAACCCAAATCACAATCTGCAGAAAATAAATGTCTTAGATCATCTGGATTCAATCAGATTTATTGAACAGAATGTGTTTCAGCAGGGCTGGCCAATGGGTTTGTCGGGACCTAGGCAAAATCATGAAAATGAAAGTGGCTCTTTGTTATGAATCAAGTGGCTCGCCAGGTGTCTCACCATTCATCAACGCATGAACGTTTAAAACCGTCTAGAGCTGCTTTTCCAACAGAAAGTGTGCGTGTGATTGCAAAGCTTGAAGTCACTGACACTGTTTTGATTTCCTTCTGAATTTGTCATACAGCTACTTCTGGTGAATACGTTTTGAATTGAACATCCGCCAAATACAGATTTTTCATGCCGATTATTTTGCTGATGTAGCAGCCACTGTGGAAGGAGACTTCTGAGTGATATATTACAAGAAATTAGTTTGACGAAACATGATTATATTTTGAAGAACAGCTGAAAGAAAATGCACGTCTGATTTGATGTGTGTGCGCAGTGAGCTCTGAATGCAATGAAAGCTTTTCTCCAACACACGAACATTCATAGAGTTCTGGGACTCCTTCCCAATAACTATTGATCTTAGAGGTTAAGAGCATTTTCTACGATGTTCATTTGCAAACTTCTGATGCTGAAATTTGTGGCGACCTCAACTCCACCGTTCCTGTTAACTGCCATTTCTTAATTACATTACGAACTGAGGAAACAGCTCACCTGAAAACGCTTTGCTATCTTCTTATACTCTTCTCCTGCTTTGTGGGCATCAATGATTTTAATTTTCAGAGTGCTAGGCAGCTGCTTAGAGGAGCCCATGGCTGCTGATTGTTGGGACAAGATTTGAGGAGTATGTATAAAGCTTTGAAATTGATTGTGAACAAGCCAGAGCCCTAACAAGCTAATTAAGGTCTGAGAACTTGGTAAAAGTTATCTAAGAGCTCAAATCTCTTGGGGTTCCCAAACTTTTGCATGGTGCTCCTTTCCTTTTTTTACTCTACAATTTTAAGAAATAAAAATAATACATTAATATTGCTTAAAATGTTGAAAACAATGTTTCATCTTTAACTTTATGCCTGTTTGGAGTTCAGTTCAACTTCTACTCACTTAACTATTCCCACCAACAGACATTTTGACCAGGGGTGCCCAAACTTTTGCATGATACTGTATAATAATCTTTACATTTATAATTGTGATTTTTCACCTGTTGTGATGCTTACGTGATGGTAAATGGGGTGGTTGGAGATGGTAAATGTTTGGATTTGGGGAGGTGGTTATATAGAAGATTCTTTAATTGCTTTTTTCATTTCATTTAAAGTGCTTTTAAAGTTTTTTGTGTTTCAGGAAATGAATGACATTTTTAATGCAAAATCAATAAAGCAACAATATTCACGACCCTTGTCAGGGGTTATAATCAGATATCATGATATTTTAAATGTGATTTATTATTTAAATATGTTTTACATATCAGCCCAAAAGGGAAGTTACAGTTTTCATGAAGTCATTTTATGTAGACGGCACAAACACGTGTACTCAATTTCATATTGCATCATGTTACCTATTAATATTTGCATATTTGTGTGTTTTTGAGTAGTCTATGGACATTTTATTTTAGTTGTTTTTGAAAAATAGTAAATTATTCATTTGTGCTATGGCTCATTCGAAAAAATGCATCAACCAAAAACTTCAAAATGGTCTCCTTAGTGAAAAAAGGTTCCCGACCCCTATTCTAGAAGTACAAATAAACCAATTTCTCAATTAATATGAGGTCATGGAAATAATTACTATGTAACATTTTACAACAAGGTTTGCATTCGGTATCGTTAACAATTTATAATACAATTTTACAGCATTTATTGATCTTGGCTACTGTCAATTTATAAAAATACAATTGTTTATTATTTGTTCATGTTAGTTCATACTGTATTCACTAATGTTAACTTATAAAAATTGTAATGTTAAAAATTGACTAGAATATGTAGAAATAAATATTAACTAAGATTATTTAGTATTGTTCCTTGTTAGTTCATATTATCTAATGTACAGTAGTTAATAACCATAAGTGTTACCAATTAAAACACCTCAATTTAGATTATTTGTGTAGATATAGATGAGATGCATTCTGACTGACACTGATAACAAACGTGCATGTGTGTTACATGAGGGTGTGTGCACCTGCATAGTGCGTCTCTTAGTGAGAGTAATCTCATAGTTCCTCCACTCCCAGCGCTGTTCTACGACATGAGCAAACAACACGTGTCCATTTCCACACGCTCCTGCCAGCTGAGTGCCATCAGCAGACCACGCCAGACTGAACACGCTGCCTGTGCTCGGCTTCTCCAGAGAGTATGACCACTACACAGACACACACAATGGTTTCTGGTCAGTTTAATGACATTTTGGACAGGAGGAGGCAAGACAATAACCAACTTATGATCTGATGTTCTGTTTGTCCTGATATGTCAGGTTTGACTGTGTGGTCCTCCACACTAACATACAGTATTAGTGCTAAAGAACAGAGTAAATGGTGAGCTCTCACCCCTGTCTTATCACACAGTCTGAGAGTACTGAAGGAGCCCACGGCAAACAGCTCACCGTCAGGAGCCCAGGATACAGCACTGATGGGGTAATCATGAGCTGCACTGGAGAACAGCAGACGCCCGTAACTGTCCCACACCTGACCAGCAACACAACACTCATCAACATCAGCCTGGAGCATCTGTACAGTATCATCCAGATAACATGCTGCGAGTATCACTGACACCAAAGAGGTCATGTAAGTCAATGTTGACGCTAATGACACTTAGTGGAGTGATTATACTCACAATATAACACAGCCTCAAGTGCCTAAACGGTTACTACATAATACAAACATTTAGGACACGAATGTTCATTTCATGTGAAGTAGATTTAGATTGTCATTTAGCAGACGATTATCCAAAGCAACTTGAGGAAGCAATATTTCGTACAAAAGTCACCGATATCTGAAAAATCACACTGCCAAGTTCCAAGAGTTGCAGGAGTAGTAAATAAACTAGCGTAGAAAAAACAGACGAAGAAAGGGATTTTTTTTATTTAATAGAAAGTGCCATTATGCTTGTGGTTAGGTTAAGTACTGATGAGAAATGGATTTTGTGCTTTGTTGCGATTGGATGTATGTTGTATTATACAGGGTTCATACAGATGCTTGAAAGTTGCATTGAAGGACTTCTCAAGCACATTTGTTTTTAAGGACTATGCTCGAGATGCCATTAAAACAAATGATTTTTGTTCATTTTAAATAAAGATATTTCAAGCATTCAGTTCATTTATTTGTATATGAATGTTTAACTTCATATTCTCACAGTATCAATTCTTGGTTCATTCATGATGAAATCGATGTGCTCCCATAAAACAGAAGTCTCATATGATTCATGTTTTCTAAAGTCCCACAGCAGATTTATGTGAGGAACTGACCCAAACTGCAAATGGGTCATTCTCAAAAACATTTGACAAAATATTGCATTTTTCAATTCAGTTCAGTTTTTGCCTATAAACGCTGACGGTGAATATTTTGTAACATGTCGACATTCATTTTTATTCATAAAGGATTTCATTTATCATTTCATTCTGATTCACGAACGAAGCAAGTGAACACTAACGAGGGTTCAATGGGGTTCAACACCAAATACTTGTGTGTGAAAACATGAATTCAAATGTGAATAACTTATACATTAAAAAAAAAAGTTTTAACATTGATAAACCAACAACATGAAAACAAGGGACAAACATTATTTTTATATTATTAATAATCATTTTGTTTTGCTTTTTTGCCCACTTGTTTGGCCTTGCACTAATGCTTTTACTGGATTCATTTCATATCATTAAAGATTAGATTATTCAATTATATATATTTTATTAGCTTTGCTAGAAAAGTCAAGGGCCATGTTTGTCAAAATGTTTTGATATTGACCCAGATGTTGTCAGAAATGATCTATTTTGTGAGACAAAAAGCTTTCTTTACAGGAGGGGCGCTAGACGACTCTCAAAACTCAATCCTCCATTGATCTGCACTCAAATCATTCAAAACGTTTTACTTCTCATATAATGTTTTCACTCTGGAGAGTAAATTGTAATTAAAACTGATAGTTGCATACTTATTAAATCCGCAACAGCAGTATCTATAATATATATATATATATATATATATATATATATATATATATATATATATATATATATATATATATTTTTTTTTTTTAAAACACTGGATTGTGATTGGCCCATTCTGAACAGCGCACCCTAAAGTAACAGGTATCACGTGACAGCGCCGTCTACGTGCTGCTTCAGCAGTGGTCTTGTGGTCTGTCGTCGTGTTTTTACAAAAATAAATAAATACATTTCATTAAATGATTTAAGCAACGTATTGTAAGACTTTCTATAATTCAAGAACTTTTTAAGCACCTCTTGATAAAATTGCTATTGTCAAGGGTTTTCCAGGACTTAAATTTGAAAAAGCCAAATTCAAGTACTTCAAGCACCCTAATTATATGTACGTGCTCACCTTATATTTACAGTCTTCTCCTCCTGACAGTATGAGATCATTCAATGCACTCCAGTCCACTTTCAGAATGATGCCATCGTGAGCTTTCCACTGGAAGAACAACCGGTTAAACAATCTCACACATTCATTTATGAATTTAAAGCTGCAGTGTGTCATTTCTGCAGATCTAGCAGCTTCATCAATGACCAGGTTTTCTTAAGCAGATTTCCCAACCACCTGTCCTGCCAAACTCATCGTGCCCTTGGTCGAATCAAAGGTTGACATGAGAGACAGCTCAAACTAACAGAGCACTATTGGTTTGACTCCCCTGTCCTTTTCTAAAATGAAAGACCGCAGTAATACCATAATATTGTCTAATATTTGAGACTCACTTCACAGAAATGTCAGTATGTCTCATTTCATTTATAAGGATCAAGCTGCTACTTGCATTTGTTCACTACAATCAGATTGATAGTGTTTGAGAGTATGTTAGTGGCATTTTGTGAATAGAGTTAAATCTATACTAAGGGTAATTTACATAGACAGGCATGTTTTTATTGAAAAGAATGACAGAGACTTCCTGTGTCCTCACTCACTGGTCAGAGCTATTTCAGAGCACATTGTGTCTCCTTAAACTTTGTGGATGAACAGTGAATAAGATGCAAGTTGTTGTTGCGCTGAAATACCACACAAAACTGGCACGACTGTTTAATGTATTTATCTCTGTGACTCTGTGGTGATATCAAAACATCCCAACCGACCTGACCGAGCAACACTGGCTAAACCAATGGAGAAGTGTTTGGGAATTTTTGCAATTCTGTACATAATTTCATTTATAAAGTCTTCTTAAAGTAAAAGACACATTTTCTTTTCTAAGACCCTGTAAACTCATCACAACACAAATGACACAAGAGGCACTATGCATTTCTAATTCAATGAATTAAAACTCCTCTTATCTAACCAAATAGATTATTACAAATGAATATCATCTAAGAACTGATTTCTTAGATCAAATTGTGTTTCTCCTTCAGATATTAGGAATTACTGTGCAACCCTGCAGTGCAACTGTACTGGTGCTGTGACTCGTCTGCACAGTCACATGCTTCAGTCGATGTCAGCTACATGACAGATTCGTATGCATGTTGTGCTGGAGCACCTGCAGGAGTTTGGAGCTGGGCTGCAGTGGTTTAATGATCAGCTGTCGTCCTGATGTGTACAGAACTCTGCTGGAGTCTGGAGCCCATGACACACAGTACACTGGAGACCCTGCTTAGAGACACAGAACCATTTTCAGAGGAGTGATCAGTTCAGTATGGATGAATAATAGGCATTGAAGTCAATTTAAAAAAACACATTGAAGAAACGTGATCTGGTGAGTAGTTTTCATGTGTTTAACTAGAGTCAGTTAGTGTGTTTTACCTAGTTGGGCCAGAGTAGACCTCAGCATGCCACTCTTAGACCAGATCTTCAGCTGGCCATCTTCACCAGCTTCACAAACACCAACACAAGACACACAAATCAATTCCATCTCAAACGTTCATAGCAAATGTTTTCACAGGCTTTCAAATGGACTCATTCTGTAGAAATCACAGACAACTGTAAAGTAATGTTTTCATCTCACCGGTTAGTTTAGATTTTGACTCCACATGAACATGTTTGTCTTTTTGAAGATGCTATAGCCCTAACTAGCTTGGATCAGTAACTATAAAGCTACCATCACCCAAAGAGGATATAATATAATATATATGATTTATAATATAAGAATATATGATTAAAAACACTGAATATAAGGTATATATATTTTTAGAAATATTTCAACTACATATTGCACTTAAAAGCACACTTTTAAGAAGCTAAAAATATATGAGAGGGATTTGTTATTTATTAGCATTTTAATATTACAAATATTAATTATTTTCATGTTAAAAATGTATTTTCACATGTACAAATATTCAATTTTGACCTATTTGTTCATTGGGACAGCATCTAGCTTTAGGACGTGAGAATAACTGTCTCTGTTTGGTTTAGTTATTGTTAATGTAATGTGCTGTGTAAACGTGTCCGTTGAGCTGAGATAAAGCACCTCTGATTATACTGTATGTATAGAAATGCACCTGTGATGAGAGCCGTTCCGTCATGATTCCAGCGTCCAGCGAGCACGGCACCTTTATGAGCCTCCACACTCTTCTCTATTCGACCTGATTTAGACAGCAGATGCAGTTTACCTGCACAACACATCAACATACATGAGCTGGTACTGTGGGCGCTTTTAGACAGATTTCTCTGGGAACAGATCTGGGAACAGCCATACTAACACAAATGTATCAAACCATCACAGACAGCAGCATCAGACCTACACAGGTGAATGTCATCATGAAACGTAAAAAAAAAAAAAAAAAAAAATATCAATTTTCTGATAGATCGCAATCCTCATTTGAATGATCCCGATTTTGATTCCTAAAATCCCAAGATCAATTCTTAACTTTGACAAAGTTTACTTCAGAATTGTGTTGATTACTAAATGGACCCTGTTGTTAATTTATAAAAGTAAGATTTTTGTAATGTACAAAGTTATAACTCTTCCTGTATATCATTTACAGCATTAGCGGAGAGAGAATTTATTTTGTATGTGAGCAAAATGGACATTATAATTTAAATATACCCAAACTGAATCGAAATCTTGTGAATTCGCATTAAATCAAATGGGGAAATCTGAATTGATACCTAGCCCTAGTCAAAAGCATGTCCAAATCACATTTCACCCCAGAATCAAAAGAAAGAAGTATACTACTATACAGAATATGAATAAGGCCTATTTGAGCACCATTATGTTTTTTGCAATGTGACATAAATTTTTATGAAAATTAAGCACATTCCCCCAAAATTCTCATTACTGTAATGCCCAAACAAATATATCATTTCCATTACTGTAATGTGAATAAAATAATACGGTATATTATTTTAATTGTAAAGTATTTTACATCATTATAGTAGTTATTGTACTACAGTAAAAAACGAACTAAATAATAATAATACTGTATTCAAGTAATGAGAATCACCATTGAGAATAATAAGAAATACAAACAAACTCAAAATTCAAACATGATGCATGAGAGTAATAAGACTCATAAAGGTGGAAAGTCTTAAAAAGGTCTTTATTTATGCAAAATATAATTTTATACTTTAAGTACTTTAAAATTAAAGTGAATCTCAAGACTTGAGTTTTTGTCATTCAATTCAAAATTGTATCAATCCTCTTTTGAATTTAGACCTTTTAAATAATCGTATGTCACCAAAAGCAGTAGTTCATTTACTCTAAGGTCATCTTTCTGGGTATTGTTCTAACAGGACAATCAGAAATCTGCTGACATACGGTGTACTGATGAAACACCTTCAGAAGAAGTCTGAGAGAGTGTGACTGTTGCTCACATCAGTGTCCTGCAGACAGACAGCAATCAGGCATAGAGACCGTTATTGAAGACACTACACAAGTGGATACTTAGTGGCCATGCGTATACAAATAATTCTCAATGTTCAATGTAACTTCTGGCTGCCTGAAACTGCAAATCAGCATGTTGCTGCTCCCTGCACTATATTTAGAGCAAGTGAATGCAGTCAAGCTCACAAGAGCAGCACCAGACATTGAGTAAATGGCATGTATTACCATATGAGCAGGCCCTGAGAAATCTAGACAACAGCTGTCTGGGTCATTTCTCACACCCAAATCAAACTAAAAGAGCATATAGCCGGAACATACACACATGACTGCCCACAGTGATCAAGTGATCCATCAAGCAGGGTTTCCCGCAGCACTTTGAAACTAAGGCGGCCGCCTAAGCAACACACGCCTGCCGCCTTAACTACGTCGTCAAAAAAATATATATGAGCGATATTGGCCGTGTTACTCTGTCCTGTTTTCTCCCTTTCCATCTTTAAATATGTGATAAGCCTTCCTATTCGCTTCAGTCTTGTTATCAGCGCGTTCTTCCGCAGCAGCGCCGAGCGTGTGTGTGTGTGTGTGTGTCTGTGTGTTCATCTGAACCTCATTGGTCTGTCACTGCTCGTCAATGTCAGAATATTTGAGATGACCAATCAAATCAAAGTAGGCGGGCTTTATGTTCACAACGCGAATTTTAGTAGAGCGACTCGACAGTAAATATGGAATGATTTTCCGGACATTATTCAAAAGGAATTGCAAATTGTATTTGCAATTGCGTTTTCAATTTGTGGACGCATAAAATGTGACATAATCCAAACGCAATTGCAAATCGCGCATTACCGTTTGCATTTTTGTTTAAGCGAACGCACAGTGACTGCCAGATTTCAAATGGAAAAGCAAAGTCCGTTTGCAACTGTGTTTCCATATCTTACGAGTTTTGGCCCTGTCATATTTAAATAGCAATTTCAATTACCACGTCTGCTTTTTCACTTTCTCAGCGTCGCGTATGTAGCCAGCCAAAACTCGAATGGAATACTAATTCCTTAGTATTTCCATTGATGCCTTACAGGAAACCTGTCAATCAGGGTCAAGGGTGGGATTATGCTATGGAGCGTGTTTGTCTTGGGAAGAGACGTCACTCACAGTCGACGGTCAAGATCAAATAAACCGGCTTCTGTTCAGGGCATCACCTCTTTATTTATTTTGTATTTATTTTAATGTTTATTTGACAGGGACAAATGCATAGAACATTGCTTTATAAAGAATAGGCCTACAAAGTAGATGCCACGCATACATGTTTCTAGCCATGACTAATTTGCAACCCCTGTCCCTGGTTAGGCTTATAAATTTAAAACAATAATTACAGCGTATTGAGTTTAAGATTTATAATTAATAAAATACATACAACAAATACATCCCATATATGAAATAAGATATGGGCTTAAGTAGATGTGGAAGTCACTATAAATCAAAGTCTAGACATATTTAACAATACAAGAACACAAAAGTGTGCATATGTCTGTGCGTGCTCACATATGCAACATTATGTTTGTATGCATTGTGTTATGTCCTACGGAAGCATATTGCATTCACTTGAGAAAAAAAATCTACTCTGTTTTTCTGAATTAACGACTTAATTATCTCAGAATTACGAGATCATTTTTCATGGAGAAAAAAGTTTTTGCTCTGTTTTTCTGAATTAACGACTTAATTATCTCAGAATTACGAGATCATTTTTCATTAAAAAAAATATTGAGATCCATCAAAATCCTGCCAGGAGCTCTATTTTAGCTGGATTGCATGGAAGTAAACATGTCCCGACCTTTCTAGTTTAATCCGGTTTTATTTTACTTTGGGTCTGAGGCAATATATAGAGATATATTTTAAACTTGGCCTTCAATACAAAGACATTACTGTCTATGACATTTGTAATACTGTCATGGCTGAGACACGCTTTGATCTTCCAAAGGACACTAATCAAGCAATAGACTTGTACTTGCATTTAACACGAGAACTACCGAATTATATAACTACTAGAATGGCCATAGCGGTCATTCTGACCGTTCATACTAGACTGTACCAAATGTCATGTCATATTTACATTCGAAACTTCTATTGAGGTTTTAGAATGAAGCTTCTAATGTCTGTCGTCATATTTTATGGCGTCATCACCCTAAAAATGTATTGAATAAAATACAATAATATGGATCAAATGGAGCTAAGCTGAACATGAGATAGTCCTACATAATACTGATCTTTTTTGTAATATATAATAGTGCTAGACTATATAAATACATATGCCTATATATTATATATTAGCTGCTAGACTGCCCGGAAGGTGCGTGCCTCAGCTTTGTGTACAGCAAGTTTTTTCCACCACAGTGAAAATGTTTTCGAAAGTCTAAACGCCAACAAACATGGATTGAGGCGGAATATTTAGTTAGATAAAAACATGTTGTGAATTTTGGAAATTATTACATCTATCCTTTTTCAAAACATGTTGACTTTTGGATTTTACAACGCTCTGGAGTTATTGGAAATTGGAAACAATCCTATGCAGCCACCACTGGAATCAAAATCCATGAATAAATGAATCTGTTATATTAATAATAAACACCAGGACACGAAATTTTAATTCTAATGAATGTGAAAATGTATTAGTTCATCGACAACCACAGAACTTGCTATTGTAGCTAATTACAGATGCAAATTTGATTATATTACATTATTCTCCTAAAAGGGGGCCCCCTTTTTTGTTCAAGTGAGCCCACTTTTAGGAGAATTCGTTCATAATGATTTTACAGCATACTATTTTCATTATAGTTTTACAGCATGATATTGCTTTCTAAATCAGTTTGTTTTCCCACAGTTTAGCGAATGTTCATATTCTTTATTAACCATTTTGGCCATTTTGGGTTAGGCCTATATGTGTTTCATACATGTCCAAGGTTTTTACTATGCATTGAAATACACTTTGGTGATATTTTTATAAGCTATTGTATTGATTTGTTTTTATTTTACAAAGAGAATAATTTAATATAAATAATCAAATTTGTATCTGTAATTAGCTACAATAGCAAGTTCTGTGATTGTCGATGAACTAATACATTTTCACATTCATTAGAATTAAAATTTCGTGTCCTGGTGTTTATTATTAATATAACAGATTCATTTATTCATGGATTTTGATTCCAGTGGCGGCTACACATGGATTGTTTCCAATTTCCAATAACTCCAGAGCGTTGTAAAGTCCAAAAGTCAACATGTTTTGAAAAAGGATAGATGTAATCATTTCCAAAATTCACAACATGTTTTTATCTAACGAAATATTCCGCCTCAATCCATGTTTGTTGGCGTTTAGACTTTCGAAAACATTTTCACTGTGGTGGAAAAAACTTGCTGTACACAAAGCGAGGCACGCACCTTCCGGGGCAGTCTAGCAGCTAATATATAATATATAGGCATATGTATTTATATAGTCTAGCACTATTATATATTACAAAAAAAGATCGTATTATGTAGGACTATCTGCGTTCGCTTGGCGCTCCATTTGATCCATATTATTGTATTTTATTCAATACATTTTTAGGGTGATGACGCCATAAAATATGACGACAGACATTAGAAGCTTCATTCTAAAATCTCAATAGAAGTTTCGAATGTAAATATGACATGACATTTGGTACAGTCTAGTATGAACGGTCAGAATGACCGCTATGGCCATTCTAGTAGTTATATAATTCCGGTAGTTCTCGTGTTAAATGCAAGTACAAGTCTATTGCTTGATTAGTGTCCTTTGGAAGATCAAAGCGTGTCTCAGCCATGACAGTATTACAAATGTCATAGACAGTAATGTCTTTGTATTGAAGGCCAAGTTTAAAATATATCTCTATATATTGCCTCAGACCCAAAGTAAAATAAAACCGGATTAAACTAGAAAGGTCGGGACATGTTTACTTCCATGCAATCCAGCTAAAATAGAGCTCCTGGCAGGATTTTGAGGGATCTCAATATTTTTTTTAATGAAAAATGATCTCGTAATTCTGAGATAATTAAGTCGTTAATTCAGAAAAACAGAGTAGATTTTTTTTTCTCAAGTGAATGCAATACGCTTCCGTAGGACATAACACAATGCATACAAACATAATGTTGCATATGTGAGCACGCACAGACATATGCACACTTTTGTGTTCTTGTATTGTTAAATATGTCTAGACTTTGATTTATAGTGACTTCCACATCTACTTAAGCCCATATCTTATTTCATATATGGGATGTATTTGTTGTATGTATTTTATTAATTATAAATCTTAAACTCAATACGCTGTAATTATTGTTTTAAATTTATAAGCCTAACCAGGGACAGGGGTTGCAAATTAGTCATGGCTAGAAACATGTATGCGTGGCATCTACTTTGTAGGCCTATTCTTTATAAAGCAATGTTCTATGCATTTGTCCCTGTCAAATAAACATTAAAATAAATACAAAATAAATAAAGAGGTGATGCCCTGAACAGACGCCGGTTTATTTGATCTTGACCGTCGACTGTGAGTGACGTCTCTTCCCAAGACAAACACGCCCCATAGCATAATCCCACCCTTGACCCTGATTGACAGGTTTCCCTGTAAGGCATCAATGGAAATACTAAGGGAATTAGTATTCCATTCGAGTTTTGGCTGGCTACATACGCGACGCTGAGAAAGTGAAAAAGCAGACGTGGTAATTGAAATTGCTATTTAAATATGACAGGGCCAAAACTCGTAAGATATGGAAACACAGTTGCAAACGGACTTTGCTTTTCCATTTGAAATCTGGCAGTCACTGTGCGTTCGCTTAAACAAAAATGCAAACGGTAATGCGCGATTTGCAATTGCGTTTGGATTATGTCACATTTTATGCGTCCACAAATTGAAAACGCAATTGCAAATACAATTTGCAATTCCTTTTGAATAATGTCCGGAAAATCATTCCATAAGTAAAGGAGCGACTCAACGCTAATCTAAACTTCATTCACTTTCCATGTATAGATCAAGACAGACTTGCGGAACAGACTGCAGGAGAACAGTCTGACAGCCTGCATGAAAATATGCATAAATGGTCCACTCGTAAAAGAGTGCAGTTACCGAAGGGCCCTTGAATTGTTTTTTTCTAAACCAAGGAGGATAGCCTGTAGCGATGCTATGTGTCAGCTCTGCCATAAGCAGTGATTGTAATAAGCTTTGCACATTTTGACGGACTATTAGATGTAATGTTATTACCTTGACAAACTAATACATCATTAAAAAGATATGACTCAAGTTTCAGTATTTGTCTTAATTTGTGTCAGGAGTTATGCAATTCCAAATACACCCCCCCCCACCACCACCACCACCACCACCACCACCACCTTAACTAACACATTTTCTGCGGGAAACCCTGCATCAAGTGATCAGAAACTTGACCCGACAAGTCACTGCCTAGCACGCATAAACATTATATTAAATTATTATTTTTTTCCATTTCGTTTTTTATTTATATTGAATCCGACTGAAAACCTGTAGCTTGTGTGAAAGTGACTAATTTTACTGTTCAGTTAATTGTAAAAGAGGAAGATGTTTACATAGAAGTCTTAAAGACAGAGCAGCAAAAAACAGCCAGATTAATTAGTCTCAAAGAGAGCATGAAAACAAGAAGCTACTTGTCTAACAAGTGCAGTTAAGGGAAAAATAAAATGCTAAATGTATGATATGATGAGTTTGATGGTTTTGTGGTAACTGTGAGAATACAGATGTCATGAGAAGCGTGTGTTGGTTTACCATCTGAGCTGGTGAGGGCAAAGATCTCGGCCACAGTTTGTTTCTTTCCACTGACTGTCTTGGGGAACCAGTGCAGGTCAATGGGATAAATGTCCTCCTGGAGTTTCACCACAACACTGGTTTCATTGGTGAGCAGGTTCCATTTGAGGATGTGATGATCATCGCTGCAGGAGTACAGCTCATCTGCAGACGTCCAGCCCAAGCAACTCACCAGCTCTCCATGTGTGCAGGAGTTAAAGAGTGTACAGACAGTTCATCAGCTTTAACCAAAAATCCATAATACTGCTGCTGGCAGTAAAGATAAAAAACAAACTTCATTTATACTCATTACAGGGTACATATTTTGGGGAATCTCATGAAAATATAAGCAGGCCACATTTCACCCCAAAAAACACAAAATTATTTTATTTATTAAATAATATATACTGGAATTTTTTTTTATTTTTTTTGGCTTATGGTAATAAATATAACAATTTTGCATAATCATTATTGAACATTTGGGGGGAAATTAGCTTAATTGTGCAAAAACAATATGTAAAAACAGAAAAAATGTATGGGCCTTAATGGTCCTAAAAATAGGCTTCATTTTCATTAACCTCTTATTGTGTTGGGGTCATTTTTGACCCGGTAGAGGTAAATCATAATTTTAAATACCACATCGTTTTTCGTATGGGAACCAAACTGTGACTTTGTCAAGGCTATCAAAATTAACATAATATTTTTTTCTTCAGATTTTAGTATAAATTATTTAAGAGATAACAATTTTTATAAAAATTATTAAAACATTTTGCGTTCCCAGGTCAATTTTGACCCAGGCATCATTTGTGGCTTTACACATGATATCATGCAGATATTTTCACATTTATTTGATTTTCCTTTAAAATACTTTACTTACATTTAGCCTCTTTTCCATACGCTCACATACACTTTTTGTCTAAAAATAGGACTGCATCTTGTTAACAAACATGCACACACACAACAACAACAACACCCATTCACCACTAAGTGGCAGTGACGTCACCACGACGCTTGTGCCAGGCTATGTGCACGTTGAGGCCACATGAAGTGTCGAACGCCTGCTGGCAGGAGGTCACGGGACAGATCCAACAGGTGACACGGGTCGACTGACTGAGATGACTGGCTGATGCACCACCTGTGCCCCCTACTGTGCCAACGTGTTGTGCTTTAGCCACCTGGCGCTCTGCTCATTGTTGTGAGTGTCGCTCCTCTGCCCTCTGTTGTTGTTGGAGGGCGACTGCCTCCAACTTGCCAGTAGCGTCCTTCACAAGCCTCCTCCAAAGAGGCTGATCTTGACACCGCCGGCAAGTCCACTCAGCTCCACATCCTCCTGTACCACATCACTCCATGTCTTCTCCAGCCCGTGCCATGCCCACTTAGCCCCCTCTATCCGGCCGAACAAAAGCTGTTTAGGCATGCGGTGGCCGGGCATGCAGGCTACATGACCCAGCCAACACAACCTTGCCTGCCGGAGGAGCTCACCGATGGGACTTTGTCCACATCTTTCAAAGATTTGTTAAAAGATCTGGTTAAACCCAGGATGGATCTTAGGCAGGCCAGCCTAAATGTCTCTAACCGGCGAAGTTGTTCCACTAGGGGGGTCCACGTTTCGCAAGTGTAGAGAAGGGAGGGCATGACCGTGGCCGAGAATACCTGAAGCTTTGTGCGGAGCGACAAACCGGGTAGCTTCCACACAGCGTTACGCAACCGATGAAAAGATAATGCTGCTCGACTGATTCAGAGTGAGACCTCTGCTGTCAAACCAGAGCCGGTCATAAGCACACTGCCCACGTATGGGAAACACTCCACTCTCAATCACCAATTGGGAGCTGTGGGGGTGGAGGGTCCGATGGTACATAATACCCAGGAAGGTGCTTAGTTTTGGTTGGGCTGATGGTAAGGCCCCATCTCTTAGTGGCAAGCTCCAGGTTCATCAGCAGCACCTCCAACTCCTCCTCTGAGTGAGCAGCAATCACCAGATCATCAGCATACATAATGTGGTTGACCAATAGGGAGCCATCCCTTGACAGCACCCGTGCATTGATCAACCTCCCATTATATCTGTACCAGATGGAAATTCCTCCGGTACAGCCATTGAAGGCTTCACGCACTACGCGGTCGAAATAGTTATTAAATAATGTGGGAGCCAGAGGACATCCCTGTCGCACTCCAAGTTGAACAGGGAATGACTCCGACTCCCGGCCACGTAGTTTTAACCGGGCCCGCTCGACATCACGATGGTCCTTTACTGATCGTGAGCAGCAGGTCTGGGACTCCGAAAGCACGAAGAACAACCCAGAGCCCAGGCCTACTGATGGTATCATAGGCCTTGACCAGGTCAATAAAGCAGAGATGTAGGTCTTGTTGGAATTCCCTACACCTCTGCTGTGGCAGACGGACAGAAAATATGGCATGTGTGCAAGACCGCCTTTTCCTGAACCCACACAGGGGCTCCGCAAGCCTCTCCTCAGCATGCCTGGCAAGGTGATGTTGAATAATCTTTGCCAGCACCTTTCCCGGCAGACTGTGGAGCGAGATGCCCCTATAGTTGTTACAATTCATGCAGTCCCCCTTTTTAAAGAGAGGGACCACCAGGGCATCCTTCCAATCCTGTGGAACCCACCCAGTGGTCCAGACTGTTGTTATGATGTTGTGTAGGGCAATCTGTGCACAAACGCCACCCTCACTCAGCATTTCGCTTGGGAGCTCATCTCTGCCTTTCCTGGTCTCAGGCTCCAGATCGCCTTCAGTACTTCCTCCAAAGATGGCACCTCAGCCAGCCACCCACAGGTAGTGACTTCTTCCTCCAATATTTGAGGCACCGCAGCCCCAGCTGGGTCATCCCCACATTGTCCCACAATGTTTTCCCGGCTGAGGGACTTCCCCTCACCCAGGACCTTACATAAATGCTCCGAAAATCTGCAAACCTGTTCCTGGGGGTCGGAGATTAGATTGGAGATTGGTCCGGCAAAACAACCTACCTCTGCATGGTGCCGGACAGGCAACGTCGTGGGTAGCGCCATGGGGGGAGAGCCAATAGAGACTGTCCCCTCCCCGTTTTTCATGGCATATTGTAGCCACCACAGCGGCCAAATGGGGGCTCTGGACAGGTGCGAGGGGCTGGTAACCCCTTCACCCTCAATTGATTACCACTAAATCATGAATTAAAACTTTAAGCTAGTGCCGGAGGCCTTGGGGGGACAGGCGTCTTTGACGTCTCCTGGCCAAACTCCATTTGGCAGAGCCGGGAGACTGAATACATTCCATCTGGGCTCCTCAAAAAACAACAAAAAGCTGCTACGAATGGCCACGTGGAATGTTTGAATGCTCACAGCGGAGGAGTGGCTGCCACTCCTCTGTCGGGAGCTGGACCAGTACCGCCTGGATCGCTGTGGTGTTCAGGAGGCTCTGGCTCCTGCCACTATGAGGGGTGGACTGTCCTCTACTTGAGGCAGGAGACTGCCAAACAACAGGGAGTGGCTCTTCTACTGAACAAAAGTATGAAGTGAGCATGGGAGCGTGGCGGTGAGGTGTGGGAAGCTGTAAACCCCAGATTACTTTGGGCTTGCCTTCCCATCAACCAGAGGCGAGGAGTGATGGTCGTGGTTACTTATGCCCCCATTGAAGACGAACATCCGTGGAGGGATGCGGGAAAGGCAGATGAGTCAGATGCCTTCTATGACCTCCTGTCACAGGTGCTGGCTAAAGTGCCCCCTCGGGATAGAGTCATCATGTTGGGTGACTTCAATGCCCAAGTTGGTCATGATGGCACAGGGGTGGGCAACTATTTGGTAAAGGGGTCCCATCGGGCTTTAAGTAGTGAATAGGGGGCCACATTGTATTCCTTTTGAGATATAATGTTCTGCATTGATTTGGTTTTTGTAACCTTTAAGCCCAGAAATATTTGTGTACTCAATTTTCTGAAGTGTATCTGTGACTAATGGGACTATTTTGCAATTGTCTAAAGTATTGTATTGCTCTACAAAGATAGATACTTTTCTATCAGGCATTAAAAAACAGAATAAAGGCGGAGATTATACATTCATTTACTTATAACTTCCCTTTTAATTTATTATTCCATTTAACAATCTCTACATCAGGGGTCTGTATTAATAAAAAGAAAAATGAAATTTATAGAACTTTTAATGTTTGTCGCAAAGCGGGCGAGTTTACTTATTTTTTTTCTAAAACATTACCCGTTTACATGCTAAAACTGTCATGATGCGGGTCTCCTCGATGGTTTGATTTTCAGCACACAACAGAATAACACAGGCTACATGACTATGATAAATGATTACAAGAGTTAGATTAACATACAGGTATGAGGGGACTTAAACATTTCCAAATTGCACAAATTAAAAATAAATATATATATTCTGGCTTGCTTTTGCTCGCATGTCAATGATGCCGAGATCTACTTTTATATTTAATCACTGAGAAGGTTTATCTGCAAAGTAGCACCAAACATCACAAGCAGCCTCAAGAATGGACACAGAGTAGCTGTATAACACTTTTCCTTGAGCAGAATATTGCACTACAGATCGCTAAATTTGTTCAAAGGGGAAAGCGAGATAGAAATAGCGCACTCGCGTGCATGGTTGCCAGATTGCACAAAATAAGTATAACATTAGGCGGAATATTTCCAATTTGCACAAGTAAAAATCTCAAACCGGGGGTGTTGCGTCTCTTATCTGGCAACCCTGAACATGTTAAACGCCTGTAGAGACGCGTTAGGTCCCAATGCAAGTCAACTGAAATATCCAATGAAAATAAAAACGCTTTTACGATAAATGAGCCGTGGGCCACATTAAACCATGTGGAGGGCCTGATCCTGCCCGCGGGCTGTATGTTGCCCATGTCTGTGCTAGCACCTGGTCAGGAATGATTGGAAGACATGGGCCAGATCTGCTCAATAACAACGGTAGGAAGCTGCTAGATTTTTGTGCAGCCCATGGGCTTGTAATTACCAACACACTGTTCCGGCATCGGCGCATCCACACAACATCATGGATGCATGATGGGTCCAAGCAAGAACATCTGCTGGACTACATAGTGACAGAACAGCGGATCCGGGCCCATGTCCTTGACACCAAGACCTACCGTGGAGCTGATCTGCCCACTGACCATCGACTTGTCACCTGTAAGATGCGCCTGCCATTCTTCCACTCCGGTGGTGGGTGTAAACCCAGGAACCCTTTCAAACCCATAGTGGCCTGGTCTAGGCTAGCTGATGAAAGTTGCAAGTGTGAATTTCTGCTTCTCTTGCAGCTGGGGTTGTCATCGTCTCCCACTCCTCCGGATGTTGAGGGGAAATGGGCGAGGTTTAGGACTGTGGCTCATGTAACTGCAATGGCAGTTTTGGGCACACGGTCCAGACCTCCTCAGAAACCCTGGCTGCTGGAGGAGGTGTTCAGGCTGGCTGAGAAAAAGCGACAGGCCACTCTCATCGTCTACAGCATCCCACATCAAAGAATGAGGAGGCTTACATAAGCCTTTGCTTTGAAGAGCTGTGAGACGCTGCAAGGATGGTTGGTGGTCACAGGTTGCTGATGAGATGGAGTCTGCCTCAATGACCCACGATCACAAATCGCTCTTTAATTCTTTCAAAAAAGTTACTTGCAGCGCCACACATATTACCATCGAAAGAACGGCACACACACATACACTCTGACAATTCAGATGTAACAAACATAACAAAATAAACTATATCAAATGAATAACTGTGTGGCAGTGTGTGTGGCAACAGCAACTTTTCAAGCACACATAGTCTGAATAAGAGCTGAAGGAGGAAAAGTACACATTTTACTCTCTACAGACTGATCTGATAATAATCACACGCAGTTCATGCAGTAATGAGAATAAATTCTGAGTAAAACCATTATACACAAGTACATATGTTGTGTAGTTGTTTTGATGTTGTTTGGTTGGAAAAAAAAATTATATGGTTGCATACATTTAGAATACAGTGTTGTTTTTCAGCAGTGATGAGTAATTAAATAATATGGAAGTTAATGGGAGAAATTCTCACTTTAAAAATGTATATAGATTTAATGCACAGTTGTATTCAAATGAAATTTCATATAAACCTTGCTAAAAAAAATATATCTTCACAGATATCACACTGGTTTAGCTGTAGGTAATGTATATTTTAAAATGTTAAAGTATTTCTAAATTTTAATCAAAAACTGAAATCCATAATAACATTTATATTTTTCAGCTAACATGCCACAAATGTAGATATTTTACATGTATGAATAGCTAATAATTTACCAGTGTGTTTTGATGAAAACAATCGAATTGTGTTTTACAAGTATAAAACTCAAATTTATAATAACGTATTTGTTTCTTTTGATTCTGAGAGAATATAGATCATGATCCTGTATTAAAGGAGAAGTGTGTATGAAATAATATATTTCTATAAAGGATATGTTTGGGCTCCTTAGGCAGAGATGTTTTCAGTCGCATTCTTCAGCGTCTCCTGGTGCGTTTAATGCGATCCTTCCCTGAGTGACAGAAAAAACTATCAATATCCCATAAATATTGATCACATTATTATAATAACCATGTGAAGTGTTTACCTGACTGAATGAAGGCGCCGTTGCCACGGAAACGCCTTGACTGCAGATGCGAGCTTGTTCTCACAAAACAAACGCAAACTGATCTAAACAATGGTAAAGATACCGAGCAACACTTCAGATTAAACACTGTGCGCTTAAAATATTTATCAGTCGCATTCTTCTTCACACATTATGTGTAAAAAAACAGGCTGCTGACAGTTTAAAGTACTAGCAGCGAGAAGTGTAGGTATGATAACAACACGTCGACCCACTTCTCGCGAGATGTGACTCCAAACTTTAGACTTCCGCCCTATTGTTTTACTTCTCGCGAGATGTTACTCCAAACTTCCGGTCTGCTTGTGATTTTAATTGTAATTATTTTTTTTATTTTTTTATTTTAATTGTAATAAGCTCCCTGTTTAAGCTAGCTAATTTTCATGAGCAAGCATTTGATGCTTGGAAAATAGCCTTCAAGCACATTTTCTCCCCACACACTTGTATACTACGGAACAATCAGCATATTGTCCAGGAACACATCTTTTTTAAGAAAGATTGGTTTGAGAAGGGCATCAACTTTGTCTCAGACTTGCTGTCTGGTAACGGTGAATTGTATTCTTATGACAGGCATCCCAAACTGCAAAAAGTCATTTCAGGGAGGTAAAGAAGAGATAAAAGCCCGCCCACACTGACAATTGATTGGTTGATTTACTGAAACAGGCCAATCAGGATGCTCTCTGTCTTACATGCACTTCTTGATGCACACACACACACACGCAAGGTCTCTTGCCCTCTCCCTCTCTGCCGTGCGCGCTACACGGTTTGGAGCACAGTCTAACCGCTCTTGCTCGCTCGCTCTTGATTCCGGGAGATTTTAACTAATTTGCGGGCATCAGGAGCCGCTATCAATACGCGGGAGACTCCCGGAACTTCCGGGAGACTTGGGATGTCTGTTATGAGCAATTTATTTCTGTTTCGGGGCTCTCTCATTTCTATTAAAATGCTTCATTTTGTAAAAAATAATTGAATGTTCTTAGTTGGGATGATTCCAAATGTGTGTATTGGTGGCGTGAACATCAAGGATAGTAGTAATAGTCTTTACATTAGGAAATGTCTCAAAGGGATGTTAGCTGTTCTCTGAAAGCGCTTGTAATATGGAAACAAAGATTTCCCATGATTTCATCTGATTGGTGTCTTAAGTTAATACATTTTTATACCTAATGAAGTTAAGGAAATACGTTTAAAAGTTTTGCATATATACTACACTTGCAATGTTGGAATAATAGAGTCCACTACTATGAATGCAAACTTTAATACAGTGAAAAAGACACTATTAGCATAACATAACTTATTATGAAATGCCTACCATTCTTTTGAATGTCCATGTACTAAAATATAAAAGATTGACAGGTAGGAATTTGTCCAATAGTTGCTGCACTCCTCTTATAATCGACCAATTGGTGTTTGTGAAGGCGGGACATACAAAGCAATCTATGCGCACTCACAATGAAGTATTTTTATTGCAATTTTAGCAACAGAGAATACAATAACACACAAACAATCTTTCAGACAGCAAACGAGTTATGTCTCAATAGTCAACAAGAGAAATTATATTAAAATTATAATTAACCTATTGAAAAATATTTTCTAAGAAATGGAAAGAAAAAAACAAGGGGGGCACAAAAGAATAAAAACATATTACGAAATAATATTAAACATGGTACAAATTCTAGATGTTTTTATGTCTTTCTTATTAACAGACACTGAGATTGTATTTAAATAAAACTTCAATTCTTGCTTGAAGACGTTAAAGCAGGGTTTACTTTTTGAATATTTACATTTATGAATATAAAACTTTCCAATGAATAAAAGAAGGTTTGTACAAAACCTGGCTTTGATTAGATTCATGTCATTAATATAAAACCCAAAAAGAATGTGTCTATAAGATAAGGAGAAATCACAAAACACTTTTTGGACAATCAAGGCTTTAAGGTTACTCCAGAAAGACTGAGCAAAAGGACACTCCCAAAACAAATGTCTTACAGTTTCAGAAGAAACTTCACAAAAAGAGCAGGATGTATCAATGTTACTTTACATTTCTGCAAAAAGTGCTTGACAGGATCAAATCTGTAAATCATTTTATAACATATTTCTTTAACTTTATTTAGGAAAGATTTCTGAGGGAGTGACCGAACATACATTCACTTAATACCATCAGAAACGTTGTTCCAATCAGAGATAATGGATGGAAATGAGGTAACAAGGTTCAAAAATAAAGAGCTGATTTTGTAATTTATGAACAGAGAAACAAACCACAGTGCATTCAGGGCTGCGGGGACAAACAGGAATCATTGAGCCACTATAATTGTTTCTAAAAAGCATACACATTTCCAAAGAGATGGCCTTGAAAACTAGATTACATTCACTGGAATATCTCCATATAAAATCAGAGAAGTTGAATAAATGAGCATCCTCATCAAACAGCTGGTTCACTAACATTACTCCATTACTGAACCAGTTTTCCAGAAACAATGATTTCCTCTTATGGAGAATATTATAACTATTCCAAATAAAACAATTGTGTGGTGAGAAATTATGCTTGTAAATAATTCCCCAAGACAAAAGCATTTGCTGATGATGAGTTTAATAGGAAGTTTACTAATAGAATAGATGCACATTAAAAGAAAACATATCTGAGAGAAGACATATCGTGGGATTACACTCCAAATAGAAGATTGATTGTGGAGGAAGCGTTTAAGACAATTGATTTTTAGGGTATTATTAAGGGAGTCAAAATCAATCAAATTTAAGCCGCCCTTATTATAGGAATTTAATATAACAGATTTTCTAATATAGTGAGTTTTATTTTTCAACATTACATCAGTCAACTTGCAAGTAGACTTATCCACAAATAGAGACTGAGCAGCACAGGACAACCTGGAGATATGTTCTGCTTTACTAAGCGCAGTTCTGCCTGTCAGGGATAAATCTCCTAATAACCAAAGATGACATTTGTTCTGTGTTTTCTCCACAATTGGGTTCAAATTCACCTGACATCTTTAGTATCTTTTGTTCTTTGGATTCCTAAATACGTAACACTCTCTTTAACAGGAATATAACAGATAGAGGATGTAGCACATTGTTTAATCGGGAGTAACTCACATTTATTAATATTAAGCACAAGGCCAAGCTTTTGAAAAGATAGAAGGGATGTTAAAACAATTGGGATCTGAGAGGCATCTCTAAGAAACAACGCTGTATCATCTGCCAGTTGGCTAATAATTCATTCTGTACCATCTATGGAAATTCCTTTCACAGGACTCTCTTTAATATGTAACAGAACTGTTATCAACAATTGCCTCAGAGTTTGACTGTTTTGCCATTGCTGGAGACTTTAACATTCACATAGATAATGCAGAAACCAATATGGCAAAAGAAATCAAAACTGTTTTAAAAACTTTTGATCTGACTCAGCATGTACATGGACCCACACACAATCATGGACACACTCTATATTTACTTATCAGTAAGGGTCTAAACATTTCATTGATTGTTAATAAGGATGTAGCACTGTCTGATCATTTCTGTATTTTCTTTGATATATTGATCTCTCCTGCCATTGAAGCTAGATCTGTGTCTGTCAAGAAGAGATGCTTAAATGAGAACACTAGTGTACTATTTATGAAGGCTATATCTTTAACACCAAGCATATCTGCGGACTCTGTTGATTTTCTCCTTGATTCTTTTAAATCAAAAGTTAAAAGTGTAATTGATGATATTGCTCCTGTGAAAGTCAGGAAGAAGAGTGGCAGACAAAAAGCACCTTGGAGAAACTCAACAGCAGTGCAAAATATGAAAAGACAATGCCGAAAAGCAGCATGCAAAACTTGTAGTCCATTATAACATCTACAAAGACAGCATCCATGCTTTTAATATGGAACTAGTCAAAGCTAGACAGACTTTCTTCTCGAATATTATAAACAGCAACTTAAACAACACACGCACTCTTTTTGCGACTGTAGAGAGACTGACAAACCCCCCAAGCCAGATTGCCAGTGAAATGCTCTCAGACAGCAAGTGCAGTGAGTTTGCTTCTTTCTTCTCTGAAAAAATCAATAATATCAGAAAGGTGATCAGCACATCCTTGAGTTGTGCTGGGGTCAGACAAATCAAACCACAACCTGAGAAAGTAGTTACTATGTCTGATTTCAAAGAAATTGATGGCAAAATTTTGGAAGAAACCGTACAGCACCTTAAAACATCAACCTAAGCCCTTGATGAACTTCCCACATCTTTTTTCAAAAGTGTGTTCAACTGTTTAGAAGCAGATCTCCTAGAAGTGATAAACTCCTCACTTCTCTCTGGGAGTTTTCCAAACTCCCTGAAAACTGCAGTTGTCAAGCCCCTCTTGAAAAGAGCAATCTGGATAAGACCATATTAAGCAACTATAGACCGATCTCAAATCTTCCTTTCATAGGCAAGATCATTGAAAAAGTTGTCTTCAATCAGCTGAACAAATTCTTGAACTCGAATGGATACTTTGACAATTTTCAATCTGGTTTCCGATCGCATCATAGCACAGAGACAGTGCTCATAAAGATAATAAGCGATATTCAGCTTAAATACTGATACAGGCAAATTATCAGTACTGGTACTACTCGACCTCAGTGCTGCATTTGACACTGTCGATCACAACATACTTCTTGACAGGCTGGAAAACTGGGTGGGGCTTTCTGGGATGGTCCTATAATGGTTCAGGTCATACTTAGAAGGGAGAGGTTATTATGTGAGTATAGGAGACCATAAGTCTGAGTGGACGTCCATGACATGCGGAGTCCCTCAAGGCTCAATTCTTGCGCCATTCCTGTTCAACCTGTATATGCTCCCAATGAGCCAAATAATGAGAAAGAACCAAATTGCTTACCACAGCTATGCAGATGACACACAGATCTACTTAGCCCTATCACCTAACGATTACAGCCCCATTGACTCCCTGTGCCAATGCATTGATGAAGTAAACAGTTGGATGTGCCAAAACTTTCTTCAGTTATACAAAGACAAAACTGAAGTCATTGTGTTTGGAAACAAAGATGACGTTCTCAAGGTGAATGCATACCTTGACGCTAGGGGTCAAACAACTAAAAATCAAGTCAGGAATCTTGGTGTGTCTCTAGAGTCAGACCTTAGTTTCAGTAGTCATGTCAAAGCAATAACTAAATCAGCATACTATCATCTGAAAAATATTGCAAGAATTAGATGCTTTGTTTCCAGTCAAGACCTAGAGAAACTTGTGCATGCTTTCATCACCAGCAGGGTGGATTATTGTAATGGACTCCTCACTGGCCTTCCCAAAAAGACCATAAGACAGTTGCAGCTCATACAGAACGCTGCTGCCAGGATTCTGAGCAGAACCAGAAAATATGAACATATCACACCAGTCCTCAGGCCTTTACACTGGCTCCCAGTTACATTTAGGATTGATTTTAAAGTATTATTACTGGTATATAAATCTCAGAGAAGTGCCGTTACTGAGTCGGATAGAGTTATTTCCATTACAATAAAGCATTTTAACACATCTACAAAAACATTTACCAAAACCAATTCTGTGCAGAGCCTGTAACATAAATTCATGTTCTGAACAATCAGACGCTTGTAATAGTCAAGAGGATAAAACTATCAGTGGAAATATGATCTGAGTAATCTAACATATCTCAAATCAAGAGTATATTATTAGAGATATGTCTCTGATGTATTTCGATGAATATAAGTCATTATAAAATGTAACGCAAAAGTCCACAATTGTCTTAAGATCATCCGTTACATTCCCATTAATACACAGTTGATGAATATAATTTTCTCCTGCTCACCCTCCTTCAGCCAATCGTTGTATTTAAGAAGTTTCCAATATGAGGATCTTTGATTGAAGGAGGCAGAGGAATACAGATAAGAATGTTGATCAGAAAACAGTGAGGGAAGACACTATCGGGCTGTTTAGGTGAACACCTGCAGGTGGTGTTGTGTGCAATACACGTGAGGTAAACTGATACTGAAAGACGGATATATGAAGACATCGCGAACATGAATTATGGCTGGTAGGAAGTCTTTATTTAAAAACAAGAAAAAACATTTGTTCATGATCTTCTATAGGAAGACTTCTATAGTAAACATTCAGGATGCGCGCGCAACATGGTTGCAGAAGAGAGAGCGCGGGAGAGGAGTTAGCTAGCAAAATAATACGTTACGTTATACATAGTAGTTTATATGGCAGCCGGTTTCCGCCACAGTTAAATAAAAAAAGGTGATTTTGTAAGTCAATATAATGAGATACTAAGTCATTATTATGAGAAACTTTCTCATAATAATGACTTAGTATCTCGTAATAATGACTTAGTATCTCATAATATTGACTTAGCATCTCATAATAATGACTTAGTATCTCATAATAATGACTTAGTATCTCGTAATAATGACTTAGTATCTCATAATAATGACTTAGTATCTCATAATAATGACTTAGTATCTCGTAATAATGACTTAGTATCTCATAATAATGACTTAGTATCTCGTAATAATGACTTAGTATCTCGTAATAATGACTTAGTATCTCATAATAATGACTTAGTATCTCATAATAATGACTTAGTATCTCATAATAATGACTTAGTATCTCGTAATAATGACTTAGTATCTCATAATAATGACTTAGTATCTCGTAATAATGACTTAGTATCTCATAATAATGACTTAGTATCTCGTAATAATGACTTAGTATCTCAGTAATAATGACTTAGTATCTCATAATAATGACTTAGTATCTCGTAATAATGAGAAACTTTCTCATAATAATGACTTAGTATCTCATAATAATGACTTAGTATCTCATAATAATGACTTAGTATCTCATAATAATGACTTAGTATCTCATAATAATGAGAAACTTTCTCATAATAATGACTTAGTATCTCATAATAATGACTTAGTATCTCGTAATAATGACTTAGTATCTCATAATAATGACTTAGTATCTCATAATAATGACTTAGTATCTCGTAATAATGAGAAACTTTCTCATAATAATGACTTAGTATCTCATAATAATGACTTAGTATCTCATAATAATGACTTAGTATCTCATAATAATGACTTAGTATCTCATAATAATGACTTAGTATCTCATAATAATGAGAAACTTTCTCATAATAATGACTTAGTATCTCATAATAATGACTTAGTATCTCGTAATAATGACTTAGTATCTCATAATAATGACTTAGTATCTTATAATAATGACTTAGTATCTCATAATAATGACTTAGTATCTCGTAATAATGAGAAACTTTCTCATAATAATGACTTAGTATCTCAATAATGACTTAGTATCTCATAATAATGACTTAGTATCTCATAATAATGACTTAGTATCTCGTAATAATGACTTAGTATCTCATAATAATGACTTAGTATCTCATAATAATGACTTAGTATCTCATAATAATGACTTAGTATCTCGTAATAATGAGAAACTTTCTCATAATAATGACTTAGTATCTCGTAATAATGAGAAACTTTCTCATAATAATGACTTAGTATCTTATAATAATGACTTAGTATCTCGTAATAATGACTTAGTATCTCATAATAATGACTTAGTATCTCATAATAATGACTTAGTATCTCATAATAATGACTTAGTATCTCATAATAATGAGAAACTTTCTCATAATAATGACTTAGTATCTCATAATAATGACTTAGTATCTCGTAATAATGACTTAGTATCTCATAATAATGACTTAGTATCTCATAATAATGACTTAGTATCTCGTAATAATGACTTAGTATCTCATAATAATGACTTAGTATCTCATAATAATGACTTAGTATCTCATAATAATGACTTAGTATCTCATAATAATGACTTAGTATCTCATAATAATGACTTAGTATCTCATAATAATGACTTAGTATCTCATAATAATGACTTAGTATCTCATAATAATGACTTAGTATCTCGTAATAATGACTTAGTATCTCATAATAATGACTTAGTATCTCATAATAATGACTTAGTATCTCATAATAATGACTTAGTATCTCATAATAATGACTTAGTATCTCGTAATAATGACTTAGTATCTCATAATAATGACTTAGTATCTCATAATAATGACTTAGTATCTCATAATAATGACTTAGTATCTCGTAATAATGACTTAGTATCTCATAATAATGACTTAGTATCTCATAATAATGACTTAGTATCTCGTAATAATGACTTAGTATCTCATAATAATGACTTAGTATCTCATAATAATGACTTAGTATCTCGTAATAATGACTTAGTATCTCATAATAATGACTTAGTATCTCATAATAATGACTTAGTATCTCATAATAATGACTTAGTATCTCATAATAATGACTTAGTATCTCGTAATAATGACTTAGTATCTCATAATAATGACTTAGTATCTCGTAATAATGACTTAGTATCTCATAATAATGACTTAGTATCTCATAATAATGACTTAGTATCTCGTAATAATGACTTAGTATCTCATAATAATGACTTAGTATCTCGTAATAATGAGAAACTTTCTCATAATAATGACTTAGTATCTCATAATAATGACTTAGTATCTCATAATAATGACTTAGTATCTCATAATAATGACTTAGTATCTCATAATAATGAGAAACTTTCTCATAATAATGACTTAGTATCTCATAATAATGACTTAGTATCTCGTAATAATGACTTAGTATCTCGTAATAATGACTTAGTATCTCATAATAATGACTTAGTATCTCGTAATAATGAGAAACTTTCTCATAATAATGACTTAGTATCTCATAATAATGACTTAGTATCTCGTAATAATGACTTAGTATCTCATAATAATGACTTAGTATCTTATAATAATGACTTAGTATCTCATAATAATGACTTAGTATCTCGTAATAATGACTTAGTATCTCATAATAATGACTTAGTATCTCATAATAATGACTTAGTATCTCATAATAATGACTTAGTATCTCATAATAATGACTTAGTATCTCATAATAATGAGAAACTTTCTCATAATAATGACTTAGTATCTCATAATAATGACTTAGTATCTCGTAATAATGACTTAGTATCTCATAATAATGACTTAGTATCTTATAATAATGACTTAGTATCTCATAATAATGACTTAGTATCTCGTAATAATGAGAAACTTTCTCATAATAATGACTTAGTATCTCATAATGACTTAGTATCTCATAATAATGACTTAGTAGCTCGTAATAATGACTTAGTATCTCGTAATAATGACTTAGTATCTCGTAATAATGACTTAGTATCTCATAATAATGACTTAGTATCTCATAATAATGACTTAGTATCTCGTAATAATGAGAAACTTTCTCATAATAATGACTTAGTATCTCGTAATAATGAGAAACTTTCTCATAATAATGACTTAGTATCTTATAATAATGACTTAGTATCTCGTAATAATGACTTAGTATCTCATAATAATGACTTAGTATCTCTATAATAATGACTTAGTATCTCATAATAATGACTTAGTATCTCATAATAATGACTAACTTTCTCATAATAATGACTTAGTATCTCATAATAATGACTTAGTATCTCAGTAATAATGACTTAGTATCTCATAATAATGACTTAGTATCTCGTAATAATGACTTAGTATCTCGTAATAATGACTTAGTATCTCGTAATAATGACTTAGTATCTCATAATAATGACTTAGTATCTCATAATAATGACTTAGTATCTCATAATAATGACTTAGTATCTCATAATAATGACTTAGTATCTCATAATAATGACTTAGTATCTCGTAATAATGACTTAGTATCTCATAATAATGACTTAGTATCTCGTAATAATGACTTAGTATCTCATAATAATGACTTAGTATCTCATAATAATGACTTAGTATCTCATAATAATGACTTAGTATCTCATAATAATGACTTAGTATCTCATAATAATGACTTAGTATCTCGTAATAATGACTTAGTATCTCATAATAATGACTTAGTATCTCATAATAATGACTTAGTATCTCATAATAATGACTTAGTATCTCATAATAATGACTTAGTATCTCATAATAATGACTTAGTATCTCATAATAATGACTTAGTATCTCATAATAATGACTTAGTATCTCATAATAATGAGAAACTTTCTCATAATAATGACTTAGTATCTCATAATAATGACTTAGTATCTCGTAATAATGACTTAGTATCTCATAATAATGACTTAGTATCTCATAATAATGACTTAGTATCTCATAATAATGACTTAGTATCTCATAATAATGAGAAACTTTCTCATAATAATGACTTAGTATCTCGTAATAATGATAAATTTCTCATAATAATGACTTAGTATCTCATAATAATGACTTAGTATCTCGTAATAATGACTTAGTATCTCATAATAATGACTTAGTATCTCATAATAATGACTTAGTATCTCATAATAATGACTTAGTATCTCATAATAATGAGAAACTTTCTCATAATAATGACTTAGTATCTCATAATAATGACTTAGTATCTCATAATAATGACTTAGTATCTCATAATAATGACTTAGTATCTCATAATAATGACTTAGTATCTCATAATAATGACTTAGTATCTCATAATAATGACTTAGTATCTCATAATAATGACTTAGTATCTCATAATAATGACTTAGTATCTCATAATAATGACTTAGTATCTCATAATAATGACTTAGTATCTCATAATAATGACTTAGTATCTCATAATAATGACTTAGTATCTCATAATAATGACTTAGTATCTCGTAATAATGACTTAGTATCTCATAATAATGACTTAGTATCTCATAATAATGACTTAGTATCTCATAATAATGACTTAGTATCTCATAATAATGACTTAGTATCTCATAATAATGACTTAGTATCTCATAATAATGACTTAGTATCTCAGTAATAATGACTTAGTATCTCATAATAATGACTTAGTATCTCGTAATAATGACTTAGTATCTCATAATAATGACTTAGTATCTCATAATAATGACTTAGTATCTCATAATAATGACTTAGTATCTCATAATAATGACTTAGTATCTCATAATAATGACTTAGTATCTCATAATAATGACTTAGTATCTCATAATAATGACTTAGTATCTCGTAATAATGACTTAGTATCTCATAATAATGACTTAGTATCTCGTAATAATGACTTAGTATCTCATAATAATGACTTAGTATCTCATAATAATGACTTAGTATCTCATAATAATGAAACTTTCTCATAATAATGACTTAGTATCTCATAATAATGACTTAGTATCTCATAATAATGACTTAGTATCTCATAATAATGACTTAGTATCTCATAATAATGAGAAACTTTCTCATAATAATGACTTAGTATCTCATAATAATGACTTAGTATCTCGTAATAATGACTTAGTATCTCATAATAATGACTTAGTATCTCATAATAATGACTTAGTATCTCATAATAATGACTTAGTATCTCATAATAATGAGAAACTTTCTCATAATAATGACTTAGTATCTCATAATAATGACTTAGTATCTCATAATAATGACTTAGTATCTCATAATAATGACTTAGTATCTCATAATAATGACTTAGTATCTCATAATAATGACTTAGTATCTCATAATAATGACTTAGTATCTCATAATAATGACTTAGTATCTCATAATAATGACTTAGTATCTCATAATAATGACTTAGTATCTCATAATAATGAGAAACTATCTCATAATAATGACTTAGTATCTCATAATAATGACTTAGTATCTCGTAATAATGACTTAGTATCTCATAATAATGACTTAGTATCTCATAATAATGACTTAGTATCTCATAATAATGACTTAGTATCTCATAATAATGACTTAGTATCTCATAATAATGACTTAGTATCTCATAATAATGACTTAGTATCTCATAATAATGACTTAGTATCTCATAATAATGACTTAGTATCTCATAATAATGACTTAGTATCTCATAATAATGACTTAGTATCTCATAATAATGACTTAGTATCTCATAATAATGACTTAGTATCTCATAATAATGACTTAGTATCTCATAATAATGACTTAGTATCTCATAATAATGACTTAGTATCTCATAATAATGACTTAGTATCTCATAATAATGACTTAGTATCTCATAATAATGACTTAGTATCTCATAATAATGACTTAGTATCTCATAATAATGACTTAGTATCTCATAATAATGACTTAGTATCTCATAATAATGACTTAGTATCTCATAATAATGACTTAGTATCTCATAATAATGACTTAGTATCTCATAATAATGACTTAGTATCTCATAATAATGACTTAGTATCTCATAATAATGACTTAGTATCTCATAATAATGACTTAGTATCTCATAATAATGACTTAGTATCTCATAATAATGACTTAGTATCTCATAATAATGACTTAGTATCTCATAATAATGACTAAGTATCTCATAATAATGACTTAGTATCTCATAATAATGACTTAGTATCTCATAATAATGACTTAGTATCTCATAATAATGACTTAGTATCTCATAATAATGACTTAGTATCTCATAATAATGACTTAGTATCTCATAATAATGACTTAGTATCTCATAATAATGACTTAGTATCTCATAATAATGACTTAGTATCTCATAATAATGACTTAGTATCTCATAATAATGACTTAGTATCTCATAATAATGACTTAGTATCTCATAATAATGACTTAGTATCTCATAATAATGACTTAGTATCTCATAATAATGACTTAGTATCTCATAATAATGACTTAGTATCTCATAATAATGACTTAGTATCTCATAATAATGACTTAGTATCTCATAATAATGACTTAGTATCTCATAATAATGACTTAGTATCTCGTAATAATGACTTAGTATCTCATAATAATGACTTAGTATCTCATAATAATGACTTAGTATCTCATAATAATGACTTAGTATCTCATAATAATGACTTAGTATCTCATAATAATGACTTAGTATCTCATAATAATGACTTAGTATCTCATAATAATGACTTAGTATCTCATAATAATGACTTAGTATCTCATAATAATGACTTAGTATCTCATAATAATGACTTAGTATCTCGTAATAATGAGAAACTTTCTCATAATAATGACTTAGTATCTCATAATAATGACTTAGTATCTCATAATAATGACTTAGTATCTCGTAATAATGACTTAGTATCTCATAATAATGACTTAGTATCTCGTAATAATGAGAAACTTTCTCATAATAATGACTTAGTATCTTATAATAATGACTTAGTATCTCGTAATAATGAGAAACTTTCTCATAATAATGACTTAGTATCTCATAATAATGACTTAGTATCTCGTAATAATGACTTAGTATCTCGTAATAATGACTTAGTATCTCGTAATAATGAGAAACTTTCTCATAATAATGACTTAGTATCTTATAATAATGACTTAGTATCTCGTAATAATGAGAAACTTTCTCATAATAATGACTTAGTATCTTATAATAATGACTTAGTATGTAAGTGCAGGGCAAGTGTGTTGACTCGCGAATCGGTTTCACACCGCAAGCGAGGTGTGCATTATTAAAATAAATATATAATAATCTCGTTTATAATACCACAGTTGTTACACCTCAAGACATTTTCAGGTTTTAATTCCTAAAACGCTCTTGTGAGTATAACTACGTTCTTACGTCAGGGATTCAGGGGTGAACCTCACTGTTTTTAGTTCTTCACCTAGGGTCTTGCGTACAAAGTCTCCGTTACGGATTCGAAGCGTCACTTTAGACCTACTAACGGAGGTTTATTGGAGTAACGTGTGTGTGCGTGCGTATGAGCGCTGGAAAGAAAGTGTTCAGACCTGCGTGTGTACCTGTGGGTTCGAGCTGTTATGAATCAACCAGGGATCGTTTTAACTGTGGATGTGCGCTTGCACACTGTGGTAAAGTTAGTTTTACGTATACTGTTACAATGTGATATGTAAATAAATAATAAAACAATGTGACAAGCAATACATCTTGGAAAAATGAACCTAACATTTATATACTTGCACTGTTTTAAAAAGATGCCCATCCAAAAACGTAGGTTTACATTCCATGTTTAAAAAAAGTTACTCTGGGTGCTTTTGGATGTTATTTAAATAAAATACTTGATTTTAAATTTGTTATTTAGGTGATGGCTTAAATTTCAGAACTGACATATGTTTGTCTACAGGATGGAAGATCTAAAGGGATTCTTGAGACAGAGGAATGTCCCTGAGGAAACAATAGAGACACTGGAACATGAAACGGTGAAACAGATACAGATTAACACAGATAATGTTCATAAAAGTTTAAAAGTATTTTGTTAGAGATTAACATTTTAGCTCCAAACTCAAATATAAGCCGCCAAATCCATTCTTGCACTGACATTGGTAGTATTACAACATGTTGCACAAGTAATTGATTAATCGAGTACTCGTTCAGCTTTAAACATTTGACTAGAAAAACTTCATTTTCATTTGTGCCAGCTGTGGGCAACAATGAAACTGCTTTTCTCACTAAAATCTTGCAGTTACAACTAAATGTATTGGCTGGCATTGTACACTCCTGAGCACAAAAAAAACGGGTCAAGCCCAAAATGTCAAAACATTAAGTGAGGAATATTAGCAAGACTTAAACAAATGCTCTCCCGAGGCCTTCTGTGCCACCATTTGTTCATTAACTGTTTGGGGAAAAAGCTGGAAACGGGGAAATGCACTTGTTTTTTTACCAAATTTGGGGAAAAAAAAAATTATATTTCTTGTTGCTTAGTATCTCAAAAATATTATCGTGAAGAAAAAACATATGTGTGAAAAACACTTTGTTGTCAAGTCACTTCATAGACTTCAATGTATTCTGCAGTGCTGATGCGAGTCATGTGAAAGATTCTTAATGTGTATAAATATCACTCACTTTTGCACATTAATCATTGTTCTTCACAATCACAAAAGTGACAGATTGTGGTTTCATAATGGCGAATTTCTCCGAAAGGTGAGCAGTTTAGATCCCTGAAATTATTATTATATTCATGCATTTATTTATTTTGTGGAATCTGATCATTTTCCACGGCACACCTGACAATCTTTTACAGCACGTGGCACAGTGGTTGGGAAGCACTGACTTAAGCCAATTCAACTTTGAAAACATCAACATCAGACATCAAACAACATCAGCAAGATGGACAGTGCTGTTTTGTCACAGTATAAGCTTACATTAAGCAAAAAAAATAAACGGTAGAAAGGAATAAAGGTAAATCGTCCTCCACCTGCAGCCTTGATCTGTATTTGCTTTTAAGCAGGGTCAAAGCTGAAAACCCGCACTCACATAAGTAAGAGGAGGGAAGGGATGAGGAATTTCATAGCCTTTCGAGAGAGCCTGCTGGAGATACGTCACAATATTTGTTTCACAAAAATGTAACCTGAAAAATGTAATGAAATACAGAAATAAAGAAAGGAAAATCTTAAAGAAAGCCCAAATGTTAGTTTGGGATTTTTTGAAGCATTTACCTAACTGCAACAAGAAATATAAAAAAAACTATTTTGAATGTCTCAATTTACATGCTCATTTAATTGCAATTAATTTAAGTAATTTTTTGTACAATTAATCGCACTGAATTAATGCAATTAATCGCATGTCCACGGACCATAATAAGGAAGATTCCTGAGAAATGCAAGCTTGTAGTACCACCTAGTAAGTGAAATTTCAGCTGTATGAGCAACGCACAGTTTATACAGTGAAGAAAACACTTTAGTAGGCAGAACAACATACGTTAAGTTCTTGCGTTCAAAACACTCGGAGCGCAAATGCAATCTAAGGGATCTCAAGATGTGTTTAAAGATTGAGTATTAAACTATATTTAACTTGACACAGTGACCTAAACATTTTATGTTTATGATGCAACACACCCGAGACATCTGATGTAGGTGTAAATTGAAAATTTTGTATGGTCTTATCTATGATTAACTCTTCTGCTACAGGAATGTAATGCATTTTAATTATCTGAATATTTGTTTATTTTATATATATATATATTTTTTTTCTTTTATATTTAAAGATAACTATGTATCATTATTTCATCATTATATATTGAATTATTGTTATATGAGGGGCTTTTTCAGCAAATATTTGTAAATGCGATTAATTAATCGGGACACCATGTAATTAATTCGATTAAAAATTTTAATCAATTGACAGCCCTACTTTATTTACATCGTTACTGATTTGGAGTGCACACAAGTTAGTTTCGTTGTGTCTGTTATTTATATTTGTTTCAATTTGAGTTTAAGTTTACCGGTGATGAGTGGCGATGGTCTTCAGACAAGGATGGCAGAAGCAGCATATTGTGGTGATGAAAATTAGAGTCCGGGCAGGATGAGGAATTTAAGCATTATTGGTTCCGTTTACCATTTTTTACCATTGGTTTACATACCATTTTGCTCAGATTGCATGGGGGAGGAGGAAAAACTGATATCTTTATTAATTGACTTCTTTAGTTCTATATTTATGGTATCTTTATAAAATTTGCTTTTCTTCAATTTTGATTTCATAAATGTATTTGTTGATTTGATCATGATTTAAGTAGAGTTAATTGTTAAATGTAAAGTTACTTTGTTTTCCCTTCTTGTGATGTAATGGGCCCATTCTTTCCTTTATAAGCTGTTGCTTTGTTCATTACAGGGGACAGCTTTAGTTTGTTAGTTGTTTTCTATTGAATGTTGTGTTATTTTATTTTATTTTTGTTTGTGGATTTTGTTACGTTATAAGAAATTTATGAGTTTGTAAGTCCTTTTTTATTTGGGTTCAAATAAAGACCAATCTTTTCAGTTAAGAGCTTGTGTTCTTTGTTTCTGACCCTCTGTCCCTCACAGTAGGCAAGTTCACAGTAGTTTAATTCGCTTCTTATCATTCAAATTCTGTTACAATTCACCTCTGGTGCCGTTCTAAATGCATGAATGTGAACCGAACTATTGAGCATCTACATCTGAGATGCTGTTCTTGAGTAGCGCCCAAATATTGCGCACCACTGTGAAGGCTAAGTGACATTTTTGGAAAATGTTATCAAGGTTTTACATTTGCCTATAGTAAGACTATATAAGTGAATTTCCCCATTTCCATCTTTTCCCCCCAAACAGTTAATGAACAAATGGTGGCACAGAAGGCCTCGGGAGAGCATTTGTTTAAGTCTTGCTAATATTCCTCACTTAATGTTTTGACATTTTGGGCTTGACCCGTTTTTTTTGTGCTCAGGAGTGTACAATGCCAGCCAATACATTTAGTTGTAACTGCAAGATTTTAGTGAGAAAAGCAGTTTCATTGTTGCCCACAGCTGGCACAAATGAAAATGAAGTTTTTCTAGTCAAATGTTTAAAGCTGAACGAGTACTCGATTAATCAATTACTTGTGCAACATGTTGTAATACTACCAATGTCAGTGCAAGAATGGATTTGGCGGCTTATATTTGAGTTTGGAGCTAAAATGTTAATCTCTAACAAAATACTTTTAAACTTTTATGAACATTATCTGTGTTAATCTGTATCTGTTTCACCGTTTCATGTTCCAGTGTCTCTATTGTTTCCTCAGGGACATTCCTCTGTCTCAAGAATCCCTTTAGATCTTCCATCCTGTAGACAAACATATGTCAGTTCTGAAATTTAAGCCATCACCTAAATAACAAATTTAAAATCAAGTATTTTATTTAAATAACATCCAAAAGCACCCAGAGTAACTTTTTTTAAACATGGAATGTAAACCTACGTTTTTGGATGGGCATCTTTTTAAAACAGTGCAAGTATATAAATGTTAGGTTCATTTTTCCAAGATGTATTGCTTGTCACATTGTTTTATTATTTATTTACATATCACATTGTAACAGTATACGTAAAACTAACTTTACCACAGTGTGCAAGCGCACATCCACAGTTAAAACGATCCCTGGTTGATTCATAACAGCTCGAACCCACAGGTACACACGCAGGTCTGAACACTTTCTTTCCAGCGCTCATACGCACGCACACACACGTTACTCCAATAAACCTCCGTTAGTAGGTCTAAAGTGACGCTTTCGAATCCGTAACGGAGACTTTGTACGCAAGACCCTAGGTGAAGAACTAAAAACAGTGAGGTTCACCCCCTGAATCCCTGACGTAAGAACGTAGTTATACTCACAAGAGCGTTTTAGGAATTAAAACCTGAAAATGTCTTGAGGTGTAACAACTGTGGTATTATAAACGAGATTATTATATATGTATTTTAATAATGCACACCTCGCTTGCGGTGTGAAACCGATTCATGAGTCAACACACTTGCCCTGCACTTACATCGCGCTAAATTGTTGTTATTTGCAAACCTCTTGCTATAAAACTATACTTACTTTCAAAAGAGTTGTGCTGTTGTCATTTGTGTGATCCGTCTCAATCTGAAACGCACAATTCGTCTGACTGAGCACATTGCGCATGCGCACAGTAAGTCATTATTATGAGAAAGTTTCTCATTATTACGAGATACTAAGTCATTATTATGAGATACTAAGTCATTATTATGAGAAAGTTTCTCATTATTACGAGATACTAAGTCATTATTATGAGATACTAAGTCATTATTATGAGATACTAAGTCATTATTATGAGAAAGTTTCTCATTATTACGAGATACTAAGTCATTATTATGAGATACTAAGTCATTATTATGAGAAAGTTTCTCATTATTACGAGATACTAAGTCATTATTATGAGATACTAAGTCATTATTACGAGATACTAAGTCATTATTATGAGAAAGTTTCTCATTATTACGAGATACTAAGTCATTATTATGAGATACTAAGTCATTATTATGAGATACTAAGTCATTATTACGAGATGCTAAGTCAATATTATGAGATACTAAGTCATTATTATGAGATACTAAGTCATTATTATGAGATACTAAGTCATTATTACGAGATACTAAGTCATTATTATAAGATACTAAGTCATTATTATAAGAAAGTTTCTCATTATTACGAGATACTAAGTCATTATTATAAGATACTAAGTCATTATTATGAGAAAGTTTCTCATTATTACGAGATACTAAGTCATTATTACGAGATACTAAGTCATTATTACGAGATACTAAGTCATTATTATGAGAAAGTTTCTCATTATTACGAGATACTAAGTCATTATTATGAGATACTAAGTCATTATTATGAGATACTAAGTCATTATTATGAGATACTAAGTCATTATTATGAGAAAGTTTCTCATTATTACGAGATACTAAGTCATTATTATGAGATACTAAGTCATTATTATGAGATACTAAGTCATTATTACGAGATACTTAGTCATTATTATGAGATACTAAGTCATTATTATGAGATACTAAGTCATTATTACGAGATACTAAGTCATTATTATGAGATACTAAGTCATTATTATGAGATACTAAGTCATTATTACGAGATACTAAGTCATTATTATGAGATACTAAGTCATTATTATGAGATACTAAGTCATTATTATGAGATACTAAGTCATTATTACGAGATACTAAGTCATTATTATGAGATACTAAGTCATTATTATGAGATACTAAGTCATTATTATGAGATACTAAGTCATTATTATGAGATACTAAGTCATTATTATGAGATACTAAGTCATTATTATGAGATACTAAGTCATTATTATGAGATACTAAGTCATTATTATGAGATACTAAGTCATTATTATGAGATACTAAGTCATTATTATGAGATACTAAGTCATTATTATGAGATACTAAGTCATTATTATGAGATACTAAGTCATTATTATGAGAGATACTAAGTCATTATTATGAGATACTAAGTCATTATTATGAGAGATACTAAGTCATTATTATGAGATACTAAGTCATTATTACGAGATACTAAGTCATTATTATGAGAAAGTTTCTCATTATTACGAGATACTAAGTCATTATTATGAGATACTAAGTCATTATTATGAGATACTAAGTCATTATTACGAGATGCTAAGTCAATATTATGAGATACTAAGTCATTATTATGAGATACTAAGTCATTATTATGAGATACTAAGTCATTATTACGAGATACTAAGTCATTATTATAAGATACTAAGTCATTATTATAAGAAAGTTTCTCATTATTACGAGATACTAAGTCATTATTATAAGATACTAAGTCATTATTATGAGAAAGTTTCTCATTATTACGAGATACTAAGTCATTATTATGAGATACTAAGTCATTATTATGAGATACTAAGTCATTATTATGAGAAAGTTTCTCATTATTACGAGATACTAAGTCATTATTATGAGATACTAAGTCATTATTATGAGATACTAAGTCATTATTATGAGATACTAAGTCATTATTATGAGAAAGTTTCTCATTATTACGAGATACTAAGTCATTATTATGAGATACTAAGTCATTATTATGAGATACTAAGTCATTATTACGAGATACTTAGTCATTATTATGAGATACTAAGTCATTATTATGAGATACTAAGTCATTATTACGAGATACTAAGTCATTATTATGAGATACTAAGTCATTATTATGAGATACTAAGTCATTATTACGAGATACTAAGTCATTATTATGAGATACTAAGTCATTATTATGAGATACTAAGTCATTATTATGAGATACTAAGTCATTATTACGAGATACTAAGTCATTATTATGAGATACTAAGTCATTATTATGAGATACTAAGTCATTATTACGAGATACTTAGTCATTATTATGAGATACTAAGTCATTATTATGAGATACTAAGTCATTATTACGAGATACTAAGTCATTATTATGAGAAACTAAGTCATTATTATGAGATACTAAGTCATTATTACGAGATACTAAGTCATTATTACGAGATACTAAGTCATTATTACGAGATACTAAGTCATTATTACGAGATACTAAGTCATTATTATGAGATACTAAGTCATTATTATGAGAAAGTTTCTCATTATTATGAGATACTAAGTCATTATTATGAGATACTAAGTCATTATTATGAGAAAGTTTCTCATTATTATGAGATACTAAGTCATTATTATGAGATACTAAGTCATTATTATGAGATACTAAGTCATTATTATGAGAAAGTTTCTCATTATTATGAGATACTAAGTCATTATTATGAGATACTAAGTCATTATTATGAGATAGTTACGTCATTATTATGAGATACTAAGTCATTATTATGAGATACTAAGTCATTATTATGAGATACTAAGTCATTATTACGAGATACTAAGTCATTATTATGAGATACTAAGTCATTATTATGAGATACTAAGTCATTATTATGAGATGCTAAGTCATTATTATGAGATGCTAAGTCATTATTATGAGATACTAAGTCATTATTAGGAGATACTAAGTCATTATTAGGAGATACTAAGTCATTATTATGAGATACTAAGTCATTATTATGAGAAAGTTTCTCATTATTATGAGATACTAAGTCATTATTATGAGATACTAAGTCATTATTATGAGATACTAAGTCATTATTATGAGAAAGTTTCTCATTATTATGAGATACTAAGTCATTATTATGAGATACTAAGTCATTATTATGAGAAAGTTTCTCATTATTATGAGATACTAAGTCATTATTATGAGATACTAAGTCATTATTATGAGATACTAAGTCATTATTATGAGATACTAAGTCATTATTATGAGATACTAAGTCATTATTATGAGATACTAAGTCATTATTATGAGATACTAAGTCATTATTATGAGATACTAAGTCATTATTATGAGATGCTAAGTCATTATTATGAGATGCTAAGTCATTATTATGAGATACTAAGTCAATATTATGAGATACTAAGTCATTATTACGAGATACTAAGTCATTATTATGAGATACTAAGTCATTATTAGGAGATACTAAGTCATTATTATGAGATACTAAGTCATTATTACGAGATACTAAGTCATTATTACGAGATACTAAGTCATTATTACGAGATACTAAGTCATTATTACGAGATACTAAGTCATTATTACGAGATACTAAGTCATTATTATGAGATACTAAGTCATTATTATGAGATACTAAGTCATTATTATGAGATACTAAGTCATTATTACTGAGATACTAAGTCATTATTACGAGATACTAAGTCATTATTACGAGATACTAAGTCATTATTACGAGATACTAAGTCATTATTACGAGATACTAAGTCATTATTATGAGATACTAAGTCATTATTACGAGATACTAAGTCATTATTATGAGATACTAAGTCATTATTACGAGATACTAAGTCATTATTATGAGATACTAAGTCATTATTATGAGATACTAAGTCATTATTATGAGATACTAAGTCATTATTATGAGATACTAAGTCATTATTACGAGATACTAAGTCATTATTATGAGATACTAAGTCATTATTATGAGATACTAAGTCATTATTATGAGATACTAAGTCATTATTATGAGATAGTTAAGTCATTATTATGAGATACTAAGTCATTATTATGAGATACTAAGTCATTATTATGAGATACTAAGTCATTATTATGAGATAGCTAAGTCATTATTATGAGATACTAAGTCATTATTATGAGATACTAAGTCATTATTATGAGATACTAAGTCATTATTATGAGATACTAAGTCATTATTATGAGATACTGAGTCATTATTATGAGATACTAAGTCATTATTATGAGATACTAAGTCATTATTATGAGATACTAAGTCATTATTATGAGATACTAAGTCATTATTATGAGATACTAAGTCATTATTATGAGATACTAAGTCATTATTACGAGATACTAAGTCATTATTATGAGATACTAAGTCATTATTATGAGAAAGTTTCTCATTATTATGAGATACTAAGTCATTATTACGAGATACTAAGTCATTATTATGAGAAAGTTTCTCATTATTACGAGATACTAAGTCATTATTACGAGATACTAAGTCATTATTATGGGAAAGTTTCTCATAATAATGACTTAGTATCTCATTATATTGACTTACAAAATCACCTTTTTTTATTTAACTGTGGCGGAAACCGGATTCCATAATAGTTAGATATCAACATTACATTTTATATTGATTAGATGGTACATATTTAAAATGTTCTCCGCGTACTACAACAGCTTGTCACCCAGCGATAAGAACTGTTATTCAACTAAGCTTACCACAGACTCTGAAATGTAATTCATAGTATTTCAAATGTCATTGCCCTACGTCCTTATGGAAACAGTTATCTGTGTTTCTACACAGCTTGTGTAACAAGTCGATTCTGGTCTCTTTTGTCTGCTATTTGAACGTTAAATCACTAGCCTACTGGTAGATTTTACACTGTGTCACATGCTTTACAAAATATTTTTTTTTGTCAATCTGACACACTCAACCCAAGTGTATTTAATTTGCATGATAATTAATAATGTTACCGGTATTAAAACAAAAACAACATAAACACACATGAATATCAAATATATACTGTGTACTGACACAAGCAACACTGTCCCATAACATATTCTATTTACTTAAACAGTTTTTCTTCTTGGTTGTGCACACACACATCCCATGCCAACCCACATAATAATGGCATTTCTTTATTTGAGTCAAGTCAAGTCAAGTGTTTTTTATTGTCGTTTCAACCATATACAGTTAGTACAGTACACAGCAAAACGAGACAACGTTCCTCCAGGACCATGGTGCTACATAAAACAACAAAGGACCAACACAGGACCACATGAGACTACACAACGAAATAAAATACCTATATAAAAAACCTACCTATACCTATATAAAGTGCACGTGCAAACATGTGCAAAAAGTACAGGACAGTACAACAAATTTCTGACAATGAACAGGACAATAGACAGTGCAGCGCCGACCAGTACTCAGTAGTGCAAAAAGATGACAGTTTCTAAAAATGTAAACATAACATACTATGAGATAATGTTCTATGCACATAGCAGTTATTGAGGTAGCAGACAGTTATAAAGTGACAGTAATTAAAGTGCAACTCAGGACACGTGTGTGTCAGTCCAGTCTCTGAGTATTGAGGAGTCTGATGGCTTGGGGGAAGAAGCTGTTACACAGTCTGGCCGTGAGGGCCCGAATACTTCGGTACCTCTTGCCAGACGGGAGGAGGGTAAAGAGTTTGTGTGAGAGGTGTGTGGGGTCGTCCACAATGCTGGTTGCTTTGCGGATATAGTGTTTTTTGTCAATGTCTTTGATGGAGGGAAGAGAGACCCCAATGATCTTCTCAGCTGTCCTCACTATCCTCTGCAGGGCTTTGCGGTCCGAAACGGTGCAAGTCCCAAACCAGGCAGTGATGCAGCTGCTCAGGATGCTCTCAATAGTCCCTCTATAGAATGTAGTGAGGATGGGGGTTGGGAGATGTGCTTTCCTCAGCCTTCGAAGAAAGTAGAGACGCTGCTGGGCTTTCTTGGTGATAGAGCTGGTGTTGAGGGACCAGGTGAGGTTCTCCGCCAAGTGAACACCAAGGAATTTGGTGCTTTTGACGATCTCCACAGAGGAGCCGTCGATGTTCAGCGGAGAGTGTTCACCTTGTGCTCTCCTAAAGTCAACAACCATCTCTTTTGTTTTGTCGACATTCAGGGACAGGTTGTTGGCTCTACACCAGTTCGTCAGCCGCTGCACCTCCTCTCTGTATGCTGACTCGTCGTTCTTGCTGATGAGACCCACCACGGTCGTGTCATCGGCGAACTTGATGATGTGGTTCGAGCTGTGCATTGCTGCACAGTCGTGAGTCAGCAGAGTGAACAGCAGTGGACTGAGCACACAGCCCTGGGGGGCCCCAGTGCTCAGTGTGGTGGTGGTGGAGATGCTGTTCCCGATCCGGACTGACTGAGGTCTCCCAGTCAGGAAGTCCAGGATCCAGTTGCAGAGGGAGGTGTCCAGGCCCAGCAGGTTCAGCTTTCCAATCAGGTGCGATGAGTCCTTATTGTCTAGGTGGGTGAGGGCCAGATGGAGGGTTGTGGTGATGGCATCGTCCGTTGAACGGTTTGAACGATACGCAAACTGCAGTGGGTCTAGTGAGGGGGGCAGCTGGGTCTTAATCTGCCTCATGGCGAGCCTCTCGAAGCACTTCATGATGATGGGTGTAAGTCGCGACGGGACGGTAGTCATTGAGGCAGGACACTGAAGACTTCTTTGGCATGGGGATGATGGTGGTGGCCTTGAAGCACGTTGGAGCGGCGGCTGCTCAGAGAGATGTTGAAGATGTCGGTAAGAACATCTGCTAGCTGGTCTGCACATCCTCTGAGCACTCTGCCAGGAATGTTGTCTGGTCCAGCAGCCTTCCGTGGGTTGACTCTACGTAGAGTTTTCCTCACATCTGCCGTGGTAAGACAGAGCACCTGGTCGTTGGGACTTCCTCGCCATCACGTCGTTCTGCACTTCAAACCGAGCGTAGAAGTCGTTCAGCGCATCTGGAAGGGAGGCATCTTTGTCACAGGCAACTGATGTTGTCCTGTAGTTGGTGATGGCCTGGATGCCCTGCCACATGCGCCGCGTGTCACCGCTGTCCTGGAAGTGACTGTGGATGCTCTGGGCGTGTGCGCGCTTTGCCTCTCTGATTGCCCGTGACAGTTTGGCCCTAGCTGTTCTTAGGGCTGCCTTATCGCCTGCTCTGAAGTTGGAGTCTCGGGACCTCAGCAGCGTGCGCACCTCTGCAGTCATCCACGGCTTCTGGTTGGAGCGTGTGGTGATGGTCTTGGAGAAAGTGACATCATCAATGCACTTGCTGATGTAGCTGGTCACTGATGCTGTGTATTCCTCCAAGTTGGTAGAATCGCCATATGTTGCAGCCTCCCTGAACATGTGCCAGTCAGTACACTCAAAACAGTCCTGAAGAGCAGAGATGGCTCCTGCTGGCCAGGTTTTCACCTGCTTCTGAAGCGGTTTTGTGCGTCTGACGAGCGGTCTGTATGCTGGAATTAACATAACAGAGATGTGGTCTGAGTAGCCGAGGTGGGGGCGGGGCTCCGCCGGTCAGCGCCTGGGATGTTTGTGTAAACAAGATCAAGCTGCGTTAAGCCCTCTCGTTGCAAAGTCCACATACTGATGGAATTTAGGGAGCACTGTCTTGAGATTTGCATGGTTGAAATCTCCGCGACAATAAACAGTCCGTCGGGGTGAGCATTCTGCAGTTCGCTCATAGCCCCATACAGTTCACAGAGTGCTTCCTTAGCGTTAGCTGGGGGAATATAAACTCGGTTATGCAAACAGTGGTGAATTCCGTGGTAGATAAAAGGTCTGCATCTAACAGTCACAAGCTCCAACAGCGATGAACAGTAACTAGAGACTAGCATAGAGTTCTTGCACCATTCTGTGTTGATGTAAACACACAAGCCACCACCGCGAGTCTTACCGCAGAGAGCTGAATTTCTGTCGGCACGCGAAGCGAGGCGAGCCCGTCTAGCTGAATGGCGGCATCCGAACTCTGTCGCTGAGCCACGTCTCCATGAAAACAAACACTCAGCAGTCTCTAAACTCACGCTGCGTAGCCTGCTGGAGTCGGATATAGTCCAGTTTATTGTCCAGGGAGCAAACATTTGAGAGCAGGATAGGCGGAGAGCCGGCCGGCTAGGGTTTGTTTTAGCCTAGCATGGACCCCGCCCTCTTTCAGCGCTTCGCTTTCGCACACCGCTTACGGCGTCCTCTCCCGGCCACCGGCATCAGGCGACGCCGAGGGCTGGAGGCCTGGTCTCCGCAGCAAGCCGAGTGCGGCGTAGCGCCTCCTGCAGGTCATCATGCAGCTTGGTTTTGCATGAGTCTTATATTTCAGTAGTGTCTGGCGATGGTAGACACGAACACCGGTTGCTCCGATGTCCATGTGTTGCAAAAGTCGGGCTTTTTTAACAAAAATAGCACCATTGTGGATCCGGAGTGGCCGCTGCGTGCTACCGCGCTGCCATCTTGGATCAGGATATCAAGCAGGCAAGATATAGAATAAATAAATATTAAGCCCTGCCTGGATCCTGCCACCCTCATTATTCTGCATGGATGCCCAAAAAGGCATGCAAATAGTTATGTTGCATTGTCACAAGAGGCACTCTATGTCTCATAACACTTTTGATTCTATTGACTTAAACAACTATATTATTTAGGGGGTATTATTTAGGCAGGGCCATTTTTACACCTCTGCCTGGATTCTACCTCCCTTATTATTCTGCATGGATGCTCAAAAAGTCATAAAAATAAATACAGTGCATTGATACAATCAGCATTGTATGTCCCCCATAACACATTTGATTATATTGACTTAAACACCTATATTATTTAGGGGGGTATTATCTAGGCAGGGCCATTTGTACACCTCTGCCTGGATTCTACCTCCCTTATTATTCTGCATGGATGCTCAAAAAGTCATAAAAATAAATACAGTGCATTGACACAATCAGCATTGTATGTCCCATAGCACATTTGATTATATTGACTTAAACAACTATATTAATTAGGGGAGTATTATCTAGGCAGGGCCATTTTTACACCTCTGCCTGGATTCTACCTCCCTTATTATTCTGCATGGATGCTCAAAAAGTCATAAAAATAAATACAGTGCATTGATACAATCAGCATTGTATGTCCCCCATAACACATTTGATTATATTGACTTAAACACCTATATTATTTAGAGGGGTATTATCTAGGCAGGTCCATTTTTACACCTCTGCCTGGATTCTACCTCCCTTATTATTCTGCATGGATGCTCAAAAAGTCATAAAAATAAATACAGTGCATTGACACAATCAGCATTGTATGTCCCATAACACATTTGATTATATTGACTTAAACACCTATATTATTTAGGGGGTATTATCTAGGCAGGTCCATTTTTACACCTCTGCCTGGATTCTACCTCCCTTATTATTCTGCATGGATGCTCAAAAAGTCATAAAAATAAAGACAGTGCATTGACACAATCAGCATTGTATGTCTCATAACACTTTTGATTATATTGACTTAAACAACTATATTATTTAGGGGAGTATAATCTAGGCAGGGCCATTTTTACACCTCTGCCTGGATTCTACCTCCCTTATTATTCTGCATGGATGCTCAAAAAGTCATAAAAATAAATACAGTGCCTTGATACAATCAGCATTGTATGTCCCCCATAACACATTTGATTATATTGACTTAAACACCTATATTATTTAGGGGGGTATTATCTAGGCAGGGCCATTTTTACACCTCTGCCTGGATTCTACCTCCCTTATTCTTCTGCATGGATGCTCAAAAAGTCATAAAAATAAATACATTGCATTGACACAATCAGCATTGTATGTCCCATAACACATTTGATTATATTGACTTAAACAACTATATTATTTAGGGGAGTATTATCTAGGCAGGGCCATTTTTACACCTCTGCCTGGATTCTACCTCCCTTATTGTTCTGCATGGATGCTCAAAAAGTCATAAAAATAAATACAGTGCATTGATACAATCAGCATTGTATGTCCCCCATAACACATTTGATTATATTGACTTAAACAACTATATTATTTAGGGGAGTATTATCTAGGCAGGGCCATTTTTACACCTCTGCCTGGATTCTACCTCCCTTATTGTTCTGCATGGATGCTCAAAAAGTCATAAAAATAAATACAGTGCATTGACACAATCAGCATTGTATGTCCCCCATAACACATTTGATTATATTGACTTAAACAACTATATTATTTAGGGGAGTATTATCTAGGCAGGGCCATTTTTACACCTCTGCCTGGATTCTACCTCCCTTATTGTTCTGCATGGATGCTCAAAAAGTCATAAAAATAAATACAGTGCCTTGATACAATCAGCATTGTATGTCCCCCATAACACATTTGATTATATTAACTTAAACACCTATATTATTTAGGGGGGTATTATCTAGGCAGGGCCATTTTTACACCTCTGCCTGGATTCTACCTCCCTTATTATTCTGCCTGGATGCTCAAAAAGTCATAAAAATAAATACAGTGCATTGATACAATCAGCATTGTATGTCCCCCATAACACATTTGATTATATTGACTTAAACACCTATATTATTTAGGGGAGTATAATCTAGGCAGGGCCATTTTTACACCTCTGCCTGGATTCTACCTCCCTTATTATTCTGCATGGATGCTCAAAAAGTCATAAAAATAAATACAGTGCATTGATACAATCAGCATTGTATGTCCCATAACACATTTGATTATATTGACTTAAACACCTATATTATTTAGGGGAGTATAATCTAGGCAGGGCCATTTTTACACCTCTGCCTGGATTCTACCTCCCTTATTATTCTGCATGGATGCTCAAAAAGCCATACAAATAGGTATGTTGCATTGTCATAAGAAGCACGCTATGTCTCATAACTCCTTTGATTTTATTGACTTAAAGACTTATTTTATGCCCAAACATTTATCATTATCCCACTTTCAGGAGAAACAAAATATTTATAAACAAATAAATGATTTGTGACAAATTTCACAGAGAAAAATACAAACAAACAAAATTAGCCAATAACAAGGAAGAAGATATTTTCTGCCCAATCATTCCAATTAAATAAACATAAAAGAAACAAAATATGTACAAATATCCTAATTTACAAATAGCATCCAGTGTTTGAACAATGTACAATGTAACTTAATAAATTAATAGATACGTTTATTTTACAGAAACAAAACAAGGGTATGAAATGAACAAGAAACCATCATCAAGTCATTTACACAAGCCTCTTTGTATGTGTTCTTCATGTCAGCAGAATTTTAACAGGCAGCACACAGAAAATACACATTTGATTTCCCCTGGACGCATACCAACGGTAGCAGGAGTCACAGGCAATCTAAAACTAAACAAGAACTTATTAACTTTCAGCGATAAAAAGGACTGTAACTGATATTATGGTTAACAACTTTGGTATATAAAAATACATTTTATTACAACAAGTGTTGAACATTTGTTGAAAAACCCTTGAGCAGTCCAAAAAAGAATATTATTATTTCACTTGTCGATTTGATAATATCATTGAAGATATAAAAAAATAATTTTGCCTCATTAAATTTGATATATACATATCAATATACACTACTGGTCAAAAGTTTTGAAACCCTTATTCATTTTTATTATAATTTTTTCACATTTTAGAATAATAGGAAGTCATCAAAAGTATGGAATAACATAAATGGAACTATGGGAATTATGTTGTGACTAAACAAAATCCAAAATAAATCAAAACTGTGTTATATTTGATCATCTTCACAGTATTCCCCCTTTGTCTATATTCTGCAGAAATGAACTCTTGATTATTTTCTCCAGCAACTTCTTGAGATTTCACCCTGGGATGCTTTTAAAACAGTATTGAAGGAGTTCCCATCTATGTTGGGCACTTATTTGCTGCTTTTCTTTATTATTTGGTCCAAGTCATCTATTTCAAAAACTTATTTTATTTTATTTTAGTTTTATAGTGAAATAAATTAATATGGTGGCACAATTATATTTTTGCCTCCATCTCATGAGACACTTCATATAGATTTAAAAAAAAAACAATCCCTCTTATATATATATATACACAAGAGGGATTGTTTTTTTCAAAGTCTATGTGAAGTGTCTCATCAGCAGGAGGCACTTTTGCTTTGACCCACCATACCCACATTTATGTCATATTTATGCCATTAAGGTATACTGCCTCATCATCGTAACACCTTTTCAATATATCAAAAATCTGTTCTCAATTTAGCATCTAAAATGTCTTGGCATAATGTTGCCGAAATGTGATGAATTCTGTTGAAAGTTGTCCAGCTTGATGAGAAGTATCAAAGTACCAAGTAAGTGAAACTGCCCCCACTACTTTAGTAACCCCTCCCCCGAACCCCCCCACACACACACACACTAATGTATTAACTAGATATGTGTGCCAACTTTCTTAATTTTGTAAGTATGCTAAATGCTTTAAAAGAACACAAAACTGTGAAAAGAATAATAAAAATAATAAACCCTAATAATCACAATAATACTGTTAATAATAAATTATAATCCAGCAAAAATAAGGGCCCACCACACCTTCAGTGATTGAGCCCTAATGATAAACACTGAACAGTTTGTAACTACTTACCCAGTTTTAATCTCCACTTTCTTCTCCACAGGCATGGCACAGCTGTGAGAACGGTAACACAATTGATCTAATTCAATCAAGGTACACAATGCATTTTCAAATTAATTTTGCTTCCTTTTAAAATAAAAATTAGCATGTTATAGTTTCTAAAAAAACATATGCAGACTGGAAAATCAAAGCGTTATATCAAATATTATGCAAATAAATGACATTAAACATACCGCTGTTTGTAGAAGAGTGACAGCTATTGCTTTCCTCAATTCTTCCACTCCCTCTGCCGTATTAAGAGAAACAACTGGCTCCTCTCTGAGTACACATTCTGCAAACTGAAAAAGAGCAAAGTAATAAAAGCAGCAATCAAGCAATTTTATAATATAGAGAAATCAAACATATGTTACAAATCAACTGACCATTTATGCCATAATTTGTCTTCATTGTGTTTTCCAAGATTGTAATTGAGGACATTGTCAGTTTAGGAGGATAGGATAAAAAAGCTATTTTACATCACTTACTTCCAAAGCAAAAGGCACCACATGATGTGCCGTCTTTTTGCTTTGGGTGAGGCAGCGTTCTCATGAGACCACCTTGACACATTGCATCCCTTGTGTCGCAAAAGCCTTTAACAAATAAATTCATCATTATTTTGACACAGAAACAACTGATTTTACTTTTGCAGTGATTTTACTAAATATTAGAACATTAAAAAGCACATTTTGTAGTTGAACGATTTCTGGTACCTTGTTACATCCTGACACCTTTTCAGATTTGTAGAAATTTCTCCCATGGGATCAAGGAACAAAGCCCTCCTTTGGGATGGCAGAATAATTTTTTAAGTTTTTAAGTGTAGAAAATAAAAAATGCAGGAGATAAGGATACTTTACGATTTATATTACGTTAAATCAACATTTTTAAATGTTATGCATTTGGCAGATGCTTTTATCCAAAGCGACTTACAGAGCCCTTATTACAGGGACAATCCCCCCGGAGCAACCTGGAGTTAAGTGCCTTACTCAAGGGCACAATGGTGGTGCCTGTGGGGATCAAACCAGCAACCTTCTGAGTACCAATGTATAATACAGAGCACTTATTGCAGGGACAATCCCCCCGGAACAACCTGGAGTTAAGTGCCTTACTCAAGGGCACAATGGTGGTGCCTGTGGGGATCAAACCAGCAACCTTCTGAGTACCAATGTATAATACAGAGCACTTATTACAGGGACAATCCCCCCCAGAGCAACCTGGAGTTAAGTGCCTTGCTCAAGGACACAATGGTGGTGCCTGTGGGGCTTGAACTATCATCCTTCTGATTACCAGATTACCATTTATGTGCTTAGACCACTACACCACCACTCAACAATTTCTATTCATGAAGTAAATCCAATGTACATCACAAGGTTTTAGAAAAATCACTATAAAAGGTTACACAATCGTATTAATAATTAAATATCTGTATTGTACTACGAAATCGTGCAAGTGTCTTATTTACATGTAAAGTCAAATGTGTTGTTTTACCACAACTGTCCAGTGGTGATGGTCATTCACAATGCCAATGAGATATTTGTACATTGTGGGATCAACCTGAAATTCAGAAAGAGTATTATAACATTTCTGTACTACATTTCAAAATTGTAACATAAATGAACCTGAATAAACCAACCTTTAGTTTGGATCTTTTTCCATTACAGATGTTTGCCATTTGGAATGAGTCAGATTGGACTGCTTGTTCTTTTGAATGTGCATTGAATCTCTTTGCAAGAAGAGACATGTATGCATTTATGACCTTAAGCAAGACAATGAGGGATTTACAGTTAAAGTCAACATTTGATACATGATCCTTGTCTATGATTTAAACCACTGACATTTTTTTAAACATTTACCTCACTTTCAAGCTCATTATTTGGAGCAGTTTTATTAATGTCTGCAAAGAAGGTTTTGTATGGTCCACTTCTGGACAGCAACACATAGACATTTTTCCTGACCAAGCCACTTGGATATATGTAATGATGGATGTTATAAATAAACCTTTCAAAGCACTATGAGTTAACATATGTGGCCAAATAAGATTACTAACTTACATTGGTTTACATCTGTTAATCCTGTTGTGAGGTACTGCTGAGGTTGTGCTGTACTGCTGTTAAGCTGAAGGGAGAAGGCACAGATTTTGTTCAGGTTATAGGTAATCGTTCTTTTGAAGAGATGGTGGGTGATGGCATGGTTGCAACTGAAGTTACAGGTGTTGCAGATGCTGCAGAGGTGGTAGAGGATAACACAAATGCAGCTCAAATCAAATCACTTTATTGTCACACGATCATGTACACAAGTGCAACAGTGGGTGAAAGTCTTGAGTGTAGTTCAGAGCAACATAGCAGTCATGACAGTGACGAGACATATACCAATTACAGTAAACAACATATTTACACAACACAATAATTATATACAATGTACAGTAGACAATACACACAATATAGAATACACATACAATAAAAAAAATAAATAAAGAGTATATAAAAAATATATATACTGTAGTTGTATTGAGGAGAATATATTTGACAGTCCAGTGTGAGATATTAGATGAATAAAGTGCAGTGCTGATTGTTGACTGTGAGCGATCAAGAGTTCAAAAGTCTGATCATGAAGTTGTCATGTAGTCGGCTGGTGCGGGTCCTGATGCTGCGATACCGCCTGCCTGATGGTAGCAGTGAGAGCAGCCCATGACTCGGGTGGCTGGAGTCTTTGATGATCCTCCGCCTTGTATATATGTCCCGGAGTGAGGGAAGCTCACCTCCGATGATGTTTCTGGCAGTTCGCACCACCCTTTTCAGGGCTTTGCGGTTGTGGGCGGTGCTATTGCCGTACCAGGCGGCCTACCATGTGTCGCAGATGGCCGCCTCGGTGTGGAGCTCTCCAATTCTTTTGTTGTTTTTGTTTGTATGTCCTGTGTTTAGCAATCTTTTACCAGTCAGTTTTACCAGGGACGAACTGCTGAACATTCGGCAGCACATACCAGATAATCTTTTCCCGGTTTTTCAATATTCAGACGTTTTGCTGGACATTTTAATTGGAGGCGCTGCTGTGTTGTTTAGACGTGCTACGAGACGCAGGCAAGGGAGACGAGCCTCTCTCTTCCCAACAAAACTGACAAACTACATCTCCTCACACATAATAATAAGGACTTTTCAAACTCTGCTGCACTGTGCTTCACTGAAACCTGGCTGAGTGAAGCCATTCCGGACAGCGCATTACATCTGCCGGGCATCCAGCTGTTCAGAGCGGATCGCATCGTGGAGTTAACGGGGAAAACGAGAGGCGGTGGAACATGCTTTTACATCAACGAAAGTTGGTGTACAGATGTAACAACATTAAAGAGGGTGTGCTGTCCTAATCTGGAAGCGCTCATTATTAACTGTAAGCCGTTCTACTCGCCGCGGGAGTTTTCTTCGTTTATTCTGGTGTTTACATTCCTCCAAACGCGTCTGGGAACTTAGTGCTGCAACAGCTGGCTGATCAAATCTCAGACACAGAACAACAACACCCGGACTCAGTTATTATTATTCTTGGGGACTTTAACTAAACAAATCTCACACGCGAACTGCCCAAATACAGACAGCACATTACATGCCCCACCAGAGACAGGAATATATTGGATCACTGCAATACAACATTAAAGGATGCATATCGCTCTGTCCCACCTGCAGCTTTGGGACTCTCTGATCACTGTCTGGTCCATCTTCTCCTGACCTACAGGCAGAAATTAAAATCAACGGAGCCAGTTGTAAGGACTATAAGGAGATGGACTATTGAAGCAGAGCTGGAACTACAAGCCTGCTTTGACTGCACTGATTGGAGTGTTTTTGAAGCTGCAGACACAGACCTGGACGAGCTCACAGATACTGTTACATCATACATCAGTTTCTGTGAGGAGGAATAGGGAAATCAGAGTGGCTAAAAGAAGCTACTCTGAGAAGCTGAAAAGAAAGTTTTCAGCTAACGACCGTGCATCAGTGTGGAGTAGCCTGAAACAACTTACTAATTACAGGACTCCTACCCCCAACCCTGTGGCGGACCAACGACTGGCTGACGACCTGAATGTGTTTTACTGCAGATTTGAAAGGCCCAATTTCACACCCCACATGCACTCGGACCTTCATTTCACACAACCATTAACACCTCCTGCAACCCCCCTCCTGCTACACTACCTGCACTCAAGATCTGTGAGGACGATGTGTGCCATGTCTTTTGGAAGCAAAGGTCAAGGAAGGCTCCAGGCCCAGATGGCATCTCACCAGCGTGCCTTCGTTCCTGTGCTAACCAACTGGCCCCCATCTTCACTCAGATCTTCAATAGATCACTGGAGCAGTGTGAAGTCCCATGCTGCTTCAAACGCTCCGTTATTATCCCCGTCCCTAAGAAACCTAAAATCACAGGACTTAATGACTACAGACCTGTCATCCTGACATCTGTGGTCATGAAGTCATTTGAGAGACTGGTGTTGGCCCACCTGAAGGACATCACTGGACCCCCTTCAATTTGCTTATCGAGCAAACAGGTCTGTGGATGATGCAGTCAACATGGGTTTGCATCACGTCCTGCAACATCTGGACAGACCAGGGACATACATAAGGATCCTTTTTGTGGACTTCAGCTCGGCTTTCAACACAATCATACCAGATATACTCCGGACTAAGTTAAACCAACTCCCTGTTCCCACCTCTACCTGTCAGTGGATTACCAGCTTTCTGACGGACAGGCAGCAGCTTGTGAGGCAGGGAAATTCACTTCCACCACCTGTACCATCAGCACTGGTGCCCCCCAGGGATGTGTGCTCTCCCCACTACTCTTCTGCCTGTACACCAATGACTGCACCACCAAGGACCCCTCTGTCAAGCTCCTGAAGTTTGCAGACGACACCACTGTCATCGGCCTTATCCGAGATGATGATGAGTCTGCATATAGCAAGGAGGTTGAACGGCTGGCTGTCTGGTGCATTCAAAACAACCTGGAGCTGAACACGGTGGAGATGATTGTGGACTTTAGGAGGAACACCCCATCATTGTCCCCCCTCACTATTCTAAACAGCACTGTGGCAGCAGTGGAGTCATTCAGGTTCCTGGGCACTACCATCTCACAGGACCTGAAGTGGGAGATACACATCGATTCCATTGTGAAAAAGGCCCAGCAGAGGTTGTACTTCCTTCGCCAGCTGAGGAAGTTCAACCTGCCACAGGTGCTGCTGATCCAGTTCTACTCAGCAGTCATTGAGTCTGTCCTCTGAACTTCAGTAACTGTCTGGTTTGGTGCAGCTACGAAATCAGACATCAGAAGACTACAAAGGACAGTTCGGTCTGCTGAGAGGATTATTGGTTGCCCCCTGCCCCCCCTTCAAGAACTATACACTTCCAGAGTGAGGAAAAAGGCTGGTAAAATCACTCTGGACCCCACTCACCCTGCCCACTACCTTTTTGAACTGTTGCCTTCTGGCCAGCGCTTCAGAGCTCTGAACACCAGAACCGTCAGGCACAGGAACAGTTTTTTCCCTCAGGCCATCCATCTAATGAACAATTAAAACTGCCCCATTGAGCAATAATGATGTGCAATACACAGTTTAATTTTAATTTATATTATCCAACATATCCACTTCTGCCATTACTTACATTGCTCTGTACATAATATACAGTTTTTTGTTCTTTATATAACAGATTGGGATAGATTTGCACTACGTGTGTGTATGTATGTATGAAGGTGAGTGTATGTACGTATATGTATAATTATTTATTTTGTGTTCTTTTTTGTTTTTAATTACCTATGTCTTGCTGCTGTTTTTGGTATTGTTTGTATTGTTGTAGACTGGAAGCTTCTGTCACCAAGACAAATTCCTTGTATGTGTAAGCATGCTTGGCAATAAAGCTGATTCTGATTCTGATGCAGCCAGTCAGGATGCTCTCTACAGTGCTGGTGTAGAACCGTGTGAGGATGTAGCGATTCATTCCAAACTTCCTCAGCCGTCTCAGGAAGAAGAGGCGCTGGTGAGCCTTCTTCACAACGGCCTCAGTGTGGACGGACCATGTGAGTTCCTCAGTAATGTGGACACCGAGGAACTTGAAACTGCTAACTCTCTCTACCTGTGCTCCGTTAACAGTGATGGGGCTGTGTTCTACGTCTTTCTTCCTGAAGTCCACTACAAGCTCCTTGGTTTTACTGACGTTGAGGGAGAGGTTGTGCTCCTGACACCAGCGTGTCAGAGTGTGCACCTCCTCTCTGTAGGCTGTTTCATCATTGTCAGTGATCAGACCTACTACCGTCGTATCATCATCAAACATAATGATGGCATTGGAGCTATGTGTTGCCACACAGTCATGTGTGTACAGGGAATACAGGAATGGGCTGAGAACACAGCCCTGTGGGGCTCCAGTGTTGAGAGTCAGTGATGAGGAGATGTTGCTGCCCATTCTAACCACCTGACGTCTGTCTGACAGGAAGTCCAGGATCCAGCTGCACAGCGAGCTGTTTAAGCCCAGAGCCCGGAGTTTCTCATCAAGCTTGGAGGGCACTATGGTTTTGAATGCTGAGCTGTAGCTGTGGTGAAATATATTGCAGCCATGTCAGAGGTGGCGGCTGATGGCACTCATAATGCTGTGGTGGTGGTGGTTGATGGCACTGATAATGCTGTGGTGGTGGGTGATGGCACTGATGATGATGTGGTGTTGGATGATGGCACTGATGTTGCTGAGGTGGTTGGTGATGGCACTGATTATGCTGAGATCAGAGTAATTGACCTACCTGAACAGAGAGGTAGAATCAAGCTAAGGTGGAAATTTAATTGAACTGAATATACTTTATTGTTCCAAAAAGCTTTATACATATTCAAAAAGTTTATACATATTATTTTTTTTCCTGTTTGTACCCCTGAACAATAATACTATGTCAAACAAATCAAATTTGTTATGAGACATAGAATGCTGATTGTGTCAATGCACTGTATTTATTTTTATGACTTTTTGAGCATCCATGCAGAATAATAAGGGAGGTAGAGTCCAGGCAGAGGTGTAAAAATGACCCTGCCTAGATTATACTCCCCTAAATAATATAGGTGTTTAAGTCAATATAATCAAATGTGTTATGGGACATACAATGCTGATTGTATCAATGCACTGTATTTATTTTTATGACTTTTTGACCATCAATGCAGAATAATAAGGGAGGTAGAATCCAGGCAGAGGTGTATAAATGGCCCTGCCTAGATTATACTCCCCTAAATAATATAGGTGTTTAAGTCAATATAATCAAATGTGTTATGGGACATACAATGCTGATTGTGTCAATGCACTGTATTTATTTTTATGACTTTTTGAGCATCCATGCAGAATAATAAGGGAGGTAGAATCCAGGCAGAGGTGTATAAATGGCCCTGCCTAGATAAGACTCCCCTAAATAATATAGGTGTTTAAGTCAATATAATCAAATGTGTTATGGGACATACAATGCTGATTGTGTCAATGCACTGTATTTATTTTTATGACTTTTTGAGCATCCATGCAGAATAATAAGGGAGGTAGAATCCAGGCAGAGGTGTATAAATGGCCCTGCCTAGATAAGACTCCCCTAAATAATATAGGTGTCTAAGTCAATATAATCAAATGTGTTATGGGGACATACAATGCTGATTGTGTCAATGCACTGTATTTATTTTTATGACTTTTGAGCATCCATGCAGAATAATAAGGGAGGTAGAATCCAGGCAGAGGTGTATAAATGGCCCTGCCTAGATAAGACTCCCCTAAATAATATAGGTGTTTAAGTCAATATAATCAAATGTGTTATGGGACATACAATGCTGATTGTGTCAATGCACTGTATTTATTTTATGACTTTTGAGCATCCATGCAGAATAATAAGGAGGTAGAATCCAGGCAGAGGTGTATAAATGGCCCTGCCTAGATAATACTCCCTAAATAATATAGGTGTCTAAGTCAATATAATCAAATGTGTTATGGGGACATACAATGCTGATTGTGTCAATGCACTGTATTTATTTTTATGACTTTTGAGCATCCATGCAGAATAATAAGGGAGGTAGAATCCAGGCAGAGGTGTATAAATGGCCCTGCCTAGATAATACTCCCTAAATAATATAGGTGTCTAAGTCAATATAATCAAATGTGTTATGGGGGACATACAATGCTGATTGTGTCAATGCACTGTATTTATTTTTATGACTTTTTGAGCATCCATGCAGAATAATAAGGGAGGTAGAATCCAGGCAGAGGTGTATAAATGGCCCTGCCTAGATAAGACTCCCCTAAATAATATAGGTGTTTAAGTCAATATAATCAAATGTGTTATGGGACATACAATGCTGATTGTGTCAATGCACTGTATTTATTTTTATGACTTTTGAGCATCCATGCAGAATAATAAGGGAGGTAGAATCCAGGCAGAGGTGTATAAATGGCCCTGCCTAGATAATACTCCCCTAAATAATATAGGTGTCTAAGTCAATATAATCAAATGTGTTATGGGGGACATACAATGCTGATTGTGTCAATGCACTGTATTTATTTTTATGACTTTTGAGCATCCATGCAGAATAATAAGGGAGGTAGAATCCAGGCAGAGGTGTATAAATGGCCCTGCCTAGATAATACTCCCTAAATAATATAGGTGTCTAAGTCAATATAATCAAATGTGTTATGGGGGACATACAATGCTGATTGTGTCAATGCACTGTATTTATTTTTATGACTTTTTGAGCATCCATGCAGAATAATAAGGGAGGTAGAATCCAGGCAGAGGTGTATAAATGGCCCTGCCTAGATAATACTCCCCTAAATAATATAGGTGTCTAAGTCAATATAATCAAATGTGTTATGGGGGACATACAATGCTGATTGTGTCAATGCACTGTATTTATTTTTATGACTTTCTGAGCATCCATGCAGAATAATAAGGGAGGTAGAATCCAGGCAGAGGTGTAAAAATGGCCCTGCCTAGATAAGACTCCCCTAAATAATATAGGTGTTTAAGTCAATATAATCAAATGTGTTATGGGACATACAATGCTGATTGTGTCAATGCACTGTATTTATTTTTATGACTTTTTGAGCATCCATGCAGAATAATAAGGGAGGTAGAATCCAGGCAGAGGTGTATAAATGGCCCTGCCTAGATAATACTCCCCTAAATAATATAGGTGTCTAAGTCAATATAATCAAATGTGTTATGGGGGACATACAATGCTGATTGTGTCAATGCACTGTATTTATTTTTATGACTTTTGAGCATCCATGCAGAATAATAAGGGAGGTAGAATCCAGGCAGAGGTGTATAAATGGCCCTGCCTAGATAATACTCCCCTAAATAATATAGGTGTCTAAGTCAATATAATCAAATGTGTTATGGGGGACATACAATGCTGATTGTGTCAATGCACTGTATTTATTTTTATGACTTTTGAGCATCCATGCAGAATAATAAGGGAGGTAGAATCCAGGCAGAGGTGTATAAATGGCCCTGCCTAGATAATACTCCCCTAAATAATATAGGTGTCTAAGTCAATATAATCAAATGTGTTATGGGGGACATACAATGCTGATTGTGTCAATGCACTGTATTTATTTTTATGACTTTTTGAGCATCCATGCAGAATAATAAGGGAGGTAGAATCCAGGCAGAGGTGTATAAATGGCCCTGCCTAGATAATACTCCCCTAAATAATATAGGTGTCTAAGTCAATATAATCAAATGTGTTATGGGGGACATACAATGCTGATTGTGTCAGTGCACTGTATTTATTTTTATGACTTTTTGAGCATCCCTGCAGAATAATAAGGGAGGTAGAATCCAGGCAGAGGTGTAAAAATGGCCCTGCCTAGATAAGACTCCCCTAAATAATATAGGTGTTTAAGTCAATATAATCAAATGTGTTATGGGACATACAATGCTGATTGTGTCAATGCACTGTATTTATTTTTATGACTTTTTGAGCATCCATGCAGAATAATAAGGGAGGTAGAATCCAGGCAGAGGTGTATAAATGGCCCTGCCTAGATAATACTCCCCTAAATAATATAGGTGTCTAAGTCAATATAATCAAATGTGTTATGGGGGACATACAATGCTGATTGTGTCAATGCACTGTATTTATTTTTATGACTTTTTCAGCATCCATGCAGAATAATAAGGGAGGTAGAATCCAGGCAGAGGTGTATAAATGGCCCTGCCTAGATAAGACTCCCCTAAATAATATAGGTGTTTAAGTCAATATAATCAAATGTGTTATGGGACATACAATGCTGATTGTGTCAATGCACTGTATTTATTTTTATGACTTTTGACTGTAACGACTCCAATGAATGACAGCAGACAACAGGTTCCTTTAACTCAAGTGAGTGGTCTTTTATTTGCGCTTTCACACTAGATGACAGCTTCACTCTAACACATACGGTTTCACAACTAATGTCTCGTGTTCACAGAACTCTCTCTGATCCAGACTCTTTTTTCCCCCCTGGAGGCCCTCTGGCTGCCTTTTATGCCGCTCTCCCCGTGCTCACTGAAATTAGAGACAGGTGTTAGACATAATTTAGCTCAGGTGCAAGCGCCCTTACCGCTTTTCTCTCCCGGACGGGCACTTGACCACGCCCCGCTGCCACATTGACCATCAATGCAGAATAATAAGGGAGGTAGAATCCAGGCAGAGGTGTATAAATGGCCCTGCCTAGATAATACTCCCCTAAATAATATAGGTGTCTAAGTCAATATAATCAAATGTGTTATGGGGGACATACAATGCTGATTGTGTCAATGCACTGTATTTATTTTTATGACTTTTTGAGCATCCATGCAGAATAATAAGGGAGGTAGAATCCAGGCAGAGGTGTATAAATGGCCCTGCCTAGATTATACTCTCCTAAATAATATAGGTGTCTAAGTCAATATAATCAAATGTGTTATGGGGGACATACAATGCTGATTGTGTCAATGCACTGTATTTATTTTTATGACTTTTGAGCATCCATGCAGAATAATAAGGAGGTAGAATCCAGGCAGAGGTGTATAAATGGCCCTGCCTAGATAATACTCCCTAAATAATATAGGTGTCTAAGTCAATATAATCAAATGTGTTATGGGGACATACAATGCTGATTGTGTCAATGCACTGTATTTATTTTTATGACTTTTGAGCATCCATGCAGAATAATAAGGGAGGTAGAATCCAGGCAGAGGTGTAAAAATGGCCCTGCCTAGATAAGACTCCCTAAATAATATAGGTGTTTAAGTCAATATAATCAAATGTGTTATGGGACATACAATGCTGATTGTGTCAATGCACTGTATTTATTTTTATGACTTTTTGAGCATCCATGCAGAATAATAAGGGAGGTAGAATCCAGGCAGAGGTGTACAAATGGCCCTGCCTAGATAATACCCCCCTAAATAATATAGGTGTTTAAGTCAATATAATCAAATGTGTTATGGGACATACAATGCTGATTGTGTCAATGCACTGTATTTATTTTTATGACTTTTTGAGCATCCATGCAGAATAATAAGGGAGGTAGAATCCAGGCAGAGGTGTATAAATGGCCCTGCCTAGATAAGACTCCCTAAATAATATAGGTGTTTAAGTCAATATAATCAAATGTGTTATGGGACATACAATGCTGATTGTGTCAATGCACTGTATTTATTTTTATGACTTTTTGAGCATCCATGCAGAATAATAAGGGAGGTAGAATCCAGGCAGAGGTGTATAAATGGCCCTGCCTAGATAAGACTCCCTAAATAATATAGGTGTTTAAGTCAATATAATCAAATGTGTTATGGGACATACAATGCTGATTGTGTCAATGCACTGTATTTATTTTTATGACTTTTTGAGCATCCATGCAGAATAATAAGGGAGGTAGAATCCAGGCAGAGGTGTAAAAATGGCCCTGCCTAGATTATACTCCCCTAAATAATATAGTTGTTTAAGTCAATATAATCAAAAGTGTTATGAGACATACAATGCTGATTGTGTCAATGCACTGTATTTATTTTTATGACTTTTTGAGCATCCATGCAGAATAATAAGGGAGGTAGAATCCAGGCAGAGGTGTAAAAGTGGCCCTGCCTAGATTATACTCTCCTAAATAATATAGTTGTTTAAGTCAATATAATCAAATGTGTTATGGGGGACATACAATGCTGATTGTGTCAATGCACTATATTTATTTTTATGGCTTTTTGAGCATCCATGCAGAATAATAAGGGAGGTAGAATCCAGGCAGAGGTGTAAAAATGGCCCTGCCTAGATTATACTCTCCTAAATAATATAAGTGTTTAAGTCAATATAATCAAATGTGTTATGGGACATACAATGCTGATTGTGTCAATGCACTGTATTTATTTTTATGACTTTTTGAGCATCCATGCAGAATAATAAGGGAGGTAGAATCCAGGCAGAGGTGTAAAAATGGCCCTGCCTAGATAATACCCCCCTAAATAATATAGGTGTTTAAGTCAATATAATCAAATGTGTTATGGGACATACAATGCTGATTGTATCAATGCACTGTATTTATTTTTATGACTTTTTGACCATCAATGCAGAATAATAAGGGAGGTAGAATCCAGGCAGAGGTGTAAAAATGGCCCTGCCTAGATAATACCCCCTAAATAATATAGGTGTTTAAGTCAATATAATCAAATGTGTTATGGGACATACAATGCTGATTGTGTCAATGCACTGTATTTATTTTTATGATTTTTTGAGCATCCATGCAGAATATTAAGGGAGGTAGAATCCAGGCAGAGGTGTAAAAATGGCCCTGCCTAGATAATACCCCCTAAATAATATAGGTGTTTAAGTCAATATAATCAAATGTGTTATGGGACATACAATGCTGATTGTGTCAATGCACTGTATTTATTTTTATGACTTTTTGAGCATCCATGCAGAATATTAAGGGAGGTAGAATCCAGGCAGAGGTGTAAAAATGGCCCTGCCTAGATAATACTCTCCTAAATAATATAGTTGTTTAAGTCAATATAATAAAAGGAGTTATGAGACATAGCGTGCTTCTTATGACAATGCAACATACCTATTTGTATGGCTTTTTGACCATCCATGCAGAATAATAAGGGAGGTAGAATCCAGGCAGAGGTGTACAAATGGCCCTGCCTAGATAATACCCCCCTAAATAATATAGGTGTTTAAGTCAATATAATCAAATGTGTTATGGGGGACATACAATGCTGATTGTATCAATGCACTGTATTTATTTTTATGACTTTTTGAGCATCCATGCAGAATAATAAGGGAGGTAGAATCCAGGCAGAGGTGTAAAAATGGCCCTGCCTTGATAATACCCCCCTAAATAATATAGGTGTTTAAGTTAATATAATCAAAAGTGTTATGGGGGACATACAATGCTGATTGTATCAATGCACTGTATTTATTTTTATGACTTTTTGAGCATCCAGGCAGAATAATAAGGGAGGTAGAATCCAGGCAGAGGTGTAAAAATGGCCCTGCCTAGATAATACTCCCCTAAATAATATAGTTGTTTAAGTCAATATAATCAAATGTGTTATGGGACATACAATGCTGATTGTGTCAATGCACTGTATTTATTTTTATGACTTTTTGAGCATCCATGCAGAATAATAAGGGAGGTAGAATCCAGGCAGAGGTGTACAAATGGCCCTGCCTAGATAATACCCCCCTAAATAATATAGGTGTTTAAGTCAATATAATCAAATGTGTTATGGGGGACATACAATGCTGATTGTATCAATGCACTGTATTTATTTTTATGACTTTTTGAGCATCCATGCAGAATAATAAGGGAGGTAGAATCCAGGCAGAGGTGTAAAAATGGCCCTGCCTAGATAATACCCCCTAAATAATATAGTTGTTTAAGTCAATAGAATCAAAAGTGTTATGAGACATAGAGTGCCTCTTGTGACAATGCAACATAACTATTTGTATGCCTTTTTGGGCATCCATGCAGAATAATGAGGGTGGCAGGATCCAGGCAGGGCTTAATATTTATTTATTCTATATCTTGCCTGCTCAAATAAAGAAATGCCATTATTATGTGGGTTGGCATGGGATGTGTGTGTGCACAACCAAGAAGAAAAACTGTTTAAGTAAATAGAATATGTTATGGGACAGTGTTGCTTGTGTCAGTACACAGTATATATTTGATATTCATGTGTGTTTATGTTGTTTTTGTTTTAATACCGGTAACATTATTAATTATCATGCAAATTAAATACACTTGGGTTGAGTGTGTCAGATTGACAAAAAAAAATATTTTGTAAAGCATGTGACACAGTGTAAAATCTACCAGTAGGCTAGTGATTTAACGTTCAAATAGCAGACAAAAGAGACCAGAATCGACTTGTTACACAAGCTGTGTAGAAACACAGATAACTGTTTCCATAAGGACGTAGGGCAATGACATTTGAAATACTATGAATTACATTTCAGAGTCTGTGCTGCCATTTACTGGTAAATGTATAACATTTCTGAAATTTCGGATGGCTTGAATGAAGACGAAATTCCCACATTTTACTGCCATCTAGTGAAAGCAGTGGGATAATGATAAATAATGATAAATTATCCCACTGCTTATGCACTTCCGTTGTTAGGCACAACAACGGAAGTGGCGGAGCGTTTGTTTGTAAACAGTAACTCCATCTATAGAAGATCATGAACAAATGTTTTTTCTTGTTTTTAAATAAAGACTTCCTACCAGCCATAATTTATGTTCGCGATGTCTTCATATATCCGTCTTTCAGTATCAGTTTACCTCACGTGTATTGCACACAACACCACCTGCAGGTGTTCACCTAAACAGCCCGATAGTGTCTGACTCTGCCGATCTGAAGATGAACACATCTCAAACACACACAGGTCAGATTTTCCTGCCATGTGATGAGAGCTCGTTAATTACGAAAACACCATTTTTATTTTTTAGAACTGCTGTTAGTTTCGTTTTAGTTTTTCATTTATTTTAAAATATTTATTTTATTTCAGTTTATCAAAATTATTTTTAATCAATAATTTTCTTTTCAGTTTACGAAAATTACCTTGGCGCCCTTGCTGATAAAGTGGATATAATTTAAAATAAAAATAAATATGATGAAATAGACATTCAGTGTACCTGTTATTAATTTAGTCAATAAGCCGTGTTTCCATCCATTTTTATTTTCATGATAAATGACATCTTTGAGGGTGTAGATGTAGGAATACTAACTGATCTGTATGCTGGCGACAGAGTTGTATGGAAAAGAGGAAAGAATATATAGCATTTAGTTCAAAAAATACAAAACTCAATTAAAAGTGTGGAGGAATGGTCATATGAATGGGTTTCAAAATATCTACGTCAAAATTATGTTGGATGATATTAACAAAAAACGATAATACTGTAAATATTGAAAAACCATTGACTATATTCAAGGAGAACATGGAAATGGTTAAATAATTTAAATATCTAGGATTATGGTTAGATGAAAAATATACATAGGAGAGTCATATTGAGCACATTGAGACCAAATCTAAAAAGGAGTATTACCAGGTATGAGTGGGGAGCAGAAAAAGGAGCGTTGCTAGATATTTATAGAGCTTTGATGAGATCAACCTTGGACTACAGCAGTATAGTTTATGGTGGCGCAGCTAACTCTCACTTAGAAAAGATCAACAGAGTTCAATATACAGCCATGTCCAAAAGTTTTGGCAGTGACATAAATTTTGTGTTTCGCAAAGTTTTCTGCTTCAGTTGTTGTGGAGTTGATTCACATTGTTTCTAGATTATTGTGCAGAGTGATCAGATGCAATTTAAATAATTGCAAAAAGCTTCATTGAACAAATTACATTTTAACACAAAAACCCAAATTTCACAGTTTTTTTGGTCCTGGCACAAAATGACCAGTTAACATAATTTCACTGATCATATCAGCAGCACCTGGGAAAGTGTGAATGAGTACTAGTCAGGTGAAATCACTCTATCAGACTGATTGCTATAAAAGGAGGGAAGAAGTGCTTCAATCATTGTGTTCTTGTTAGCAGTGGTTACCTCTAAATAAAGACATACAGCCATCATCTCTTTGCATCAAAATGGCCTCACATGCAAGGAAATTGCTGCAAAGAATATTGCAAGAAAAAATAATGTACAAATACTGAAGCAGCAAACTTAACAAAACACAAAATTTTGGCCACGGCTGTTGAGCACTAAGAATTTGTACAGGAGCTATGAAAACTACTCTAACCAATGAACTACCACTAGACTTAAGGAGGAGGAAATTGGCACTTTCATACTGGATACGACTGAAAGAGGTGGAAAATAACTTTGCGTAATCCATCCTTCTAAAAGTTTGGGAATATAAAAAATACACAAGTAGAGGGTTTGGGTGGATTACAGGACAGAGATCTGAAGAATATAGTTTCAATAATATTAAATTCTGCTCTATAGTTGTTCAAAGTAATGTCTCACTATGGATATTCCCAGAACCTAGTGTTAATTTGGGGTTCATTGATAAGAAAAGGGAATGGATTACAGGAGAAAATTCTTACCTGGCATATTTAACACTTAATTAAGATTACCTATAGAAACAATATTACAGTCACTTAATTAGCTTTACAGATGGTTAAAAGATCCAGTTAATGGTCACGTAGGGTTGGGTATTTATATTTCAGAGTAAAAAAATACATAGCTAAAAGAATTTCAAATCACATTTTGGTGCTGAGCTAGTAGCTAGCCTTAAGCTTACAATGGATAGATGACATCAAGCCCAATAAAATAGTAATATGCTCAGATTCTGCTGCCTCAATTTATAGCATTAAAACAAATTCAGTAGAGAAGACATTTTAATAGACATTTATACTAGTATACTAAATTTTCCGGAAGACTTGGAATAATTGTGCAGTTCTGTTGGGTTCCAGCTCATGTTGGAGGGAAACAAAGTAGCAGACCATCTGGCAAAATCAGCCCTTAAGTATAATAATACGTACAGTACAAATTAAGGAAAATCCTTAATGAAGAATGCTATAAGTTAAACATGGCAAATCAGATGGGATTTGGATAATATAGTCAGGGAATATTACTAAATCCAACTATCAGTTAAAATCAAAACATTCAATAATAGATGCAGAAGAGAAGAAGTGATCTATTCTAGACCTAGGTTGGAATGCACAAGACTGTGTGTATGCGTAATATGTAAATGTAAAGTAAATGTTGATTGTGATGATGAAGTGTATAATGTATAGTAATCCCAGATCAAAACTTAAAGATTTGATAACTAAAGCAGGAAGAGAATGGAGTGTTAAGGGGAGAAAGAAAATGAAGTAAATAGGGCTATTATTAAATTTCTACAATACAGTCAGAATATGAAGTAGAAGAATAAAGCGTTGAATACTCTGATATAGGTGGCGGTAAACACCTGTTGACGCTGGGTGTATTCCGCCATAAAACAGAAAGAAGAAGTTTAAAACTGGTCACATGATCAGCACATGCTGCATTGCGCAGGCGCCATAACGGACTCGGCGCGTCACTCAGTTTACGCGCCATTTACAAGTGTGTGTTTCAAGCAAAGCAGCGCGGACTTACTCTTTACTCTGGAAACACGCGATATATGCGGATTTAATTCAGACGACGAGAATTATCAGAGTATAAGCGAGGAGCGTGAGTGACATCCGCTGAATCTAAAGTAAGAGATTATTTACATTTTATAAACATCGACACATTAATAACACGATTAACAATCATCCGTTTATTTCCACAGATATGAAATCATCTTATTTAACTGAAGTGTGAACTTTTACTTTCGTGTATTAACTTGACAACATTATATATGATATTAAAGTCATTATATTAAGATCGTTTTTGCGGTTGTATGTTATAAATTCTGGTTATTTTCACATTGTATAACTGTTATGTTCGATGATATTACGATTTCTCTACTTTCTCTTTGTGGAGCTTTCAGAAGTTAATGATATAACTCACCTGTGACCATCAAACACACATTTAGATAAGTTTTAAATAAGAAAGCACAATCTATCTTCGGCAATAATATCAGGAGACTTAATATTGTAATCGCACCATATGACAAAAGTGATGGAAGTTTGTTTGCGTGAATGTTATATGTCAGTTGCGTGAAACTTCAGCCATCAGCACACAAAACGACACACTAGTTGAGTGTATGGGGGAAGGGAAGAAGCCGCTTGCTTCATTCAGTCATTTTACCACATTCACAGTTACACTAGTTTTCTGTTTATGTCCTAGGGTTTCTTTGGATACTTTGTGATTTTCTTCCCTTTATTGTCACTCAACCTTATGCACAAGTGCAACAGAGGGTGAAAAGTCTTCAGATGAGCTGTGTGAACAAAAAAGGCAGCTTTCACTCATAAAAACGATGACTGATGGTTAGTGCAGATGGACATATACTTGACCATGTCAAATGTGCTGTTCAGGTCATTGGAATCATGCCTGCGAAAACAACCAAGAGCTCGACGGCTGCGAAGAGAGTAGAGTCCGACGAGGAGGTGAACACCGCCCGCAGACCGAGTCCGACAGCAGCACCTCCACAGCCCGGTAAGATCACTACAACACCAGTGCTTTAGATGTGTGATTGTTATTGAGTCTGAGCATTGCTTAGTGAAATAAACTGATATATTATATACGTTTTCCTCTTCGGGACACTGATCTTTAGTTCAGACTTGGTTCGCGCACTGATAGCTGATGGATATATTTCTGTTCTGCAGTTTTTCAGTACTTCAGATTTTACTTGTCCTGACAACATTTTTTATTTTACTTTTAGTTGTTTAAAAATATATACAGTATAATTAATTTTTTAAATGTAACAATTAAGTTAGCCAAAAAAAGATAAAATTGACAGCTAACGTTTTCAAAATCATCTGAAAATACAGCTCTAATGTAACTCCATGACCGCTATCAATTAATAAACCCATTTTTACTGGGAAATGATGGGCTTCTAGTGCAAAACATTACTGATTTGTAATGCTGCTTTATATATATTGTATAGTCATTTTATATAAATGCATTGTTTCAGGGCTCAAAATTTGTACTGTCAACATTAACTAGCCCCTCCCAAAATTGTGCTACATTGTGTTTTTAACTGTTTTAGTATGTAAATGTGCCAGGATTAATGTTACATTTACATTACATTAAAATAGCTTGGCTGAAAAACAATGAAATACAATGCAAAACAACATTGATTCATTTTTTTAAATGTTTAACCCTTTCTTACTGAATACTCCAAGACTATGACAAATTATTCTCTCAATTTCTCCAAGTACTTAGCTATATTAACTATAACTTTATAGTTAAGTTAAAAAAATAGCAGAATTTGTAACATGTTCTATACATTGCAGAGATCCAAATGTTTATGCTGCAAGGCATAGAAACACATTTACAAGATCAACTAATATAACACTTGGCGAAAATGCAGCTCGAACTAGGGTTGTGCCGATAGACGATGATCTCTGGGATAGACGGTGGTCAGAGTGATCGCAAATAGCTGATGCCTTTTATGTCAAGACAATATTTGGCTCATTTTCCCATTAATGTATTCATTTTTATTATCAAATTAATATTACAAAGAAATTGCCTGCCATAGTCATCAACATAACTAGGGCTGCACAAATATGGGGGAAAAAAACTGACATTTCAATATTTTGTTTTTCTTCGATATATATATATTGCAATAGGGCTGGGCGATATGGCCAAAACTGTTATGATAATCTTTTTCATATTGTTCAATATCGATATTTATCACGATATTTACACATTGCACTTTCTTTTTTTATTTCAATGTTGACGGAAGAAAAGAAGAAAAAAATAATTCTAAACAGTCAATATAGTCTCTACAAAACTGCACAGGGGGTCCAGAGATGGCCAAAGCAGTGGGGTCTGCGGGATCTTTTATCAATTTATTACAGTCTTTTACCATTTATCAATTGAAAATGAATGTTAAAAGATCATCTGTTTGTTCTGAAGCATAGTGACAGCAGTCCAGTATTTGTTGGAATATTTTTACATTAAAATGACATATTTTTTATGTTTCTTTATAGTCAGATACCCAAGAATGGGGCATAGAAGCCCTTGTGACTGTGGAATGATGCTGAATGTGGGTTCAGGGGTGTCCCTAGAGAACATTTAGAAAACAATTGTTTATTTTCATTAAAGTGAGATGCTAGTCGACCAACTACTAATTTTAGTCTTTCCTTATCCATTCCAGACATCTAATTAATTTTCACTAAATTAGAACCGAAATGGATTTGTTTATTATTAAAGGCTCGTAACATGGTGATTAATAAAGATACATTTAGAAGGGAAAAACGTTTTGGTCTAAAAGGTGCTTTGAAACCACGTTAACTCATGCAGCGTTTACTGTCTTCACACATGCAGGGAAAAGATGCGACGCGTGCGGAGCGGGACAGGGCAGAAATGATGCATGTTTGGTGCTAGAGAACAATATTGAAGATTACAGCGCAGAAAGATCAGAGCTGTTATCCACATCACTGTTGTTCTGTCGCGCTCTTCACTAGAGACGATGAGAGGACGCAACCATTGTCATGAAGTCTTGCGGTGCGGATGGAATCAATCCAGTGTCCGACATAACCTAATTGTTAGCAAGGCAGCTAGCATTAACAAGTTCATCCAGACTGACACTACGTTACCACGTTGTGAGAGAAGCTGAGAGCGGTTTACATTAATTCCTATGAAAGCTGAGCATCATGCTCGCAAGGTGGATCGTAGGATTGGCAGCGGTGCGGAGGAAGCTCTCTTAGCGCTGCGAGCGCCTTTGAGTGAATTTCGTCCGCCCCAGTGGAAACACAGCCTGAGAAAGCCGAACCGCTTGTATTTTAGCGACACGCAGTAAATATCGAAAATTCCTCAAAAGCTTATCCTGGTTTTTCTTTATCGTGATATACCGTTTTATCGCCCAACCCTATATTGCAATATGAAAAAATACAGGATGACTTCACCAGATGATTAGAATAGCTCAATTTGAGAAGAATTAATTAATTCTAGAATGATTGGGGTGAGTTTTGTAGTGAATCATCTTCATAGTTTTAGAAATGCCATATGCGAGGAGGCGTGAACTATCATGAATACTGAGGTAATTCACACCTGAGGAGACAAAAGACCCCTCCCCTGGGCCTATCAATGAGGAATGTGACAGAAAGAGAATGTATGTGAGGAGATTTAATGATCAAAATCAAGTTTTAAGTTAAAAGAAGTAATCTGACTATACATTTTCTTTACATAAAGACTTTACTTAATTTTAGACCTACACTACCGTTAAAAAGTTTTAGAAGTCTCTTCTGCTCACCAAGACTGCATTTGATTTAAAACATTGTGTGAACTCATTTTACAATTTAAAAGAACAGTTTTCTCTTTGAATATATTGAAAAATGCAATTTGTGATCAAAACTGAATTTTCAGTATCATTACTGCAGTCTTCAGTGTCACATGATCATTCAGAAATCATTATAATATGCTGATTTTCTAATATGGGCATATTTAAAGTGCATATTTGCAAGCACAAGCTTTGTTGATGATAATGAGGCATTTTAAACACTAGATATGATATAACATAATATGAATGTTTAGATTATATTTTATTACATATCATATTTATATCATACAGCATACAATTTAAATACCTGCTTTAGCTGAAACAGCATTTACACGTAACTAAAATAAGATATTTCAATAGACTGAATCCGGGCTGGCAAGTCTGGAAACAGTCCCACTACTAAAATATGTACATGTTTATATAAAATAGCATGTCATCTAAACAAAACTAAAGGACTTACTCGGCTGAAATTGTATCATCGGCTGGATCAAGTCTCTCTTCAAAATACAAACGTTCATCGGAGTCCCGCTCTTCTTCTGAGGAAAATGTTAACTCTTCCTTACTATCCAGGAGTTTCCTCGCCTGTGTATCGTTACAAATGCGCTGTAAAGTGAATTAATTGTTTACATCAATCCTCACTTTCGGGGGCGTTCACCATTTGCGTTGATCGTCTCAGCACATTAACGTATGAATGGCGTGCTCTGCTGGTGGGTGGGATCACATTAGCTATAATTAGATGAACCAGTAAAAACTGCACTTCACTTTGTTTCATACAGATTACATTGCAGGAGAATATTTTTTTTTTTAAATTAGAATTGTTTTATTTAAAAATAGACATTTTAAGCTTTCTTTAGACATGCGTTTCATGTAGTGTTGTCACAGTACCAAAATTTCAGTAGTCTGTACCAATACCAGTAAAATTTCACGGTACTCGATACCATTTTCGGTACCAAAGCAAAAACAGGATACTAAATAACACACTTTTAATAACAAAGTCTACAAAACATTAGCAGCAGAATTAAGAACAAAAATATGCCATTGAGCAACACTTTAATTATGTTATCTTTTAATTATAACAAAACTAAACAATGTATGCTTAAAGTATTTTTGAACACTTGTATAAGATCTGTTTCAACTTTTGCAACTTTTAAGTTTTTACCAAGTACTAAAAAACAAAACCTAAATAAACAAGCATACAATAAATTAATAAAAAACAATTTCCAAACTAATGTGCAAAGTACTCTCTTATTAATAAAGCTGCAAATTGACAATTTTCTTCATGATAAGAAATGCACCGTGACACATTATGATTAAATAAGTCGCGAGCAATCGCGTTCTAATTTAGCTGCATTTAGCGCGCGAGAGGGATGAGTTCCCCGAGTCTCTCTCAGCTATGGCAAGCCGTTTTAACTTTTATTCATTTCCAGGATATGAATCCTTGATATCAGCAATTCAGTTTTCACTAGTTAAAATAATAGTTATTGATATCAGGAATTCGATATCTACTAGTAACAATGCTAATTCTTGATATCAACAATTACATTTTTACTAGTTAAAATGCTCATTCTAGATATCAAGAATTGTATTTCAACTAGTAAAAACTATAATTCTTGATATCTGTAATTGTATTTTCATTCGTGAAATGTCACCATAGGCTGCCATTCAAAATCAATTGTTGATATCAAGAATTCGATATCTAATTTTAATTTACGATTAATCGGCCGATTTTTAGCATTTTTTTTTACATAATCGGCATTGGCCAATATCCAAGTACATCAAGCCGATTATTAGGCAGGTGCATCTGTGGGCAGCCTAGTGTTGTTGTGGAACACGTGTTCGACGCACACACTGCCCCTAGAGTCATTTTCCAGCAGAGTGAGGAAGGAGCCAAGTTCCTTGGAGAAAACAGTAAGGATTAAATTTGTATAACTTCTTTATATTTAATTAAAAACTTTTGATATGTTACTGCCAACTTCGAGAAAAAACGCGACATGACGTTCGGCTACTTTGGATATTGATAGCGTAGTTGAAGTGGCATTATCACAGCAGAAGGGTTGCTATCATGTCACAATAAGTAAGCAAGAATTTTGCAATTACAGACAGTGAATCTGAGACTTTTATTTGTTCTGTTTGTGTGTCTTATATTTGAGAGGGTTGTCACTCAATAACAGTTTTACATGCATGCAATGATAAACACGTTTGTTGTCTTATAATATGCATTTATGTTTACCTGATTTGCTCACCGACTCCCAAATGATTCATTCAACGAATCATTTTTCCAAACCCCTCCTTTGCGTGACGCTAATCTGCGGTGATTGGTCAGATGACCCAGTCAGTTGTGATTGGAAAGTGAACGCCCATCACCGCTTTGTAGTAAAAAAATCAAAATCAGAGAAGGAATTTGAGTTGATTTATGTTAGCGATCATAGCCCAAAGTTCGGTGGTAAACACCCAATCAGTTATTGTTTGCGTTAGCCCAACGCATAAACATATTGGTAAAGCGCTGCATTACTACAAGTTATTGCTCTATTATTTATGACAACTCCAATAACATCGACAAACATTTCACATATTTCAAAAACATTGACATTGGAGACCTAGAAGCTGCGCTGAGCGTAACTTACACAACACACACAAACGCTTATTAAGCATGCTAAAAAACACATAAAAGCAACAATTATTAATAATAATTACAGGTTGTGATTCGGAGGAGGAAGCTGATCCAAATAAACTTGGTACTGAACCTTCCTTCAGTATCAACCGCTCACTGAATCCACACTTGAAAGCATTCATGTTCGTAAAGCAATCGTCATTAAAATGAGGCGAACACAGCACAAGGTTCGGGCTATACTTGTGTGGTATAGTTGTCAATATAAACTCTAGCCACTGATTCTTCACATGCTCATCCCTGGGCAGTGAAATAAAGGTCGCTTTTAATATGTACTTCAGAACACAGCGTCTTGCTGTCGACATGATGTTTTCAAGTTTTCCCTGGTGTCTGCGCGCGCAATGAGTGGGCGCGGCCAATTTGATAATTTTTCGTCTTGACATCACAACGAAAAGGAAAATGCCTCGTTGGAAAATCGATTCATTACATTGACTCAGAGTCGACTCCTACTTTTGAGAGACAATAACTTTTTTTACGGTGAACTTTCATATATAAAACTTTGCAGGATGTTTTTGTTCACTTAAATCTATGTTACACGCTACATGAAAGGTAATTTTCAAAATTCCGTAATAGGTGCCCTTTAATTAAAGCTGCATTTGGATCTCAACCTTCGTGTCTCGGAGCAGTTCGTAACACCTGCTTTGTTTATTTAATATATTTGTTATACATTATTTATACAATATGTTTTTACATTATACATTTTTAATTTTAAGTGTACAAGTGCATATTGGTCAAGTGTTCAATAAGTGTATTTGTTGAGAAATGTTGTCTATCTTAAGTAATTATTTGTGTTACATTTTATCTTTCAAATAAAAGGTTCAAATAAGAGGTTAAAAACAAGCACATATCGGCCAAAATAAATCGGCAGCACTAATCGGCCGACCCGGATTTCAAAAGATCGGCATCGGCCTGAAAAAACCAATATCGGTCGACCTCTAATATCAATAACTATCATTTTAACTAGTGAAAATTGAATTGTTGATATCAAGAAAATGAATAAAAGTTAAAACGGCTTGCCATACTCAGCCGAGTGAAGTTTCAATCTCTCCCCTTGAGATCGGGACATTCGCGCAACTCATTGAAGAGGCACCGACCACACAGAGAAATGCCAGTTTCTGAGTTTATAGTTATTAACATGACCTGCTGCTGTATTATTTGAACTTTAATAAAGACATTTGACTGCATTTTTAAGATGTAACGCCAGGATGTTTCCTTTAAAGAACTCCGTCTACACTTATTCCACAACGGTACATGCTTCTGAATTCTTTTTTTTTAATCATTCCCTAATACTTTGGGATCTACATAAAATTAACCTTTGAAAGTTTCGAGTGCATCTGGACTGATCTGTGTAATTCTTCCTCCAACAGGCGTGAACTGCTGCTCTCACACGTCATCGTTACAGTTTATTGTGATTTCATGTTGCGTTATGAGATCAAACTACTATTCGACAAGAGAATTTTTCTCGTCAATTTTGTATTTTCAACGATGTCGATAATGTCGACTAAACGTTTCAGCCCTAATGCAAATGATAATATGCTTTTCGACGCACCTGCTTTATTTGCTTGAATAAATCAGTGTGTCTTTATTAAGTTTGATGTGTTTCCTCCTCTCATCAGAAAATTGCAAAAGCAGCGTTTACAAATAGGTTTTTGCTGATCGGTGATGTTTCCCTTTTCATCAGCCTCAAATGCAAATAATTTCCAAACCTGGCTTTTTCCGTTTCATTTCGACAAGATTCAGTTGAGACTCCGCAGCAGCTTTGCTTTGTCGTCATTTAAACACATCAAACTTAATAAAGCATGTGAAAGGCAGACACCCAGATTTTTTCAAGCAACCAAAGCAGGTGAGTTTAAAAGAATATTATCATTTGCATTAGGGCTGAAACGATTACTCGACATTATCGACAAAGGCGAAAATAAAAAAAATGACAAGAGAAATGTTCATTGTCGAATAGTCGTTTGATCTCATTGAACGTAACATGAAATCACATTAAACTAATGAGCAACACTGCAGATCACGCCTGATGGAGGAAGAATTACACCGATCAGTCCAGATGCACTCTAAACTTTCACAGCTTCTTATGTAGATCCCAAAGCATTAGGGAATGATTAAAAAAAATAAAATAATAAATTTAGAAGCAGTCTCGTTGTGGAATAAGCAGAGGTGGAGCTCTTTAAAGAAAACATCCCGGCATTACATCTTAAATGCAGTTATATTTAATGTGTTATAGCTTTATTAAAATTCAAATAATACAAAAGCAGACCATGTTAATAACTATAAACTCTGAGAGAGACTCTGCCTCGGGGACATCATCCCTCGAGCGCGGACGCTCAATGCAGCTAGATTAGAACTTATTTAATAATATCTATCTATCTATTAGGGCTGGGATAAATGATTATTTTTTAAACGATTCATCTAGCAATTATTTTTTCGATGCACCGATTAATCTAACGATTCATTTTTTCAGTCCGATTCGATTTCGATTAATCGACTTGTGACAACACCGGTAATACCGGTTTCATCGGGGGTGGGGGTGTATAAAATGTTTAAAAAAAAACATTTGCCGGGAGTTTGATTGACTGGCGATCTGATCAATCAATCATAATACGCCATTTTTGTCCGACAAAGAAGTCAGGAGAGAGAAGATTAACGTCGGTGGATTTGAATTTGAATAATGGATTGTAGGCTACCGTACTGACATCTTTCCGCGGTTAAAACAACAGTCCTTCTGATGTAAGCTACATTCATGTTTAGCCTATTTGATGCTATAAATTAACCAAGGAAAAGATGATCGGTTCACGAGCAGCTTTAACTGAGGCAATCTGTCACGACATATTAAAGAGCCACAAAATAGTAGGGTTTAATTTTCTTTGAATGACCAAATTTGAAAGTTGAGACTTTATTAAATGTTACCTGCTTGGTCCTGTCTGTCAGCGCGTTGTCAGTGTCCTCTATGTATTTTTCACGTCATTCTTAGCTATAAGTGCATTATTAATAGCCTTAAGCGAAAACTTTAGGTGTCGACAACGTATTATAGCCTACTCCAACATCGAGTGCAAAGTGGGGAGTTCAAAAAAAACTTACGGTGCTCTGTCATCTGCAGCTGCAACCGGGTGGCGCCTCTTAAGGTGCTGGTGCATTGCCGTGGTGCTAGAATGGAAGGCCATCTCCATTTTGCAAAGACGACATATCACGGAATTGTTTCCTTTTAAATTAAAGAATTCCCATACTTTAGAGGAACGAGTGCATGCCGCCTTGCACTTCTGGTAGTTTGAGGAGCCACTCATGTTTCTACTACTCGCCGGCGCCGCCATCTTTGTTTTGGGTCCGACGAATCGACGCGCATATTTTGTGTCGACGTATTTTTTGCGTCGACGTCATCGTTGTCCCAGCCCTACTATCTATCTATCTATGTATGCATGCATGTCACGGTGCATTTCTTATCATGAAGAAAATTGTCAATTTGCAGCTTTATTAATAAGAGAGTACTTTGCACATTAGTTTGGAAATTGTTTTTTATTAATTTATTGTATGCTTGTTTATTTAGGTTTTGTTTTTTAGTACTTGGTAAAAACTTAAATTAAAAGTTGCAAAAGTTGAAACAGATCTTATACAAGTGTTCAAAAATACTTTAAGCATACATTGTTTAGTTTTGTTATAATTAAAAGATAACATAATTAAAGTGTTGCTCAATGGCATATTTTTGTTCTTAGTTCTGCTGCTAATGTTTTGTAGACTTTGTTATTAAAAGTGTGTTATTTAGTAACCTGTTTTTGCTTTGGTACCGAAAATGGTATCGAGTACTGTGAAATTTTACTGGTATTGGTACAGACTACTGAAATTTTGGTACCGTGACAACACTAATCTGAATTGAAAAACTACAAACCAATAAAATGATCACACTTTTATTGAAAGTAACGCACCAAAATTGGACAGAAAATGTATTAAAACATTATTAAATATATTATTCTTTATTCAGATCTTTAACATTCAAATTTAACTTTAATTATTTTTACCAATTATCCAAATAATGTAACGTTCTAGAAAACTCTAATGATATGCAAAACAGCAGTCTAGTAATGAACTTAGCAGCTCAAGTATAGCATCTTTCAAATTCAAAAAGTTTAAATATGCTTCAGTCATTTTAATATTATCCTTGTGCTTTTTGGATAATCAAAATAAAAAAATTGTCTATTCGGATGAATTCATAATTTGTTTTGATGTCATTATCCATGTTGAATAAGGCATTCCCTACTGGTCATCCTAGTTTTCTACCTGCTTTGCTTCTCTGCATGATGTACTGTAGTGATCCTCTCCCGCTCTCTTTACTAATGTAATGAGGGCAATAGGCCATCTGCTAGTGCCATCACTGCCTAGTGGCATCTTCATGTTAAGCTGATAGCATGTTTAAAGTGTTAAAAACCCATCATAACGAAAACTAAATATTTTGTAAGAATTTTTTGTTTTATTAGTTTATTCAGAGCTATGAACATTTATTTTGTTAAATTCATATTGTTTTTGCAATCTTGTTGATGGATTTTTTTTCAGTTTATAAAATGTTTTTTTTTTTACATTTTAGTTTACAATAATAACCATGGTACAACACAAGCTCATGACATAACTTCATAGTAATCATAAATAGGCTTTTGATTGAGTTGCAGACACATACTAAAGTTATCGTCTTTTTCTTGGGTGTCTGGTTCACATGCTCTTGTTCTCACTGGAAATGACATGTAATAAATTGCTGTAGTGCAGTAAAGAGTTTGCTGTATTTGTTTTATGTTGCTGTAGATGCGTCTCCTCCAGGCGAGGCTGCTGAGGAGGTTGATAACCGCAGTCTGGAGGAGATTCTGAGCAGCATCCCTCCTCCACCACCTCCTGCCATGAGTTCAGAGCCTGGAGCCCCTCGACTCATGATCACTCACATTGTTAACAGAAACTTCAAATCATATGCAGGAGAGCAGATCCTGGGGCCGTTCCATAAGGTACACCAGCAGTGGCTCTGTACTCATGTCATTGCATTGACATAGTCTCAAACATGGTACTCAATGAGCAAAAAAATTAAGTGATTTTTAGTGTATGTATGAAGTCAGTTCTCAAGTTCACAGAGGTGTCCTAACAGAGGAATCACAGGTGGAGTTCAGCAGGCTCAAAGACAAACACACTGATGAACACAATGTCTTTATTTTCAACACCTATTGCTTTAGCATTTCAAACCTTAAAAACTGCTTTTTGTCAATTGTTTTGCTTGAATGATGTGCTGTCTGTCTTTCAAATAAACAACACTTGTTTTGACGTTATCTAATGCAATGACACGCAATGTTTAAGTGTCCATTTGAGACCTCTATTTATCTGCTACTCAATAAAATTTTCTCAACACAGTAATAAATGTGTCTTATAAGTTGACTGCAAATACATCCCACCGTAAATGTAGTACTGTTATTACCTCTAAATGGATGTTACATCTGTGCCAAATTTCTATTTACAATACTTCACAACCTTTGTTTTAAATATGTATTATTTTCTTTGTTGGTCTTCTGTTTTGCCCTTTTTGTGAAACTTTACATCTGTGATTTTAAGTATTCCCCTTACTAGAACCTCTATATAAATAAAGTGCACCCTTGTAACGTGCTTATGCTTGCAAGTAATATTTGCATTTACATGTTCCTAGTTGATTGATTTTATTTTTTGCCTTAAAATATTTTGACTTCACTCTCTATTCCTCCATCAGCGCTTCTCCTGTATCATCGGTCCAAATGGCAGTGGGAAGTCTAACGTGATTGACTCCATGCTGTTTGTGTTTGGGTACAGAGCTCAGAAGATCCGCTCGAAGAAGCTGTCGGTTCTGATCCACAGTTCAGATGGACATCAGGACATTCAGAGCTGCACTGTAGAGGTGCACTTCCAGAAGATCATCGACAAGGTCAACCGCTTCAAATCACACACTTGAAATACACTAATGACAATGATGTGCCAAAATGAATATTCCTGGCAGAAACTGAAAATTCTGGACACTGCCCAAAAACCAAAACCCAATAATGATTATTTTAATTTGACTTGCAGCACATATAGGCAGATAGCGCACGTACATCTGGAAAGCATTGCGTTCTAATTAACATCTGATAAACATCTAAAAAAAAAAAAAGAGCATATTTACAAACATCATAAACGTCTCAAAGACATCTGGGGCATGTCCTTTTTGACATCCAAAAAGAAAGTTCTCTTTCATCTCGTGTTCAAAATCCACCTATGGGAAGGGCATCCGTACCTGACCTCTGAAGAAGCATCCAATTGCACCAAGTCTGGCTAGACAGACAGAAAGCGCGTGACCTATGCTCGGTAAGGACCCACCCCCTTACCTAAGAGCATATAACGACCTGTATGCGCAGCTGCTCCTCAGTTGACATTCGCTTCTCGCGACCTCTGTTTTTCTCTCAGCTCGGTTGGATTTTGACTTTCACTAATTTGTCTACAGGAGGACACATCGCTCAGATCAGCCTCCGCCAGACGTGACTGTCTTGTTTCAGCCAGGTTAGCTGTTTCTTGTTTATTGCAAGCCACCCACGCTCGCTTAAACTACCACCAGGCTGCCCGCCTTTCTCTCTCACCACTTCCCCTGCTCCACGCAAAGGATTTTACGGCGTTTCGCCCTAATATGGCATTTTCCAAACCTATGGTTTCCGGGGTCCGCCTATCGCGTGCCTGCCCGGCCGCGTGCGGTGCCCTCATCGCAGCCAGAGACCCTCAACCTCTCCTCCGTTCTCTCTGCATACCAGGCTGAACTCCTGGTCAACATGGGGCAGCAACTAGAGAAAGGGACCCCCACACCCTCTCTGTGGAAGGAGATTGTCACAGTCAATGACCTTGTTCTCCGTAATGCCCGTCAGGCCGTCCAAGCCTATGGCTTTCTCAGTGGCCGGAGAACGTGCACTCAAATTATGCCTTCCTAGGAAAGCGTCACCGTAGCAGGCGCCCCTCAGGACAATGTGTGTTCCCTGTCCAGCTCATGTCGGGGAACCTCCCCGTGCTGGAAGTGTTTACAGTGGGGAAAAAATATGAGAGCAGTGTCACCACACAGCCCCTATTACATCTCTCCCATGCATTCTATAAAGGCTTTGGCCCCAGTGTTTCACAAAAACACAAATCTATTAACCTGTTAACCTTTGCCATTGCGCCAGCGCACTGAAGAGTTTTTTTCCCCCACTAGTTTAATGTTTATGAATAGATTTAATGTGAAAGAACATCATTAATCTTGGCAAACTATATATCATTTTAAAGGTGTAAGCCTCAAGCATCGATGATAGAGCTCTGTTTTTCGATGAAAAGCTTATAACGAATGTATTTCTTGCATTTATATAAGCAGTACAGATCAAAACACACGTAATCAAAAACGGAGTACATACCAGTAGTGTCGTAATAACGAGCCACACACGCATCCACTGCTAAAAGTTCCAGATTGAATGGAAAGGTGAGAGTCCACTGAATAACATCCCATAGAGCATTTTTAGTCCAAAGAAACAATAACGTTGTAACATTGATGGTTATTCCTTTGTTTACATCGAGTTTCTTCAGGGTGAAGTATCATACTTTTCGGTTATGCAATAAAATTATGCATAAAAACAGACTCCCGGTAGCCGAACGTTATATGTGTGTGTTGCTTAGAGTGTAATGAACAAATTAAGACCGCGCACACACACACGGGCACACACACACAAATACAAAGATAGGCAATATATAGGTCAAAATATCCAAACACTGCGGTCAGTTTTTTTGACATCATGATATGCTGATCCTATAATTTTGTCTTTACAACGAAAGCCAATGAAAAAATTGAAATTATATCACTGATAGAAAATGTAGCCAAGCAGTGCACGATTCCAACGATACCCGGGAATATTTAATTCTTTATATAAATATAAATTTTATTTATTTGAATCAGCCACTCTCTATTGAGGAGCTAACCTGCGACGTAGGCTGTGACCACACCCCCGTCATTTGACAACAAACAAGCCATAGTAAAAAGACGGAAAACATCTGTTTTCGCGTCTTACTTACTGGACGGATTATCTCATCAAATGGATCGTCAAAAGAAGTTTTTTTTTCTGCTGAAGATGTTTTATTTGAGATCACTCGAAGCAGCGATGACGAAATTGAGGAGTGAATACAGCGACGACGGTGATATACTTGAGGATGGAAAAGATGGTCCAATTTTACATCGGTGAGTTGCTGAGAGAGAGAGAGAGAGAGAGAGAGAGAGAGAGAGATTTCCCATTTGATTTATAAGGTAAATGCATTGTGGTCTGAAAAGATAATGCTACTTTATATGTATTTATTTATTTATTGGATAATTGTACAGTTGTTTAGTTGTTTCTGTCATTTTGTCCTAGCACACACACACTATGTATCTATATAATGTATGTGTGCTAGGAAAAAAAAAAAACAGAAACAACTAAACACCTGTACAATTATCCAATAAATACAAATATAAATACACTTGACAATTTTTCTGTATTTTTTCCTAGCACACACACTATATATATATATATTAGTGTGTGCTAGGAAAAATTACAGAAATAACTAAACAACTTTACAAATGTCCTATATATATATATATATAGGACATTTGAACATTGTCCTATGTTCTTCTCGCTAAAGGACGAGGACGCGCCCCTCCGCTGCCCAAAGTGCTGCTCTCACACACAAATGGAAATAAATAGAAATAAAGTAGCATCATCTTTTCAGACCACAATGCATTTACCTTATAAAACAAATGGCCTGTCTGATGGCTGGCCATCAGTGTGATTGTTGGTTCTATGTCTGACCATCCATATGAATGCTGTCTGTATCACTGGCCATCACCATGCTGTCTAAACGAATGCCCATCAGTATGATTGTTGATTGAATGGCCAGCCACATAAAAACTACAAAATTATTTACTTGACATGCGGTGCTAATTATCTTTCCATTCTTTCCCATGCAACAGCCATCAAGTTGAATCTTCAGATGAAGAGTGGCATCCAAGCACCAGCCAACCAGTAGAAAAGAGATGCAAGCTCTCAAATTCTTCAAGATCTGCACTTGCTGTTTTAGACCTGAATCGACCAGTAAAAAGGAGAGGCAAAAAGAGCAGCAGAAAAACCAAGTCCATACCCGCTGTGTCCCCAAGCACCCCTAAAGAAAAGTGGAACTGTTCAACTGACGAGGACGTTTGGCATGACCAGCACTGACTAAACAGGACTTAGCATTTTGCCAGAGACAACAGCATTTTTGAATTTTTTTTCTTTGCCTTTTCTGTTGCAAAGAAATTCAGTTATTTTTTTACATTTATTTTTTAAATATTTCATAATATTTTACTTATATTTTTATTGTTCTGTTGTGCAAATAAATCACTTATATAAAGTCTTATGGTTGTGTGGATTATTTTATAATTGAAAAAGCATGGAACAGTGTATATGATGACTAAAATAGCTTGCAGTACCCTTCATAACATTTGATCATTAGGTTGCTTTTTGAGGTATCCAAGGAGGCTTCTTGGTACCTGGACATAGTCTTGGAAAAATATTGCAGAAATCTCATTTTTCATAATATCTTCCTCAAATGTGAAATATAAACTGATGAGACTTGTGGCTTTCAATCAATTACCTAACTGGATTCATCCAGGTTTGTTTTCATTTATTTTTTCATAAAATAATGAAATGTTACTTGCAGTACAAATTATCTTCAAGACACTTTAAATTCTATACATTTTTGTCTGTGTAAGTTTTTTCAACTTTTACATTTGGGTAATAAACTCCAAAGTGTCTTCTTTTTAAATATGTCTAAATTGTGCATGTAGAGCAAATTGTTCAGTAACTACAATTATTTTAGTTTGGGGATGTCATTTCTGGGGATGTGCCTCGGGCAGGGGGAGGGAGAAAGGGAACTGACATAGTCTTGGAAAAAAGCTTGCAGGAACCCCATTTTTCATTATATCTTCCTCAAATTTGAAATATAAACTGATGAGACTTGTGGCTTTCAATCCTTTACGTAATTGGATTCCTCCAGGTCTATTTTTATATATTTGTACATGAAATAATAAAACATTTTTTGAAGTTCACATTATTTATGAGGCACTTCAACTTTTATAACTTTTTATTTGTTTGAGCATTATCAACTCTGATTTGTTGTTAGTAGAGTGCCAAGTGTCTTCTTTCCAAAGAGACCTTAATTGTGCCTGTGGTACACTGTTCTCAGGAGCTATATTTATTTTAATTCAGGTATGTCATTTTCAGCTGTGAGCCCCTGAGTGGGGGTGCAGGTTAACAGGTTAAATCCATTACAGAGAGAACATCTTTCTGCAACCCCTTATGTCGCCCCTAGGTTGTCCACTAGATAGCGCCATTGCATTTCAAATGAGCAAATCGGGCATAAACGCAGCAATAAGCGCTAACCCCGGCTCAGGTGGGGTCACTTGCGAGCCACACAACAGTTTGGCAGGCTGTGTCTGCTCCCGAGTGGGTGATTCGAACCATCATAAGCGGCTACAGACTCCAGATAGTGGGCATGTTGTGGGGAAGAATCGGACGGGCGAATGTAGATCTCTTCGCCTCGCGTGAAATCTCCCATTGTCCTATGTTCTTCTCGCTAAAGGACGAGGACGCGGCCCTCCGCTGCCCAAAGTGCTGCTCTACGCATTTCCTCCCCTGTGCCTGTTAATACCTACCCTGGCCAGGGTGAGAGAGCAGGACCTGTCCCTCATTTTGATGGCACCCAGGTGGCCCACGGCACCATGGCTGGCAGAGATAATTCCTCTTCTCCATGCCCAACCGTGACCCCTCTAGTGTTGTCACGGTACCAAAATTTCAGTAGTCTGTACCAATACCAGTAAAATTTCACGGTACTCGATACCATTTTCGGTACCAAAGCAAAAACAGGTTACTAAATAACACACTTTTAATAACAAAGTCTACAAAACATTAGCAGCAGAACTAAGAACAAAAATATGCCATTGAGCAACACTTTAATTATGTTATCTTTTAATTATAACAAAACTAAACAATGTATGCTTAAAGTATTTTTGAACACTTGTATAAGATCTGTTTCAACTTTTGCAACTTTTAATTTAAGTTTTTACCAAGTACTAAAAAACAAAACCTAAATAAACAAGCATACAATAAATTAATAAAAAACAATTTCCAAACTAATGTGCAAAGTACTCTCTTATTAATAAAGCTGCAAATTGACAATTTTCTTCATGATAAGAAATGCACCGTGACATGCATGCATAGATAGATAGATATTATTAAATAAGTTCTAATCTAGCTGCATTGAGCGTCCGCTCGAGGGATGATGTCCCCGTGGCAGAGTCTCTCTCAGAGTTTATAGTTATTAACATGGTCTGCTTTTGTATTATTTGAATTTTAATAAAGCTATAACACATTAAATATAACTGTATTTAAGATGTAATGCCGGGATGTTTTTTTTAAAGAGCCTCCTCTTATTCCACAACGGTACATGCTTCTGAATGTGCTTTTTTTTTTTTTTTATAAATCATCCCATAAAATAAACTGTGAAAGTTTCGAGTGCATCTGGACTGATCTGTGTAATTCTTCCTCCATCAGGCGTGAACAACTGCACTCGCGCGTGCGTCATCGTTACAGAGATTTCATGTTACGTTAAATGAGATCAAACGACTATTCGACAAGAACTTTTTTCTCAAATTCGTCAATTTTGTATTTTCAACGATGTCGATAATGTCGACTAAACGTTTCAGCCCTAATGCAAATGATAACATGCTTTTCGACTCACCTGCTTTATTTGCTTGAATAAATCAGTGTGTCTTTATTAAGTTTGATGTGTTTCCTCCTCTCATCAGAAAATTGCAAAAGCAGCGTTTACAAATAGGTTTTTGCTGATCGGTGATGTTTCCCTTTTCATCAGCCTCAAATGCAAATAATTTCCAAACCTGGCTTTTTCCACTTTTCATTTCGACAAGATTCAGTTGAGACTCCGCAGCAGCTTTGCTTTGTCGTCATCTTTTGCTTGTTGTGAGCGTTCGAAAGTTCCCGACTCTGTGTGGGTGCCGGGTAGACCGGTACTCGGTACCCCGGTACCTTCAGAAATTCTGGTATCGTAAATAATTTTTTGTTTGAGTACCGACTTGGTACCGGTATTTTTGACAATACTAGACCCCTCCATCTACGCACAGACCTGTTGTCTCAGGCGAACGGGGAGATATACCACCCACACCTGGACAGGGTGGCTCTTTGGGCTTGGCCCATGAGAGGACAAATTTAAGCTCGATGAGGCTTCCCCCACGGGTTGTTGCCACTATACAGAACGCTAGGGCCTCCTCCACAAGGTCCCTATATGACTAAGTGGCAAGTGTTTGAAGGGTGGTGTGATGGGCGTGGTTCCACATCATATTAGATATGCACCAATTGCAATTTTCTTGGCCGATTTCGATTTCCGATATATTTTGACTGTTTAGAATAATTTTTTTCTCTTCCATCAACATTTAAATAAAAAAAGAAAGTGCAATGTGTAAATGTATATCATGATAAATATCGATATCGGACAATATGAAAAAGATTATCGTGATAACAATTTTGGCCATATCGCCCAACACTAGTCCTCATCCTCAAACCGCTCTTCTAGGGCTGACTTCTTGGCACACTTGTGAGATGGAGACTGATAAAAAGTGTTTGGACAAACATGCTTAAGAAATTCATTATAAAAAGCCTATTACGAATATACATGTTCCTCTGCCTTGTCCTCCGCATGGTCATCTGATCCTTCTTCCTCAATGTCCTGAAGGCCCTCCATTGGAAACTGTAGAAATAATGTTGCACATATAAATATCAAAACTTCTTCATAGAAACTGTAACCTGGCACACATGGGAAACAAGGATGAGCATAAAATACATGTTCTGTTACATTGTAAACTGCTGCTTTCTCCAACCGGCCCCAAGCATCAGCAGCATCAGCACATCCAAGATTGCCTTTGAAGCGAGGGTCCAGTAAAGTGGCCTTCTGGAAGTTCTGATTGTCTTCATGTAATAAAACAAAACAAGACAAACTATTTAGTGTCTAACAGTTAAAATTACGTGATTTGCCGCCTTTTTTTAAGCATAAGCTCTTAATGGAAATGGAAAATACCTGATATTGTTTTTCCAGATCTCCCCAGACCTTCTCTTTCAAAGCACTGGTAAACAGTGTCCTCTTCAGCCACTGTGAAATGCACCTTCATCTTAGTCAGTATGTGGAGAATTTGGCCACATGTGGGGGACTTCTCACTGGATACACAGAGGGTTGAGGTGTACAACAACTTCATGATTTAACAAAATCCTCTGCTTTCTGGAAGTCATCATCTGTGAGCCTTTCCAGTTTGGGGGGGGGGGGGAAAGAAGATATGAAGATAAGAATAAAATATCAACTATTATGTTACTCATTGTTTCACTACTGTTCTTCTTGTCTTTCTCCATTGGCTTCCTGAGTCATTGGTCAAGTGATGCTGCCTGTATTGCCGGGTACTGCTCCAAAAATCTCTCCACCATCAGGAAAAAGAAGTTCCACTGTGTTCTGAAATCCATAATCATGTTGTGTTCTGGCAGATGTGAAACACAAATGCACATTTTGAATTACAATCTACTGAAGATGTTTGGCTCATCTGCCATCGTAAGGCCTGTCTGTGACTCATAAACCTCTTTGGTGTTTAGCACCTTCTGCTTAATGTGGCCATCATCACTGGTGTAGTGCACAGTAACTGTTAATTAGTGGTCCTGTGCCACACTGGTCCACCCATCACATGTAATAGCAGCCTTACTCACTTGTGCTAACTCCTGAATAACATTTGGTTTCTCAACAGAGAACCATGCACGAATAATGGCAATTTTCCACGGCATGTTACGGTTCGACTCCCCTCAACTCTACTAGCTTTACTGTTCTGAGCTTGCATTTCTACTGCAGTTTAGTACCACTTCAACGTGGGTGGAAATACAGGCTGGTCGTCATAGTTGCGCCGACTCTACTGCCATGACATCATCTTAAACATGACACAAACTGACCAAAACAATAACACGAATGCTAGCTGTTAGCTACTAGCTCATTGTGCTGCATAAAGCAGTTGTTGCATGGTGATTTACACAACTGTAACAGTTAAATTGACCTTGTTGTTTTAGAAGCTTTCAGTAGCTGGTCAACTAAATAAATTGAAGCTTTCAAGAAGAGTATAGAGTTAACCTAACAAAACATACCGTCCTCCATCGTGGATCAACAGTCCAGGGCATTCTCCCTTCCATTGCTTGCCGGTTTAGTTGGCACCCATTTGTTCGAGTCACTTCCACATTTCCTTGATGGTTGATATCAGGTTGATGTCGGAAATCCAGTGACGCTGATAGTGACGATTCTCCCGTTTCAATCAGTGATCTGCAGGATTTTGATGTCACATTTAGTATCAGCTCGGCTCCCTTGGAACCTCGACCGAGCTGATACTATCAGATTCTTAGTACTATCCACAGTGGGAAAAACCCCCCAAAAAGTGAGCAAGAGTTGAGGTAAGTTGTACCATGCAGTGGAAAAGTCACATAAGTGTGTTGGACAGAACATCCCTGGTCGGTAGTGGGAATTAAGGGCAGTGGCCATCTCTCTGTATTAATGGATTTTATTTATTTTTGAAAAATGTAATAGCACAGTTTTTAAACGCATCAATTAAAGACATAATTGTTTCACATTACTTTATTTTTTGTACTTAAACCATGGAGATTCCACAGTGGAAAAAGTATGCAGTCCTTTGACCGCAAATTTGGTCATAGCCTTGTGGAATTCCTCCACCTCCTTTGATAGAGTAGCCTTTACCAAGGTCAATGGGGTCACTGTAACTAGTGCTACTAGCTGGAGAGCCAAAATTATAAACATAATTAATGTTAAATATTTTACAAATTGCTTGATCATTTGTTAGCATAAATGCAAGATTTTCAATCAATGTTACATTAGCCTACTAGGCGGCAGAAAGGCTGCTGTCATCGTCATAATCAGTGGTCTAGGGTTGGTCTGACGGGGCCGGGAATGCTCACACTGCCAGCTGATGTCCGCAAGCTGTTGAACACTGTGCATCCCTCTGCTTTGAAGTTTATCCCAGGTGTCCTCAAATGTTGAATTAGCTTTGTCGTGTTTCCCCCTTTACACACAATTGTTGTAAGACATTTGTTGCTCTTCACGGTGTGAATCCTTTCTTGCGAAATACAACCACACTTTAGGAGGTTTAGCTTTAGGCATTTTAATTTAAGCACATTTAATGTAGCTATCTAACGGTAGGCTACCTGCTGCCATCAGAGCAAGTGTAATTGCTTCATTGACGCGCTCATCAGATGTGTTGGATTTGTATTATCAGAGCTTTATATTACGATGTGATTTTGTCCCTGCACCTGTACATTAACCACTACATTAACAGCCTGAAACCGTATATGCAATATGTGATTTTGTCCCATTAACCATTAAATGTTCTTACCGTCAGCCAATCACTCTTGTCTGCCATGTTAATCAACTTTCCGTGTTGTTGTTCCGACTTGCATTCACGTGAATTTTGTCAGTCTGGAAATAATTTTTCCGATTATTCTAACACCACATGAATGCAGTATAATTTAACTAGCGATCATGTGTGGTGATGATGCTTCTTATGTCCCTTTCTGAGCAAATATTTCAATCAACAGCTCAGACATTTAAGTGGCACCAAAATCTGCGTTCTGATAAGGTTTGGTTCATATAGTTCACTTTGCCATATTGGCATCGGGTTTCGGTACACAACCCTAGCCAGTGCTGAACTATACCTGACATTTTTGGTCATTGGTTGTGTTTTTATGTCTTATGCCTTGTCCAAACCAGATGTGACGCAGTAAGATTCTAGTGTAAAGCAATTTGTCTGTTCACACCAGATGTTACACCATAAAATGAGTGTAATTGATGGTAAAATGTAGAAAACACTGTATTCACAGATGAAACTGTATGTTTATTGAACACAACTAATTTTCTCACAAGCGTCGTAACACTTTCTACAGAAAGCCCAGAGGAGATAAATACACAATCTCACACACAGGGAAAAGTTACTTTGAGTCGCATTCTCCTCCAGTCTGTTACGATTGTTTATGCTCACGCGGTCCTCCTGTTGTTATTTTGCCGATCTTCACGTGACTGAAGCTGAGAGAAAGTCAGAATGAGCCGCTATGTCTCCCCACTCCCATTGTGTGGGTGTGTGAGAGAGACAGAGCTCCGACTGAAGAGAGCGAGACCTCAAGCACAACATGCGGTTTATGTGTGACACCCTCTGCCAAAAGTGGTTCTGAATCAGCTAGTGAGATGGCGATGTTAATATACGGTTTTAGACCCATTTGTTGACTGTGCTGCCTGGTGTGACGTCGCAGAAATAATAGAAACCATTTCAAAAATAGAAAGCCCTATCGCTCGTTGTGTATCACGGCTGTTTAGGACAAAAACTCTGATTAACATGGAAAATATACCTTTTATCACGTGTTGCGGCACGTCTGGTTTTGACACGTGTTATGCTTTGTAACTTTTTTTTTTTTGGAATTTGTTTAACTGAATTTGTTAAAATATTTGAGTTTGACAGTTTAGATATTTACAGCTATGATGTATGGAGCTTTAGGGTGAATCTCATGAAATCTGTCAAGAAATGTGAGGGTCATATTTCCCAATTTAATTAAAATAAATATGTTTTGCATGAAAATTAGGACTATTGAGATTTTTATTTTTTTTACTACTGACACTTTTCATAATCTTTAATAATGGCAGGAGCCTCCTGGGATTTAGAAAGATTCTAATTTTCTCATTCTTAGGATTTGGTAAAAATACTGTAGATTTCTTTTATTTATTTTTTTATATGCATCACAATCTTAATTTGAACCATCTTGATATTGATTCTTAAATCTCAAGATTGATCTTTTACTCCCAAATAGCAACCCTCTATAATAAAGTAAATCACTCATGTATGTGACCAAATTTTGCACTATGCAAAAAAAAAAAAGTGTGTGATTCTTAGGACTGTCACGATAGCTAATTTTGTTGGATGATATATTGTCCTAGAAATAATTATGATAAAAGATATTGTCATTTTAAGACCATTTTATGCCATTGAAATAATGATATTATAATTGTAATGATGAGCAGGAAGGCAGACGAGGGGCAAGGATCCAAACGCAGGGTTTTTATTGAATTAATAAGACAACCAAAACAGGAACAAACAAAACATCCACGATGGGAAAAAATAGAAACAAAACACGGAAGACATTAAATGGAACAAAACACGAGAGGCATAAACAGGGTTCACGAGCAAGCATCCATAAACATCAACGATAGACAAGGGAATGGAGAACAAACAGGGTATATATACACTGGATACAAGATGATGACAAACTACAATCAGGTGAGCACAATGACACAAGGCTGGCAGTGATGAGTGCTGGGGATCATGGGAAATGTAGTTTTAACACGAAGACAGTGAAACACGGGGCGGACAACAAGGAAAACGTGACATGGAATGTGAACAGAGACGGGTGAAACAGAAAACACGGGACAGACAACAAGGGATCATAACAATAATAGCATAGTAATGCAAGTACACCCTTTCAAAGTGAACTTTTAATTCTGAACAATATTCAGACATTGGAATGTAAAAAACTGTTTGTGAAAGTTGTGAAGGCCCCTCTCCATTTCCAACTGCAGTTTTTGCTCCCAGCTCGGAAAACTGGATTGGATGGTTATGTTTTACATGAGCTTTTTCTATTGTCACTTTTCATTGTTACTGTTTTTAAACCATGTCGACAATCCGGCTCGATCACATTAATTGGTTCTCTTCTCTCATTCGGCTTAAGGCTAAAATGTTCCCACACCGGAACTGTGGAATGCGGCTTTGAAACCAAGTCCATTTAACTCATTCTCCCAAACTTTCTGGCTGGAATTGTGCAGTCATCAGGATAAACACCTATTAGCCTCGAAGTAACATGTAATCTTCGTGTGTGTGGACCTGCCTGAGTCCCACCTCTGATACGGAGCAGATGAGAGGACAGAAGCAGCGCAACTGGCTGAAATGTTGGTGACATTAATTCTTATGTAACCACAGCGGGCTATATCGAAGTCATTAAAAATGGTGGAGGTCATGTCCATATATCGTATGATAACTCGAAAATGTATGATTCTCCACAAGCTGGAAAATGAGATTTCACTTAGCAGTGATTGAATAGTAACCTTTCACAGTTTGTTGAGAGTAAAAGTTTGGTTTGACTCGTTCTGTGTAGTGTGTGTCCAAAGACCAGATCCACACAATCCATTTGTCATTGAAGAATGTCTCTCTTCCTTTCTGTTCTTTAGTCAAATGTTGATTTAAGAAAAAAGAAACATTTAATTGTAATGACACACTGATACAATAAAGAAAAAAGGTGCATGTGTGCTCACTGGCTGATGCTGGTAGTCTTTAACAGTAGCGATTTAGCCCTTGTTCTACATATCATGTATGTAAATACTTGATAAACATTCTGCATTAAACGGGTAACAAAAGCATTTATGCAGCATAATATATGCTATTTCAAGACATTTATTAATGGCGTACACTGAATTTAAAAAATGTTAAAAGCAAAAATGTGACCCATATTATAAACTAATGGCAATCTCCATTTTCTAATTGTACCTAGAAGGATTCCCATGAAGTTTTGAAGATCCCTTTATAATTGAGAGTATTAGCTGAGATTTTGATTTCATATGTATGCAAATTACACATTGTAACCAAACTATACCTATACTATATATATGAAACCGAATATTTATTAATACCCAGCCATAATTCTCATTGTCATGCTTACAAATAATACTTCTAAATGTTGTAGTACAAGTGTAAGTTGACATCATGGTAGTGTTTCTTGAACTGAATTTATTTCATAAAACAAATACAAAATCTTGATCATTCTGAACAGTTTCTTAAAATTTGTTCTAATATTTATTTTTTGTCTCGTTTTTCTGTGTTAATTGTTTGTTCAGGAGGGAGACGATTATGATGTTATCCCCAACAGTTCCTTCTATGTGTCGAGAACTGCAGGGAAAGATAATTCCTCTGCATATCACATCAACGGTAGGAAAGCCACCTTCAAAGATGTGGGCACATTACTGCGCAGCCACGGCATCGATCTGGATCACAATCGCTTCCTCATTCTACAGGTAATCACATACAGCTTTATTCAGGCATGTTGTGTATTCTCTATCCTTTACAAGCACAATTAGGATGAATTAATGCTTAATTTAGGTGAACTGCAATCCAAGCACATAACCCAGTGACCTTAGACTGCTGTAGCAGCGCATCATGGTTTTCAACATTGCAGAAAGGTACAAACATCTGCTGCTGCTGTAGGATTTTAAGGACTCATATACTGAACTTAGCAAAAGTCATTGAAATCCTAGGTCAAAGGGCAACCTTTGTCCACTCTTCCTTCCCCGCTTTAGCAGCACGTAAATATTGGCGTGTGTGAACGACAAGGCCAACCCCAATATTGTGTGTGCTGCTTCAGTGAGGCAGGAGCGAGCCTCCCGTACCTTTTATCATATACATAATCATTCAGTTTAATATGATTTATCTACTCCACTTGTCTCTTATGAACATATATATGCTGTTCATTGAGTTTATTCACCTGATTATGTCTTTTACTTGATCCATCTCCGTGAATTATTTTGATCATATTGTGAGAAGCTTTGATTGACACTAAAAGTTATACATTGTTGTTCGTGTTTGTGATGACTGCATTTACATTTTTAATATTTAAATTGTAATGTGACTTGAAAAGCTGGCATTCTTGTTTTTGTTGATTGCCTGTTATTTATTGGATATTTGGAGCTTTTTAACTGCCTCGTAATTGTGCCGTTACAAAACTTGGACATGCATATGGTGATATTAATGTCACACGCTGTAGACGTAGTGTCAAATGAACCATACTTCGGGCTTCAGAGTAACACAATACACAGTGTTAAGTACAATGCTGCCATTGCTGATTTAGAAGCATTATTAGTATAATGAAATAACTAGCACAGAGACATCCAATAATAAAGACAAAATAGGGTCACACACAAGGTGATTTATGCATGATTATTTTCTACATGCAGCAGCGATGAGGAGTTTGTTGTTGATTTGCTTAATGAGAAATAAGACATTTGAGACACTTCAAAAACAATTTCTAGTCACCTGCTGGACAAACTGACTCTGGACTGTATTATATGTACATAGTCATTCATAATGGCTGTTAAAACAAATGTTTGATTGTATCTTATTGCCATGTTAATCTACTTGTTATATATTTGCTCAAAATTCTGTGTTACTAATTAAATGTGATAACATTTAAACTAGTGCTGCATTTAATCATATCGATTAAACACGATTAATCATATCGCTATCGCGATGTCAGCCTGTGCGATTATATGATGGCAAAATGCTGTGATTTTATTAAATAAACGAGTGCATGTGTGGATGTGACAGCCCATTCTCTCTAAGCTGTTTGCCCATTTTCTGCACCGCTAAGTAAAACGTGACCAGTCAGTCTCGGTTTAGGGAGTGGCACATGTGGTCATATGAGTTTCTGGTGTGCAGCGTGGAAATCAGGTGAAGATGGACGCCGAGCAGACCGACGGTGAACTGGTGGCAAAAAAAAAATATCACAGATCACAGCTTGGCAATAATTAAAGTTCATATAATACGGGAGCGTGACATGTAAATAAACACAAACTCCAAAACTGTCATTCTCGGTGCGGTCAGAGCCGCTTCAACCCAATCTGAGCGGGAGTCGAGACCGGTTAGAGATTTCAAGTTCCGCCGACTGATGCGAACTAAGGCGAGACGCTCGTCTCTCACCCCTGCTGTCTGCAGCTCACAACGTCATCATGATAAGACCAATCTTATGTGAAAAATAACAAAAAAATGACAACAATAAAGTGTATACACACACACACACGTATATAAGTGTATGTATACGTGTGTGTGTGTGTGTATTTATATTTATTTATTGGTTTTGGATAGACAAGATTGACAAATGCTTATAAATAATACTCTTTTGGCTAAAATGTCAATATGACTAAATGTTATTTAAATATGACAATTAAAAAAACAGCTGACAAAATGAACACTAGTATTCAGTTGTCATGTCATTAGGAGTGTATTAACGCAAAGCCAACATTTGTGTTTTTAACGTCACTTTTTTATCAGTATGGTATCACCTCATTTTGTGCCAGGAAAAACCCTGGTTATATGGAGATATTTTGGCTTTAAGATAACCGACGCTGAGCAGAGAGAGGTACTGTGCAAAATTAAAGTTGTTACATCACGTGGGAACACAACAAATTTAGATCAGAACCTGAAACAGCAAAAGTGTTATGAATGCATAAAGGTGAAAGCCCAGATTAGTAAAGAGACCGCTGAAACAACCTGTAAGCCAAACAATACAAAGCACAATTACAGATGTATTTGCGAGTGTCACGCCATATGACAAATCTTCACAGAGATATAAGAAATCACTGACTCCATAATGCACTGCTTGGCAAGAGACATGATGCACCGTTAGCAAAGTGGGATTTCAGAAAATGATCCACACACTGGACAAGAGGTACCAGCGATTTAAGTAGAACTTTTTAGAAAGAGGATTTGGAAATACCAGTTGGTCATTTAAAACAAACAAAAACTAACAACAACAGTTTTAGTGGTTTGAGTGAAGCACACTTTTATGTCCAGTATCCTTTTCAAAAGAACTCATAGAAAGTACATGTTACATCCTGATTAAATGTCCCTGTTTGATTGGATAATCTTATTTTCATGAAAATTTGTATGTTCTTATTTATTGTTCTATTTAATTTAGGTGTAATATTGAGAAAATAACAAGTTTGCAGTAATGCAAAGATATTTAATTTTGTAAAAGTATTATTTTAATTTGGAAAGAATGTGCATAATAGTTGTAGCTAGTTTGTATGAGTTGAAAAATACACCTTTTAGCATTATCAGTAATCTATGTGTGCATTTTCCTTGATGACAAGTTGAATCATGATTGCATTTGTTTATTATATCGCAATATGACATTTTCCTCAAATCGTGCAGACCTAATTTAAACGCTCAAAGACTAATGCACACAATAATACTCATGTTCAGTCTGACCTATGAATAGATACTTTAATACTTTCTAACAACAGCATAGCTGTTAACGACTATTAACAATTGTACGGCAATAACTATTACATAATTGTGTGGAGAAACCACCATGTTTTAGCATAGAAAGGCATTTTAATACAAAGACATACAGAGTTCACTGCAAGTCAGCAATAGTATTAATATTATTCATATTTGGTGAAGAAAAACACGTAAGATCCGTAAAGTTAATACAAGGCAAAGATGCCACAATATGTTATATTCGAGATATAAGAGAACTCGCCTGGACCACAAAAATGCAGCAATATGGAAGACAATCCACATAAGATCAGTTTTTTTTTTTTTTTTTTTTTAAGGGGATGCAAGCAAGTGATGCAGCAATATTATTTACATGTTAAGAGAACCCATATGAGTAAAAAAATTGTTTAAGGCATTTCATGTCTTCCTCGTTCCTTCAGCGTTTAATGTCGGTGGTCAAAACTGCTTTTTTGTTGCACTGGTTTTGGGAACCGCAGCTGCTGCTGACACTCATATTTTATTGATCAGGGCAAACCAGCAAAGAAACGAAATCAACACTCACTGTAAAAAAAAATAAAGCTTTGCTTTGCCAGTGTGTGAAAGTTCGCTCCAGGTGTGAATGGCTCGTTGTGAATCCATTGTTTTGATTCAAAATGTTAATCGCGGTGAGAAATCATGTTCATGGCATTTCTATATTCACTTTACATTTCACTTAAAATTTTAAAGTGCACAATAATCGTGGTTGTCTCAAATAACCATGTTTAAATAAAAACTACAATCAGATGATTCATTAAAAGTATGAGCAAATTATACAAAAATACAAAATAAGTAAATAGAGAAGCACTCTCGTTGTGGATCTGGAGCTGCCGCTCCACTGAAGCAAAACTTGCATGTTGATTGTCTTTAAAGGAAACACCCCGGTGTTACATCTTAAATGCAGTTATATTTAATGTGTTATATCTTTATTAAAGTTCAAATAATGTGGAAGCGGGTTATGTAATTAACTACAAACTCCAAAACTGTAATTTCTCTGTTGGGTCAGCGCCTCTTCTATGAGTTGTGTGACTGTCCCAATCTAAGGGGAGAGATTGAAACTGCACCAGCTGATGTGCACTGTCACGGGACACTCATCCCTTGAGCGCACACGATTAATGCAGCTAGATTATAATGACTCGTGATTTATTGAATCAAAATATCCAAAACTCCTTTAAAGAAAACTTACATTTATTTAGCAGCTATACTGCAGAATCTGAGAATGTTGAATATAATATTAAAAATACAAATATTTTAAAATATCTAGAAATCTTTTAAAAAAAAGATGCACTCACCTGAGAAGCAGCATATCAGATATTTAAACTTAAATAAGTATATTTTGTCTTTACTGCACTCGCAGAATTATAACCAAGTGAAAAAATACACTTAAATACAAGGATGTATCTTAAATATGTTGTTTCCCAAGAAAATGCATCTTGTTAAGGATTATTAGACATTTTAAAATGGAAAATAAGTTTTTTAAAAAAAAAAAAATGCTATAGTTAATTTCTTTACTGAAATCAACTTTATTAAAATTATTTATCCCTTTTAATTCAGTGCCATTTTATGAGGTATTTTAAAAGATGATTTTGTCCTTTTATTAGTAAGCTCGTTTAATGCAACCTTTTAAGTCGGGGCACAAGCTGAGTAATTGGTTAAGAGCTAATTATTAATCATTGAAGTAATTGCTGTATAGTCGAATAATCATTTTAATAATCATTAATTAATCGATTATGAAAATAATGCCCTACATGTGGTGTAAAAAAATAATAGATTTGTTTACATTTTCAACCAATTCTAGCTGATGCTTCTGACACTATCACAAGTCATTCTGAATAAACCATCTATGTTCATCAAATGGCCTAAAACTGTCTCACACTGACCTCATGCCAGAGGGACATCCTTATTGTTCAGCCCTGAGTTCTGTCAGTTGATTTTTACAAGGCTGTTTTAGTTTACATTTTGTGCTGTAGATGTGTTCTGTGACGTTGTCAGAGTGAAGTTGAGCAGATGAAATCTATATATTAAATGTAAATGGACAGATCTGTTTGTGTGTAGATTTGTCTGTGTTCTCCTTAAAGGTGAGGTGGAGCAGATTGTATCTATGTATTCTGTAAAAGTGTTTTCTGTCATGTCATTGTCAGGGTGAGGTGGAGCAGATTGCGATGATGAAGCCCAAAGGTCAGACCGAACATGATGAGGGTATGCTGGAGTATCTGGAGGACATCATCGGTTCGTGTCGTCTCAAAGAACCCATCAACAACCTGTGCAGAAGAGTGGAGTTGCTCAATGAGCAGAGAGGAGAGAAGGTGACTCAATACCTGATGAAACATCATGTTCCACAGCCACATTCATTACTTTCATGAGCTAAACACTTCAGTCTATTGTTGTGCTGTATGTTGACTTATTGTCACCCAGCTGTTTCATTATTTTGCTCATGAGATGCACAACCTGTGTAAATGGCTTGATGTTAGTGTGTTGGTGAATGTGTGTGCAGCTGAATCGAGTGAAGCTGGTGGAGAAGGAGAAGAGTGCTCTGGAAGGAGAGAAGAATAAAGCTGTGGAGTTCCTCACTTTAGAAAATGAGATCTTCAAGAAGAGGAGTCAGCTCTGCCAGTTCTATGTGTAAGACAAACATCCACTGAACTGCTTATTAAACATTTACAAACACAACTTCAACATGACATCTAAATTCACTGCCATTTCCTAAAACACGTTCCAAGTCTGATTGCAAACAATTTCAGTGCGTGACTCTGTAATCTTCATAATCAAAATGTAATAACTTTCTGCAATAATTCCAGCTGTGATTTGATGTTAATTAATGCAGTACGGCAGATACACCTTTTCTTTTTTTCATTCATCTCTGACCGTCACAGTCAGACATCACATTATAATCTAGTCCAAGAAAGAATTTGCCATTTTCAAAACCAACCTAAAAGTTTAGATGGGTTAACAATGCTTATATAAAAATACACTCAACTGTTCAAAAATGAATGTATGGACATAAAAAGATTCAACAACTAAGACATTTAGGTTTCACAGACATGTGACTAACAGAAATGGAATAATGTTTTATATAATTTTTTACAAAATATTCTTTAAAATACAGTGTCCTGAAAAAGGGATGTTTCTTTTTTGCTGGGTTTATATACAAACCAAAATTCTTCACAATAGATGTCTTAAAGGAATGATAAAGGTTCAACAAGTCAATCTAAAGTATTTGTAGCATATTCATAATTAGGCCATAGTAAAAAATATATAATTTCAACTCATCCCTCCTTAAAAAAAATTAATAAAAGATGCAAAGAATTGCTACAGTGAGGCACTTACAATAGAATTGAATGGGACCAACACCCCTAACAAACATCCCCGTGGTCACACATGAGTAAATGCACACCATAAAAAAAGCAAACAAAATTGATATAAAATAATCACTCAATCCATGCCCCACACTGAGAGCCCTCCAAAAACTCTAAATAGTTGCCTCATTTCCCAACAAACTAATCCAAGTTACCCCATCTTCCAAATGACACCTCATCAAAACCCGCCACCCTCCCCATCTCTGTGCACCACTCCCGAAATGGGGGCACAACAGCTGACCTCCAACCCCTCAAAATAACCTGCCTGGTGATAATTACACTGGTCAGAACCCAATTCTCTATGTGACTATTCCCCACATCATTACCCCACACACCCTATTGTCCAAAACAGAGTCTGAGACAAAACGAAAACCGAGTGCCCAACAAGTCACACAAAACTCTGAACCTTCAACCAGAATTCCTGGATCTCAATACACCACCAAAAAACATGGGTTGTGTCTCCATCTTCTGATTGGCATGACCCTTGTAGTGTGTGAACAGGTCAGGTTTGGGGAATGTACAACTAATATTACTGATCGAAATCAATGATTAATCATACAGTGTGACCCGAACACCCATACATGTAAAAACGCCCCAAACGGGCTTATATAGTCCAAGAGTCTGCTTCAAATATATATAGATAATTAAACACAACGAATTATGATTAATTAGGAATATACATCATATGCAGACAGTCTATATTAATTTTAATAACACCTCAATGGAATTGACCCGTAGGCTACCGCAACCAGTCAGTTCGTCTGCCGAACCACTTTATTTGGAACCTACTTTATCCAATTCTCCAGAGGGGTTATTCCTAGTTATAAGCTTACTCATCAAAAGCACGTTAACTAACTTTGATAATATCAGCTCGTAGCTTAAAATCGCACATTAAAGAGGCTTTGTTTTGTAACCAACACACACAGTCAATCACACGTATAATTGAGTTTAATACAAGGAACTAGGATATATCACTACACTTAACAAACAAACATTTAACATAGAACAAACATAAAATAAACAAAGTAAAAACGGTAAGGAAAGTAAAGAGAGGGGTAGCAAACTTGTTACAACAGTTAAACCTTAAGAGAACCTTTCACCCGGAGGGTATCGGATTGCTCTAGAAATGTAAAGTGTTGAGCTTTGTCCGAAGACAAATAAAAGACTGAGATAAACGGCAAATAAAATAAAAGACATGTCTGACGAAAGTAACACAAAAGAAAAGTAAAGAAAGCTTGAAGAGATACGAGGGAAGAAGCCAAGAGAGAGATTCAATGCCGGAGCCTAACTTTTAAGGCAGGGAGGTCACACCTCCTCTGGGAGGACTGGCCCAATGAGACTCCTCCGTTTTGGGCGCGAGATTGTTTCTTTGTCCTGTCAAGGCTCATTTACATGTCATTTGCATAATTTATGACCGGGTCAGGATTTTGGGTTTAATCACTCAAAAGACAGTAAAAACATAGCAGAATACATTTTTAACGTAACCATATATTTATATTCAGCTAGGGCAAGTCGTAAGGTTTAATTTGATACCAAGAAACGTGTATTTGGTACACTTAAAAGTGAATATACACTCTTAGACTCTATATATATATATCCTCAGAGTTTTACTACACAACTAAACAGTCTTACTAGTTTGATATACAGCAGAAATACCAAAGCCTACGGGGATAAAAACATATTTCCTTAAACATAAGCCCTTCTGGGCTTTAAATGTGAGAAACATGTGTGTCTCTCAACTTTTCACATTCCTTACTCATCTAAGGAGGGGGGTGCGGGGCGAGTCACATGAGTGGGGGTTTTATGACCCTTCGCAAGAATGTGTGCATTGCATTCAGAATCAATGACTTCATGATTCTCCGTCCATACCCTACACCCTACAGCATGTATTGTGCTCCCTTTGTAGTGCTCTGTTGATGATGTGTAATTATGCTGCTGCTGTTGAATGAACTTCAGGTGTTATTCTTAGTGATGTTCTTGTTCTTCAGGCATGATCTAGAGAAACGTGTGTCAACGAGAGAATCTGAGAAACAGCAGATTCAAGAAGACACAAAAGAACTGCGTGACAAGAGCAGCCAACTCACAGAAGAGATGAAGGGGAAGAACGAGGAGCTGAAGAACGTGGAGAAGTGAGACCATCTTATGTCACTGAGAATGATACACTTCAGTTGCTGGCCTCATGTCTCTCTATTAGTGGTCGACCGATATATCGCAGAGGCCGTTAAATTTACCCCTTTGGCCGATTTGTTTTTTGAGACTGCTGAGAATAACCTGCTTGCATGTGAAGCAACTGAGACATGTAAACGACTAGTCACAATTCATTTTGTTGTTACATGCTGTCATGTTACAACAATAATAGACCGGTGTGCAACAGTGTCATTTAAACAGTCTGTATATCAGAGCTCATCTGTTTCATTCGCTCTCCTCAATAGTTCCCTGTAAATTTTAACTGTCTTGTCTAATGATAAAATGGAAAATATTAATAAAACTAATGTACCATCTGCAAATATGCATATCTTATATGCGCATATATCTGTTTAAAGAGATGTAATTCACGACCCTCGTGAAAATCATACGAATTCTATCAGCCAGAATAAAAATATTTCAGGATTAAAAAAATTCTTCTCGTTCACAAATCATGATGACAATCCAAGCAGGTGATCTGGGCCATTTAAACTCAGGAGATTGCTGCTGCGCGCACTGGATCCATACAAGTGCGTGAGTGCAACTTCAACGCCCTTCACATGTGCTCAGAGCATGTCTTATTCACTATGCACTGCATGTACAATTGGTGCGATTCTGTATTTCTTTTGAGTAAATGCGATTTGTTAATGTGGACATGCCATCAGTGGTTGCTGGACTACTGTGTACTGTTATTTCTTCCTCCCTAATATATTAACAATTTCTTCATGTGCATATAAATTACTAAACTGAAATCAGAAGAAACTGCTATCTGTTATAGTGCTAAATAAGAGTTTTATTTATTTGGAATTTTATGTTTTTTATTTACTATATTAAATTGTGTGATATCAGCCATTATACAATCCATATCGGTCGACCACTATTTATATTGTGGGTTTGGGGTCTGTTGCTCAGATTGTTGTTTTTGCTTCTGAAGGAAACTGACGAAGCTGACAAAGTTCATCGAGAACCAGAAGGAGAAATTCACCCAGCTCGACCTGCAGGATGTGGAGGTGCGAGAGAAACTCAAACACACCAAGAGCAAAACCAAGAAACTGCAGAAACAGCTGCAGAAAGACAAGGAGAAGGTGAGACATCTGTCTGTCTGCTGGTACTGTAAGAGAGTGTATGACCTGTCTTCCTCCTCCCTGACCTTACAATCAAACCTCCCTTCATAAAGCCCCAATGACCTGGTGCTGAAAGTGAGTTGATTGGAAGAGGAGGGTGTAGTAGATGTTTTGTAAGTGTTTGTTGTGTGTTGTTCAGCTGGAGGAGTTGAGGAGCGTTCCTGCGAGCAGTGAGAAGATCATCACGGAGGCGTCGGCTCAGAAGGAGGAGCTGGAGAAGAAGAAACTGCTGGAGGAGCAGAAGTTGGCTCAGGTGATGGAGAGTCTGAAGGAGGAGACCAGCGGCCTGCAGGAAGATAAAGAGGTGACGATCATAAAGATTCATCAACCTACCGATCACTAATATTTAGGGTTGTCAAGTGGGCTGAGAAACAGACATTTTTGAATTGACGTTGTTTCCTTTGGTTTATACTGTATGTATTAATTGTCCCTCTTGTGGACATAGTGTTATATTATTGGTGGTGAAGCAGCTCAGACTTTGAGCCCAGACAGGGGCTGTTCAATCAGAACTGAATGGAACAGTACGCGAGGGTCTCAAGACACACATATCCAAATTGAACTCCTTACCTGACAAACTGTTTTAGAACCCATTGCCTAATCTGAGAAATGCTGAAAAGAGAGCAAGACGCAATGGCTAAAGACGTCCACCTAAGGGGCTGTTCACACCAAATACTTTTGCAACCATCCACTTTAACATTTGTACCTGCACTAGATCAGTGGTTGGGAACCTATGGGTCGCGAGCCACAAGTGTCTCACAATTCATCAACGCATGAACGTTTAAAACTGTCTAGAGCTGCTTTTCCAACAAAGTGTGCGTGTGATTGCAAAGCTTGAAGTCACTGACACTGTTTTGATTTCCTTCTGAATTTGTCATACAGCTACTTCTGGTGAATACGTTTTGAATTGAACACCCGCCAAATACAGATTTTTCATGCCGATTATTTTGCTGATGTAGCAGCCACTGTGGAAGGAGACTTCTGAGTGATATATTACAAGAAATTAGTTTGACGAAACATGATTATATTTTGAAGAACAGCTGAAAGAAAATGCACGTCTGATTTGATGTGTGTGCGCAGTGAGCTCTGAATGCAATGAAAGCTTTTCTCCAACACACGAACATTCATAGAGTTCTGGGACTCCTTCCCAATAACTATTGATCTTAGAGGTTAAGAGCATTTTCTACGAGCGATTTTATGAACGTACGTTATTTTTTTATATGCACCCAGAGTGTGAAATAGCTCCCGCCACACTCCAAAAGTGACGAGACTCAATTCAGTTCATGAGCTCTTCGTTCAAATGTATTTCATGCGGGAGTCATTTTATTAATATACCCGCAACAGGCGGGTGACCTGGAAGACGTCTCGAGTGACACATGACAAAAAATGAATTAGTCACATAGATGATCTTGAAAACACTTTATTATATTTGTAAGAACAGACAACAGAAAAGCCGTGAACGCTCGTCTGATTCTGTTTGTTCAGGGACGTGCAGCACGAGTCTCGTGAAACAAGTGCATGTAAGAGTTATCACTCCTTTTTCTCTGTTTCATTCAACTGAAAACTGTTTGCAAGAATAATGTCATCTATGAGAATGCTGCACATGATCTCTGATCATCTCGTGATGTGACTGAGCAGTTCATTCTTACAGATTGTGAACGCAACTCTACAGGTTCAGTCATATATATCTTTGTATTAAAGACTAAATATTATTTATTCTCTTTAAGGTGCGTACACACTGCCAGCGACTTTATCGCTGCAGGTCGCCAGTGGCTGGCGGTGAAGTCGCTAGTGGGTGTTCCCACTACTGGTTGCCTAGTAACGTTTATAAATGACATTCACGGATGCCATTCCATTGCTGTTGACAGCGAATCTCTTTTCTTGCCACTAAAAACAAACATTTTGGAGGGAAAAGACTAAATATAAATGGAATCAGTACATAAAATGCTTTATATCAAAGATGAATGAGAAACCAGGCGTGTTGTTTGCCAGAGCGGCTGTTTATCTGCGGCGAAAATGCAAATGCCGGTCTGTCTGGGTCCACAAAATCCCTGCGATCTCAGATACACCTTTCCACGCAGTATTTTTCTTAAAAATGGCTGTCGCTTCCGTTAGTCGCTCCAAAGTTGAACTTTTCTCAACTTTGTCGCGTCGCAGGACACGCCCACATCTAGCGCCAACGGTCGCAACAGCTCGTGTCGCCGGAAGTCGCTGTGCTCGCATTGAAAATGAATGGTATTGAGTCGCTGTCGCGCGCGATGTCGCTGGCAGTGTGTACGCACCTTTAGGCAACATTAACTGTATATGCAAACACATTTGATAAGAACACACATATGGCAGCTTTATTTGGCCACACAATAATTTTTTAGGCTTATTTATGTTGATTTATTATAATTATCTTTAGTTCTTAAGTTATATGCTAGTCATTTTCACCTGTTGCTTCATACTGATGCTTGCGTGATGGTAAATGGGGTGGTTGGAGATGGTAAATGTTTGGATTTGGGGAGGTGGTTATATAGTAGATTTCATTTTATCACATCGTTATTTGTATTGCTTTTTCATTTCGTTTAAAGTGCCATTTTAATTTAGAAATGTATTTTCAAGATTGTCGTGTTTTAATAAATGTATTAAATTTTTCAAGCAAAATCAATAAAGCAAAAATATTCACCGACCTTGGGGATTGACCATATAATTGAATATTGATATTTTAAATGATTATTATTCAAATATATTTTACATATCGCCCAAAAGGGAAGTTACAGTTTTCATGAAGTAAAATGAAGTCATTTTATGTAGACCGCACAAACACGTGTACTCTATTCCATTTTGCAACATGTTGCCTATTAATGTTTGCATATTTGTGTGTTTTTGAGTAGTCTATGGGCACTATAAACATTTTATTTTATAGAAATACTTTGTTTTTGAAAATATTGATATTAAAATATTGTTTATGAATTTTGTATTATATACTTTCCTGAACTAGATTCAGCTCTCACATGTTCCTTCCTCTCCTGTTTGTGTAGAAAAAGGAGCAGGAGCTACTGGAGTTGAGTAAGACAGTGAATGAGACTCGCTCACGGATGGATGTGGCTCAGTCAGAGCTGGATATCTATCTGAGTCAACACAACACTGCTGTAAGTCAACTGAACCAGGCCAAACACGCCCTACAGGAGGCTGTAGACACGCTGAGAGACAGAAGAGCAGCCATCAAAGACCTGAACGTCAAAATACCACAGTGTGAGGAGCAGCTCAACAAGGTGTGTGTGTGTTGTGTAAAGGCCGGAACCTACTTCACGCAAATATGCGAACGCAGACACATGCTTTGCCAACACATTGCCTATGCGTGGTCCCGCTGTACATACTTTAAATGGTGGTTACAAACCTCACACCACAAGGGGGCGATAGTTTGTTTTAGGTGCCACAAATGTGTGATGTTGATGCTGTGGTGGTGGTTGCTTCTTGGCATCAGACTGTTGATGGGTCTCTGTGCCTCAACCATAGACTCCTCTACAGCCAGAGGGAGGGGGGATGTGGGCAGTAGTACTGGAATGGTGTCTGACTTCTCCTGATCTGTCTCTAACTGCTAGAGCCACAAAAGCAAACATGACAGATTTGAGGTGGATTAGTAATAAAGGCACAGTGATAACTTTTTAACTTTCTACCTAAAATACACAACTTTCATCATTAGATATGTATTCTTTATAACTCCTTGTTGTTTAAGTGTGTGTGTGTGGTACGTTTACCTAACCTCAGGATGCTGTTTCAATAAAAACATCTGCTGAATTTAGACCTGCACATGATTTAACTTTGCTTATGTTTACATACAATACAGGTGAAACTCGAAAAATTAGAATATCGTGCAAAAGTTCATTAATTTCAGTAATTCAACTTAAAAGGTGAAACTAATATATTATATAGACTCATTACAAGCAAAGTAAGATATTTCAAGCCTTTATTTGATATAATTTTGATGATTATGGCTTACAGCTTATGAAAACCCCAAATTCAGAATCTCAGAAAATTAGAATATTGTGAAAAGGTTCAGTATTGTAGGCTCAAAGTGTCACACTCTAATCAGCTAAACACCTGCAAAGGGTTCCTGAGCCTTTAAATGGTCTCTCAGTCTGGTTCAGTTGAATTCACAATCATGGGGAAGACTGCTGACCTGACAGTTGTGCAGAAAACCATCATTGACACCTTCCACAAGGAGGGAAAGCCTCAAAAGGTAATTGCAAAAGAAGTTGGATGTTCTCAAAGTGCTGTATCAAAGCACATTAATAGAAAGTTAAGTGGAAGGGAAAAGTGTGGAAGAAAAAGGTGCACAAGCAGCAGGGATGACCGTAGCCTGGAGAGGATTGTCAGGAAAAGGCCATTCAAATGTGTGGGGAGCTTCACAAGGAGTGGACTGAGGCTGGAGTTACTGCATCAAGAGCCACCACACACAGGCGGGTCCTGGACATGGGCTTCAAATGTCAAACGTCTTACCTGGGCTAAAGAAAAAAAGAACTGGTCTGTTGCTCAGTGGTCCAAAGTCCTCTTTTCTGATGAGAGCAAATTTTGCATCTCATTTGGAAACCAAGGTCCCAGAGTCTGGAGGAAGAATGGAGAGGCACACAATCCAAGATGCTTGAAGTCCAGTGTGAAGTTTCCACAGTCTGTGTTGGTTTGGGGAGCCATGTCATCGGCTGGTGTTGGTCCACTGTGCTTTATTAAGTCCAGAGTCAACGCAGCCGTCTACCGGGACATTTTAGAGCACTTCATGCTTCCTTCAGCAGACAAGCTTTATGGAGATGCTGACTTCATTTTCCAGCAGGACTTGGCACATGCCCACACTGCCAAAAGTACCAAAACCTGGTTCAATGACCATGGTATTACTGTGCTTGATTGGCCAGCAAACTCGCCTGACCTGAACCCCATAGAGAATCTATGAGGCATTGCCAAGAGAAAGATGAGAGACGTGAGACCAAACAATGCAGAAGAGCTGAAGGCTGCTATTGAAGCATCTTGGTCTTCCATAACACCTCAGCAGTGCCACAGGCTGATAGCATCCATGCCACGCCGCATTGAGGCAGTAATTAATGCAAAAGGGGCCCAAACCAAGTACTGAGTACATATACATGATTATACTTTTCAGAGGGCTGACATTTCTGTATTTAAAATCCTTTTTTTTTTATTGATTTCATGTAATATTCTAATTTTCTGAGATTCTGAATTTGGGGTTTTCATAAGCTGTAAGCCATAATCATCAAAATTATATCAAATAAAGGCTTGAAATATCTTATTTTGCTTGTAATGAGTCTATAGAATATATTAGTTTCACCTTTTAAGTTGAATTACTGAAATTAATGAACTTTTGCACGATATTCTAATTTTTCGAGTTTCACCTGTATATAGCTGATTTTGGGGAAGCCGCAATTTCTTGCCAAGCATTTTCAATTGCGGTTTTATTCTAATGGTGTGGGGATGCGGGGTCGTAAATATATTTGTATAGTCTAACTTGTTTGGCAAGACTCTTCTCAAATTGCTGCTCCGCCATGATGGTTGTTGATTTAAAAGATGAAAATCCACTAGCGCCCCTTGTGGCAACTCTGAGAATGCAGCGCATACTTGCGTTGGGTTATGAATTGAGCACCGACACATTTCACTATGCAACGACGTGTGGATTCAAGATTGCTTGGCAAGGTGTGTCTGCATTCATGTGCTTGAGTAAAGTATGTTTGGGCCTTAACTCTACATCATCTAATGCAGAAAACATGGATGGCAGTTAAAGACATTGTATACTGTGTTGTACAGGATGAGCAGGAGCTGGCGCAGATCTCTGAACAAGACCGTCAGAAGCGAGTGTTAGTTGGTGATATGAGACAGAAAGTAGCTGAAGCCAAAAGCTCTCTTTCTTCAAACCGCAGCCGCAGTAAAGTGCTGGATGCGCTCATGCAGCAGAAACAATCTGGGAAGATCCTTGGCATCCTGGGGCGACTGGTGTGTATATACATACGCAAACACACACACACACACACACACACTGACAGCAGAGGAGCCAGTGACAACAGACAGATAAACGTGTGTCTGACTCAACAGGGTGATCTGGGAGCGATCGATGAGAAGTATGACATCGCCGTCTCCTCCAGCTGTGGATCTCTGGATAATATCTTAGTGGACACTATCGACACAGCACAGAAGTGTGTGACCTTCCTGAAGACACAAAACATTGGTATTGCCACGTTCATTGGCCTTGACAAGGTGATGCTTCAGCCAAATCCTGAAAATGGAAAAGAGTTTTTATATGTATTAAATTTCATTCAGGTTTTAGTTCATATGAACGTTTCATAAAGTTATTTATTTCATTTGTATATTAGAAAATTAATAGTTTTATTTTTTGGTTGTAATATTTCATGTTATAGTTTTCAACCCTTATAACAAGCACCACAGATCATTCCATCTGCTTCTGATGTACCACACAGCACTGGATCAGAACATGTGAGCTGTGATTGGTTGTTTCACATGTCAATCATACAGCCACTTGTGTAATTGACCAGTTTTTTTTTAGACTATAAACTCAGACTATCAAGCACTGATTTTAAATACGAAACCAAAGGTCATTTATTCCATTGAGTTTTTGTTCAGGTTTTCTTTGTAATATTCTAGCAATAATAGCATTTGTCATCTCTCATGAGTGTGAGATGTGTTGTTGTTTTGTAGATGAAAGTGTGGGAGAAGAACATGAGCTCCATCTCCACCCCAGAGAATATTCCTCGTCTGTTTGACATGGTGCGTGTGAAGGACGAGAGTGTGCGTCCGGCATTCTACTTCGCCCTCAGGGACACGCTGGTGGCTAAAGACCTGGAGCAGGCCACGCGCGTTGCATTCCAGAAGGACAAGCGCTGGAGGGTGGTGACACTGCAGGGCCAGATCATCGAGCAGGCCGGTCTGTTTATGTGCAGCTCATGTGTTTGTGTGATGCTCATAAAGAGCTGTCACTCTGGTCTGATGTCTCTTTCTCTCTAAATCAGGTACCATGACTGGAGGAGGAGGACGAGTGATGAAGGGCAGGATGGGCTCTTCAGTCTGTGCTGATGTCACTCAAGATCAGGTCCTGATTACATGCTAACTTTAAAGAAAAGCACTGATGCCTGTAATGGAAAGATACAGACATTTAAAAAAAAAGTCTCCAGTTTGTTTCAGGCTTGTTCCTAATAAAGTCAGGCGTTATGCGCCATTTTGTTTTTGTTCTGGTTATTAATGGGGTTTTGGTTGCACCGTAAACATATTCTGGGATTTTATAAATGTTGGACTGTTGTTGCCTCTTTCTGTGCCTGTAAGGAGACTAAGAACATTTTGTAATGGTTAAAAAAATTATAATTTAATATCACCTGATTAATCGTTATTGAACTTTTCCACCCGTTTATTTGTCAGTGTTATCGGTCGATCTCTAAAGTGGATCATTCTTTTCATATTATGTCTGATTTTTGTTTTTTGTTTTCTTAAAAAATTCACAACTTCAAATCAAATGGTTTTTTTTTAAGACTTAAGGTCAACTACATGTACATTTCAAGTTTGCTTGTAAATTAAAGCTTGATGTAAGACATGATTTAAAAATGTGTGTTTGTTTCAGTTGGATAAAATGGAGAACGCCTTAAACAAGGAGATGACTCAACTGCAGGACTGGCAGCAGAGGAAACTTCAGCTGGAGGAGAAAGTGCACAAAGCCAAATGTGAGCTGAGAGACATGAAGAACACACTGGAGAAATACTCTGCCTCCATACAGGTCAGACATACTCAAACACTGATCATCTACACACTGGACGTGTTTGTGTGAGTAATATCTACACACTGTGTGTGTATGAGTGATGATGACATCTGTGTGTGTGTGTGTGTGTTGTAGAGTCTGACAGAGCAGGAGCTTCATCTGAAGACTCAGATTAAAGATCTGGAGGCAAACGTCATCTCTGCTGCTCCTGATAAGGCCAAACAGAAACAGATGGAGAAGAAACTGGAGAGCTTCAAGAAAGGTACAGTAACACCACTGACTGGAGATCCCACAGTCATGGAAAACCTGCAGACATCAGGGGAACTTTTTTTTTGCTGCCTCATGGAAATGAGAAGTGTGTTTTAAAAAGTTAATATAATTTGTGCTGCTCTCAAATGATTTGTTGGTTACATTTTGTTCTTTGTGATCAGAAAGTCTAATACTACTGAGGGTCTTACTGGAGAGATCTCTTCAGTCAAAAGAATGGTACCTGACAGGGAAATTATATTCTGTCAGCAATGAGTACAAAAAAAAACTTAACCAGGTGATCATGAATGACCAGAAGAGTCATTGATATTCATTTTTTGTTAAAACTCTGGGGGTAAGACTATATTAAATGGCAGATGAAGTTTGTAAGATTAAAACATTGCTGTTGTAAAAATTATGTAGTTGCATTGGATAAACTGATGATTACCCAAAGTAAATGAATGTTTTGAGTTTTTGGCCTTTTAAAATACTAAAGGGAGACCAGCACTAGGTGTCATGCTTTAAACTCCAGTGATTTTATCTTTTTTTTTTATAATTATTTATGTCAGTCCATTCCTGTAGATTCAAACCTTTAAGTGTTCTGAACCTTACAAAAAGATACATCTTTTGATCACTTGCCCCAGTAGCTGAGCATGTAGTTGCAATGAAACCTGCCATTAACCTAGAGGCACATGTCCTGTGAACATTAAGTAGCTTGATTGAAACGATAATAATGAAAAAAATAACCATCTATGTTTGTGATATAGCCTAAGCCTGTGTCACTTATGATAAAATTCATATTCAGCCATTGAAAATGTTCTCCAGTGTGTAGAATTAAGAGGTGTCTTTCAAACGTGCAGGTTAGAATGAGCAGTCGCTTAGAAAAAGACAATGCTAATCAGAATTTGATTCAACCTCCTGCAGCAAGCTGTATAGTTTTCATTTTCTAATTGGCTAGTAATAGGCAGCTGTGTTTCTCAAGTCTCTGCAGCCCAGCCAAGCACCTGGTAAAATAGCAAAACCCCAGAAGAAAACCACAGTATCGAACACATCAGGTTTCATATCTAAAAGGGACATGCATCTCTAACTGGAAGGATTTGACAGGGTGCAGTATGAGGAGGAAGACTGTGATTTTCTGCACCCAATTTGGCTGACAAGTTACTACATCCCTTTAATTTTAGTTGTGTAAACTAGCTGATTAACTTAGCTTGACAATTGAGATGGGAATAAGACATTCACTGAATTCAATGTCAATCATATTGAAACTGTGGCAGCTCGTTCACTACATTGCCCGGTTAAATGTTGCTGAGCTTAGGGCATATTGGGCTAGGTTAAATCGCATTTCTGTACTGTGATCTTAATGAGCCTTCATAAGGAGGGACAGATCCTCCTTTCACCCCACCACCAGGATCAAAACAAATTCTATGACTTATTTAAATAGCCTATTGAAGGCTATTAAGCTAAATTTAAAAAGTAAAACAATTATGAAGCACAAAATGGACAAGGTAGCATACAAAATAAGAAACAATTGTTTCTGACGACAAATTATAAAGGGACATTTGAGACAGATGTGACAACCTGCCGTGATAGAAGTGGGACAACATGCCCTAACCTGACTTCCGTGAAATACAATCCATCTGGAAAGTATTCACAGCCTTTGCTCAATACTTTGAAGCACCTTTGGCACCAATTACAGCCTCAAGTCTTTTTGAGTATGATGCTACAAGCTTGGCACACCTATTTTTGGGCAGTTTCTCCCATTCTTCTCTGCAGATCCTCTCAAGCTCCATCAGGTTTGATGGGGAGCATCGGTGCACAGCCGTTTTCAGATCTCTCCAGAGATGTTCAATCGGGTTCAAGTCTGGGCTCTGGCTGGGCCACTCAAGGACATTCACAGAGTTGTCTTCTATCCACTCCTTTGTTATCTTTGCTGTGTGCTTAGGGTCGTTGTCCTGTTGGAAGATGAACCTTCACCCCAGTCTGAGGTCCAGAGTGCTCTGTAGCAAGTTTTCGTCAAGGATGTCTCTGTACATTGCTTCATTCATCTTTCCCTCGATCCTGACTAGTCTCCCAGTTCCTGCTGCTGAAAAACACCACCATGCTTCACTGTAGGGATGGGATTGGCCAGGTCATGAGTGGTGGCTGGTTTCCTCCAGACGTGACACTTGACATTCAGGCCAAAGAGTTCAATCTTTGTTTCATCAGACCAGAGAATTTAATTTCTCATGGTCAGAGTCCTTCAGGTGCCTTTTGGCAAACTACAGACGGGCTGTCATGTGCCTTTTCTTGAGCAGTGGCTTCCGTCTGGCCACTCTACCATACAGGCCTGATTGGTGGAGTGCTGCAGAGATGGTTGTTCTTCTGGAAGGTTCTCCTCTCTCCACAGAGAAACGCTGGAGCTCTGTCAGAGTGACCATCAGGTTCTTGGTCTCCTCCCTGACTAAGGCTCTTCTCCCCCTATCGCTCAGTTTGGCCGGGCGGCACTAGGAAGAGTCCCGGTGGTTCCAAACTTCCATTTATGGATGATGGAGGACACTGTGCTCATTGGGACCTTCAATGCTGCTGAAATGTTTCTGAACCTTTCCCCAGATCTGTGCCTCGATACAATCCTGTCTCGGGAGGTCTACAGACAATTCCTTGGACTTCATGATTTGGTTTGTGCTCTGACATTCACTGTTAACTGTGGGACCTTATATAGACAGGTGTGTGACTTTCCAAATCATGTCCAATCAACTGAATTTACCACAGGTGGACTCTAATCAAGTTGTAGAAACATCTCAAGGATGATCAGTGGAAACAGGAAGCACCTGAGCTCAATTTTGAGTGTCATGGCAAAGGCTGTGAATACATTTTTACTTTTTTTCTTTTATAAATTTGCAAAGATTTCAAACTTTTATGTTGTCATTATGGGGTATTGTTTGTAGTATTTTGAGAAAAATAATTAATTTAATTTTGGAATAAGGCTGTAACATAAAATGTGTAAAAATTGAAACGCTGTGAAAACTTTTCGGATGCACTGTACCCATGTCCTAAGAACACATGTAAACCTCTCAGAAAAAAAATCTGCCTTCATAATATACTCACATGTTTGAATGTATGGCAGTTATTATCAGGGTTCATACAGGTGCTGGAAATGCTTGAAAGTGCTTGAATTTTAATGTGGTGTTTTCATGGTTTGAAAATTGGATTTGGATAAAGTGCTTAAAACTGCTTGAAATTGTAATTCCATTGCTTTCATAATAATTCGCTATCTTACTGAATGGGTCTAATTGCTTTTGCCTTTCGTATAAAATATGGGCGCCTCAGCTTGAATCTCTCTTGCCACTCCGAGTCTGGGTGTGTGGCTTTAGTGTAATCGGCTGGTCTTTTTTGACGTGTGGCCTCTGATGAAACAGAGTGGGAGATGACAACATGCCGGGAGGATGTCACTTCAATGAGCGTTGGCTCGAAAACGAAAAATACAAGTCATGGTTGAAACGAGGACCAAATCCTCGAGTAGCCTGCTGTAAAGTCTGCAAAAAGGTTTTGCAGCTTTTCACCATGTAAAAGTTAAGCCGTAGGTCATTTTCCATTAGACCGACGTTACACGTTACATTTGTTTAAGCTAGCAAATTCGCAGGCTAAATTAGTCTTATTTTCGGGAGGTATGTAAACCCAATTTTTTGCCAGACAGTCTCATTGAATTTATATCAGTCTCATTACACATTATATATGAAATACATTTTCATTCATGACATCACTGGATGCGTCGAAGCGCAGAGAACATATGATTTGATGATGTGATTTATATATTTAAAAACATGTTGTAGATAAACTAAGATGTCATTCATATGCACATTCCTTCACAAAGTGATGAGTTGACTGTAAAGTGATTATTAGTATATTTAAAATGCAACCCCTTATTGTATACAGTTAAATGATATGTGGTCAGGGCAGCATTTTCCAAAAAGCTGTCGATCGTAAAAATTATGAAACAGACTTCTCAAAAGCGTTGTAACATTATAAGCTCTTGAAAATCGGCACAGATCTACAAACACTGTCTCCTTAAGATGTACTTGACAAAAAATGATTGCTTCAGACTCGTGCAGGGTAACCGCAATTACACCTAAACTTTACAGTTTGGAGGATTACACTTCATGTAGCATGGCTGTAATGAAAGAATACTTTATATTCTATTAAAATATGTTTAATGTATTTAATTATTCATTAATATTACATCAAATATATTTAAAATAATATAAAATTTGAAGCAATAAATCATATTAAATAAATGATGATGATGAACTGAATTAATACAGAAATAACTGACTCTACTCAAATGTGCAGTTGGCAAGGGTTGGCATGATTGTTGCAGGCAACAGAATTTTGAATTACATTTTTTACAGATTTAATATGATAAAGTATGTATATATAAATATGTTATTTACCACAGCTGTAATGCTGGAAAAGCTTGAAAATACACATTGAAAATGCGTATAGCTTGAAAATACACCTTCAAGTGCTTGAATTTGACTTTAGAAAAGATGTAAGAACCCTGTATTATGTTTTTGTTGGTGCTTTTACAAAAATGTAATATTACAATTTTAGTTTAATGGACAGAATAATACATTCTACAAATTCTAATTTAAGAGGATTTGAACTAGTAGTTTGAGTACTGTTAAAAAACCCATATTTGTGTAATTTGACTTTTTACTCAGCCTCTTGGTGGCTGAGATACAGCCCTTCTGACAACTAGCCCTGGTCTGCCCTGTAAACATAGCTGAGGTTAGGGCCCTATGATTTCCACGATGCCATAAAGCGCAGATGGAATCGCAGAATCCAGACATAAAAATTGTATTAACTGTATAATGCTAAATGTCACAGAATTTGACACATTTTGGATAATTCTGTTTTATTTCACAATCTAATTAAATTACGTTCTAGTGTGATTTATTTATTTTTAACTGTAAATGTGCTGTGCACTTCAAAGTGATTGTGAGAAGCTGATCAGATGCTCATGATCATCCCACATGCTGATCAGAGCAGAGCGCTCAATCATATTTCAGTACACAGCTAATGCAGGCTGTATGTATGTTTATTTGATTAAATCGCAGCATTTTTGCAGTTTAACAATTGCACTATAGAAAGTCAAAACACACAGAAACTGACAGGTCTTCACTTATTTTAATGCCATAATAAAATCCCAATTAAAATGGATGTGTGAAGTTTAAAGGGGTCATGAAATGTGAAATCAAAATTTCCTTTGTTTTTATAGTACATTTTGCTCATATATCTAAATATACTGTACATTTCAAAACTTCCCTAGTCTAATAAGAGCATTTATAGTTCCCAATCTTGAAATGTCTTGTTTTGAAAACTGTTTTGATAGTTGACGTTTTGACATTGCTCAGATGCATTTACACGACCCCACAACATGTCATCACACCCTTGGCCCTGCCCATTTCATAGGGCCCTGGCTGAGACTCCGAACGTGTCATATCAAACCTCATCGATATACTGTTGTTGTTCTTTTGAAGACTTTGAGGCAGCATCCACTAAAGCAGGAAAGGTTGAGTCAGAAGTGAAGAGACTGCACACACTCATCGTAGACATCAACAGTCACAAACTGAAGAACCAGCAGGACAAACTGGACCAGATCAACTTGCAGCTGGATGAATGTTCCTCAGCCGTCACTAAAGCTCAGGTGGCCATCAAGACTTCTGGACGGTATACATCAGCATCATTTCTCTGCACTTAGTCACTGTTTGTCTTTAGTTAGTAGTGTTGAGGTCAAGCATCACTACTACTGTTGCTCACAGTGACTTAAACAAATCCCAACTCCACCCAGAACAGCGAGTTTTGCATGGGGCAAACACCACTCACATTTATTCTCTTCAAAAGAAGTAGAAATGTAGTTTAAGTGTGGACATTGTGTTTGTTCTGTTAGTAATGTGAAGAAGTTTGAGGAGAGCGTGTGTCAGCTGGAGAAGGAGATGAAAGACAATGAAAAGCTGATGGAGGAACTAACGGAGCAGCTGAAGAAACTTGAGGAGCAGGCCGGAGAAATCATGAATACCTACCAGCAGGCCGAGGTACATCTCTATCCATTATCTGTCACTGAAGAGATGTGTGTAGAGCTCAGACTGCTCAGTTTCAGTGTGTTTGACCTGTACAGGAAGCTCTGCCGGAGGTTCAGGAGCAGCATCGGGGCATTCTGCAGGAGATCAAGGCACTTCAGGAGCAGGAACACACTCTACAGAAAGAGTCTCTGAATGTTCGGCTGAAGGTGGAGCACATCGACACGGCTATCAATGAATTCCAGAATAAAATCAAACACTGGGAGAAAGAGGTACATCTCAAACACAACCCTTTAAACCCTTTTTTTAAGTGTTCCATAACGGATGCCTGTTTTCAGTTTCCAGTCTCACTCGCATCAGCAGATAATGTGGTGTTTAGCGTATTAACGGAGTAAAAATTGTGAGAAAAGCTTGTAGCTCCACAAGGCTGATACTTTACATTTATGCATTTGGCAGACGCTTTTATCCAAAGCGACGTACAGAGCACTTATTACAGGGACAATCCCCCCGGAGCAACCTGGAGTTAAGGGAGCAACCTGGAGTTAAGTGTCTTACTCAAGGACACAATGGTGGTGACTGTGGGGATTCTGATTAACAGTTATGTGCTTTAGCCCACTACACCACCACCAATCCATCCAACTTTAGAGTTGCAATGACTGTTTATGAAGTTTAACGAGTGGATGCATTACGTTGCCAGCAGTCATATCCCCCTGTAGCTGAAGACAGCTTGTCCACTGAAGCCAAGCAGGGTTGAGTCTGGTCAGTACCTGGATGGGAGACCTCGTGGGGAAAACTAAGGTTGCTGCTGGAAGAGGTATTAGTGAGGCCAGCAGGGGGTGCTCACCCTACAGCCTGTGTGGGTCCTAATGCCCCAGGATAGAGATAGGGACACTATACTGTCCTTCACATGAGACGTTAAAGCGGGGTCCTGACTCTCTGTGGTCATTAAAAATCCTAGAGCACTTCTCATAATGAGTAGAGGTGTAACCCCGGTGACCTGGCCAAATTCCCCCCATTGGCCCTTCTCAATCATAGCCTCCTAATAATGCCCATCCATTAATTGGCTGTATCACTCTACTCTCTCCACCAATAGCTACTGACGCACTATGGCTGCTGTCACATCATCCAGGTGGATGCTGCACACTGCTGGAGGTTGAGGAGAGTCCCCTGATCACTGTGTAAAGCGCTTTGAGTGTAGTGTCAGAAAAGTGCCATATAGATGTAACATTCATATGTTGAAATCATTAACTACTTTGAGTTATGAAAGCCAACAGTTGCACAAGTTGAGCCTGAACTCATTTTTACTCCAAATGACACTTAAAATGGTTGTTGTTCTCTGTCTGGAGTGCTCGTATTGGTTTCATTTCTTTTCTTAAAGAGACTGGAACCAGCCAACTGTCCAGCAGCGATTAGAATCATCATGGCAGCACCCAGTGGCTAGTCAGGAAATCTGTGGATATTTATGATATTTGCTGGCAATATACAATCAATCAATATGCTGAATATTGAGGGGATTTTAATGCTTTTTTGCCCATAAAGTTTCCTAAAAAGTGCACCTTTTAAAGCAGTAATTCTTTACAGGTTTTGCCACAGGAGCCAGACTTTAAATTCGACATCCTTAGAGGAACAGAGCAGAAAGCCAAGTGTTTCAGACAGAGTGTGTCTCTTTGTGAGCGTGATGAGTGCTGTTGTGTGTTTGTTAGGCCAGTAAACTCTCACTGCACTTCATTGATGGAACCGCATCAGAAGATCTGCCGACACTGACTCCAGATCAGTTGGAGAACATCAGCAATCCAGACATCATGAAGAATGAGATCGCTCTGCTGGAGGAGCGCTGTGGCAACATGAAACCAAACCTGGGAGCCATTGCTGAGTTTAAGAAAAAGGTGCTCGCACACACACACACACATGATCACAGCTCGGAGACATTTGATCAATTCAAAAGCACATGTAACACACTGACCTCATGAAATCAGTGGAGAACAGGTCCATGTCATATTTCAAACAAATATCAAAAGAAATTAATGAGAAATTATATTTTGCTTCAAGAAAGATTTGAATTTGTACCCCATAATCTCCAAAAGTTTTATGACAATATGCAATTTAAATTTCAAAAGTTGAATAATGAAATGATGTCTTAATGCATGTAGGGGGTAAAATGTGTGATGAAAGAAAAATGCAAAACCTCAAAGCACCTAAAATGTTCTATATGCAAAATATTATTTCAAATTTTTCTTGATGTTTGTGTGAAATGTGATATTGTCAGCAAAGACTGACGCTGTGTGTTTGTGTAGGAGGAGTTGTATCTGCAGCGCGTGGCGGAGCTGGATGACATCACCACACAGAGAGACAGCTTCAAGAGAGGCTGTGAGGACCTGCGCAAACAGAGACTGCACGAGTTCATGGCGGGATTCAACATAATCACCAACAAACTGAAGGAGAACTATCAGATGCTCACTCTGGGTGGAGATGCTGAGCTGGAGCTGGTGGACAGTCTCGACCCCTTCTCTGAAGGCATCATGTTCAGGTATGCCAATAATACAGCTCATAGTGTTCAGTTTGACTTTTATACACTGTGAGTTTGACGGTGTTGTATGTGCTGTGTTGTCAGTGTGCGTCCTCCTAAGAAGAGCTGGAAAAAGATCTACAATCTGTCTGGAGGAGAGAAGACGCTGAGCTCTCTGGCGCTGGTGTTTGCTCTGCATCACTTCAAACCCACTCCACTCTACTTCATGGATGAGATTGATGCTGCGCTTGACTTCAAGAACGTCTCCATCGTGGCCTGCTACATCTATGTACGTACTGCTGTCTTTAACATCCACTGAACACTCCCACACTGTGACATGTAACTGCACTGAAAGTGAATATGCTGCATGACTACAGCTGGGGATTTCAAAAGTATCAGTGCCTCAAGTCAATAATTAAAAATCTCAAAAAAGATGTAAGGAATACTGTTTCTGCAGTCCTCGTGTGGGTCTGTCTGACACACGGCTGCGTTCAAATGCTCACAAGATTATTTGTTACTCCTTTTACACTGAAATGCTGTTGATTGTCATGTCAATACATAATTGGGAAACATTTACAGGGTTTTTGCGGGGCATTAGATGTCATTAAATGGATTTTGTGAAAATGAAGGCCTTAAGTAGCATTAAAAAGCATTAAATGTTATTCCTACAGAAATTAAAAATTTTAGATAGTTTTGAAAAAATAATATTACCAATTTATTTTGAATATAGCCTTCACAATTAATAACTTTGATTTACTGTTGCAAAATATGTACATTGATGTGATAAACACGCAGATCCAGTTTGGTAATTGCCTCTGGCCGGTGCAAAATTGACGTAATGCCGGATGTTTGAACCACGGCGGGCTGGAACCTGGAGGAGTTAGAACAGAGAACGTAAATTTAGTCATGTTGCAAATTCCCGCAAAAGTGGCTAGAAGACAAAGAATTTAGGACATGGTTGTCAACATGGAGCTGTTAAATCTCACATGCAGTCCGATGGTCATAAATCAGCTGTAAAAGGCAGACAACAATTAAATATCTCAAGTTACTTCACCGTGACCGACAAAGTAACATCTTCAGCAACTACTGCTACCACCACAACTGCTGCTGTAGTGACCACCGCTTCCTGCGGCGCCACTACACTAATCGATCGAACTTTGAGCAGTGTTTGGTTTGAATGCGGCGCTGCAGGCAGAGGTGCTCTGGTGTCTGAACACTGCCGTTCAGCACCAGTCATACACATCCATTCGTATGTTAAATTAAATTTGATATATCTGCAAATAAATTGACATTTTAAGCTGTCTTCTGAGCCATTTCTAATACAGTTAGTTATACAGTTTATTTCAATTGTCATCATTGTCAAATTGAATGGTTACAATTGGGACAGGGTTTTTTAGAAGTGTGTGTGTGTGTGTGTGTGTGTGTGTGTGTGTGGTTAGTCATGGGTCGTGTATGGCATTAAAAATGGCATTAAAAAGCTTTAAATAAGATTTGATGATACCTGCAGAAACCCTGTATCACAATTCATGTCTTTCCACCTCAGTGTTATGACCTAATGTGATGATGAAGCTTCAGAAGAATATGATTTAATTAAATAAATTAATGCGCCACGTCCTTGAGAGTGAAAACAGCACACGGGTGCTTGTGAGTGTTTCCAGATGTTTAACTCATTAGAATATATCGAACATTTATGACAAACCATCACTAATGATCAGCTGATGATGATGATGATGATATAGTGTGGATGAAATACAACAATGTTTACTTTTAATTGTTTATACTGTTGTAAATTATTGTAGTAGAGCACATTTTATTTCCCTTTTATGTTTGAATGAGCCGGAAGCATTTCAAAATAAGAGTCCCCGCTGTCTTTCAAAGTTCAAGGTTCTGCGCTATGTTCCCATCTTGATCTCATATCTGTCACACTGACATCATTTGAACAATGATATTATTTTATTCACTTGTTTTTTCACTAACAGTAGTTCATGTGCTGCAGTGATGATGAGATCTGTTCCTGTTGTTACATCTGATCATATAAGATCATCATTAGATTAGATTTGATCTCATCTGTCACAGCAACAGCACTTTGGAAATTAAAAACAGCTGTTTGCGATCAGAGTTTGCATGATTTCTTTCATTAAAAAGTTCATATCAATCAACAGCTGCTGTGGGTCAATTGTGTCTAATAGAAAAGATGTGATAACAAAGACGTGACCTGTGAATTATCCTTAATTATGTCAAATCCTGAGTTTTTACTGATGCAAGGAGCAGGTGAGAATTTGAAGACCTAATCTCCAATAATCTGTGGGAAACGGTTCTGTCCCCACTAACAGCACTTGTTGGGCAGTTTCAGCACAATTTGAGCAAAGTGCCCATAGACAGACAGTGGCGGAGCGTTTGTTTGTAAACAGTAACTCCATCTATAGAACTTTCTGACAAGCCATAGTGATGTTCGAGTCAATCATCAGTCGTGGTTCTTTTCACTTAACTGGTCAAAATAGTTGACTTTGTTCTAAATGATTCATAATTGTATTTATTTCCTGTATAATTGTTCTGAAAAACACAATGAGGAAAACTGTCTGTTTCTTGACTTAAATGCTCTTTTGATTGTGACTCATGATTTCAGGAACAAACGAAGAATGCTCAATTCATCATAATCTCTCTGAGGAACAACATGTTTGAGATGGCCGACCGTCTCATCGGCATCTACAAGACGCACAACACCACCAAGAATGTGGCCATCAACCCCAAAACCATCGTCCTGAGAGAGATCGAGACGGCATGAGAGGAAACTCACTCATTGATATATCATAATTGTGTTTGATATCATGTGTCTGTCCAGCTTTCATTATTCTCTATTCTACATGTTTTTACCCTTTCTAAAAGAAAATGACTTTTGTATTGTGTAGTAGAAATCTGTCAGATATTTGTGTTTTAATTACACTGCTGTCGTGTTCCTTTTGAAATAAAATACAATTAAAGTTCTCTTGATACTCTTTATTATAGCACAATAAGCACTTTTCATATCAGGCCACATTCACACGTCCATTTTCATCAGATCACAACTTGAATTTCCCAAAATCATTGTTTCCCATATGCCATAATGGAGTGTAAACGGATAGATTAACGTTTCAAATTAAAACTTGATGTGGCCTCAGTCTCCCATTCAGACAGATGAACACATCAATACTATTCCTTCAATCATTTTCTTAATACTCTGTATATTAAACATGGATTAAAATGTTTAGGCGACTCATGAAAGTGTGATTTGGAAAATATAAAATAAAACCTATGCTACTCCATTCTGAAAGTTTTCTACAATAAACAAAAGGATTCTCAGTGAATCACTTCCGGTAGCACAAAGATGTGCACCGTATAAAACACTTTCACAAGAAATGATGTACAGCCAATCATTGAAAGATCATTTCTGCACAAATCGATCTGAAATCTGTCACATTTCCAACAATAGGTTGAGTTGCATGGTGAGGCTGTATATTTGTGTTTGGTTGTTCTATTTAATGCTGCAGAAAAGACACTTCATCTATAAACTAGGTCCCAAATACACTAAGTGAAGGTTATTCATTTAGATATGTGCAGGTGTTTTGGTCATATCTAGTATACAACAATGTAGCTGACCCAAAGGTACAATGTCTAATATCTGCTTCAGTGTCCGCTATGTAAAGGCATCCTGGGATATGTAGATAATTTATGTACTGCAGCTACTAACCTGATCATTACAGACTTGTTTTATAAACCACAGGATTTACAGTCAATTGTTCTCTACTGATGGACATGTAGCGTTAATAAAATAACCACTCTTTGATTGTTACAGATTTTAAGAAGCACTTGGTGTCCATATATACTTGTAAAACATGTCTGATTGGGGTCTGGTGGACATAATGCAGCCTAAGCTTTGACAATGCACAGAAGAGTCGATTATGAAGATTGGTAGTTTTGTCAATTGTCCATAACAATTGTTGCAATTAACTCAAAGTTTGGCAGATACATCTCTAGTCTCTATCAACCGATAAAAGCAATCACACGTCAGCCAATGATCCGAGCCGATTATTTCCTGTCATTATTACTTGGTGACAATGACAGTAGAGTTTGTCAGCTTTACACTACAGGTTTTATACACAGCTGTAACTACCGTTAAAAGTACTGAACATCTAATATGATTACTTTCAGGAACATGCTTCGTCATTCACTATTCCGTTCATACCAGTTAATATTGTGCTTTTTGTAAGGGATGATCCAATACTTGAATCGGTATTGGGCCCAATACTGATGTTTTTAACCAGTTCGGTTTGATGAGACTGGAATACGCTGTGGAATCTGATATATCAATCAGTGAGGTACAGATATTCTAAACGGACTAACGACACTTTTCCACGGCACATTACTGCTCGACTTGCTTTACTGTTCTGAGCTTGCATTTCCACTGCAGTTTAGTACCACTTCAACGTGGGTGGAAATACAGGCTGGTCGTCATAGTTGCGCCGACTCTACTGCCATGACATCATCTTAAACATGACACAAACTGACCAAAACAATAACACGAATGCTAGCTGTTAGCTACTAGCTCATTGTGCTGCATAAAGCAGTTGTTGCATGGTGATTTACACAACTGTAACAGTTAAATTGACCTTGTTGTTTTAGAAGCTTTCCAGTAGCTGGTCAACTAAATAAATTGAAGCTTTCAAGAAGAGTATAGAGTTAACCTAACAAAACATACCATCCTCCATCGTGGATCAACAGTCCAGGGCATTCTCCCTCCCATTGCTCGCCGGTTTAGTTAGCGTCCATTTGGTCAAACTACTTCCACGTTTCCTTGATGGTTCTGTAGTCACTTAAGTTTTTTTTTTACTTTTCCCTACACTGTTGATGGTCCGGTGGTAGCCGTGTGCGGCCAACAGCTGAGACACTTCCTGAGAGACTTTTTGGTTTCACTCATCACTAACGATTGGACCGTCTGCACCTCGTTTATTGACCATGAAATCTTTTTGCGCACAGCCATTTCTTTTACAATTCAATAGTCCCATGAACAAATAATACTGCTATCGCTGTTGCTAACTTTAATAATAATATTTTTTTTTTAAACATGCGACATCAACCCGCTAGTTACATACATACAGAGGATCACAATGTACTTACTGTTACAATCATAGTAGCATCAAAGAGTATAAACAGAAAAAATAGAGGAAAAACAACAAATAATAATAAACCAAATAAAGCCAGGGGATAAATGAAAATGGATTAACAAGGGAAAAGGTTTCAAGTATACATTCGTTTTTCCTTTTTATTTCTGGCATCTTTTAGAGTCTCAATATAATTCATCAGTTCAGTTTTAAATGGTATTTTATTGTTTGCCCATTTTTGTTTGGGTATATGGTATTTTCCATATATAATTAACAGATTAATCACCATATTTTCTTATAAACTCTTATTCTTATACAATAAAAATATATATTTACCAGTAATTTTGTGTTTAAGTATTAGATATTCAATATCAATCCAAAACAATTGGGTAAACACACATTCAAAGAATAAATGTTTTATGGATTCTTCCTCTAGACACATGTAGTCTCAGTGTCTCTAAAACATCTTGATCACTGGCTAAATTAAATGAATAACTTTATATGTGATTTCTTTAACTTTATTGGTGAGACAGTATTTACTAGGTGACTTCCAGACCTCTTTCCATTCAATCTGATTATACAATGAATTATAATATGGTTTGCATTTAGGTAACAGCTTCTTTATAAAAACAATATGCAGAAATACATGGTTAATGTTTTATCTAAAACCTCCACACCAATAACACTTATGTGAGTGTTATATACAGAGATTCACTCCGAGGATATATCACCTGATAAGAGTTGAATAAGGCCAGCAGGAATGACATCAAAAACTATTGCAAACTCTTCAGCAGTTACTGGAATCTTATAGTAATTAAGCAATTCACAATAATTAAAAAGTTCATTACTGATTGTTGATGTTTTAATCAGTCTACTTGTCCGGTCAGGCAAGTAAAATTCTCTTTCACTTGCCCCTTCAAAAATCCACTTGTCCAAGCGTTAATGTCCACCCCTGATTAAATATTGTATTCAACATCCTCCACTAACAATTTTTCCTTCTGCAGTATATCCAAAAGTAAATAAATGTACATTATTTTAAAGACGTTTTAGATGTTATTTTGGAAAACAAGCTAAAAAAAGACTAATCAAAAAAGATATTTTGTTCCAGTGTATAATGGGCTAAGACTCTCACCTTTCTGTTCATTTCCATCCATCTTTAACTCACAAAAAACAAACTCTCTTCTTAATAGATTTTCTTCATGATAAGATACACACAGTGAACATGACATGTATATTATGATTCACTACATTATAATCTAGCTGTGGCAAACGCGTGAATGACAAGCGTTGCCGTGCCAGAGTGTGCATCAGCCGGGAGAAGATTCAATCTCTTCCACGGTCACGTCACGCAACTCATAGACGTGCCGCTGACTGCACAGAGAAATGCAGAGTTTATTTTCATAACCCGCTTCCTTATTATTTGAACTTTAATAAAAGATGCTTTAAAGATAAGATATAACGCTGGAGTGCAAAACTGAATGCGGCACAATAATCTTTATCTCGATTTTCATAATTGTTGGAAGCCAAAATCATAATTGGAAATAAAACAAAATCGCACAACCCTACTCCAGCGGTTAATGTCTTCTTTTGGTGTGAAAAAGATTGATATTTAAATGCTTAACTAGAATTCAACATGATGGAAGTCTTCGAGAGAGAGTGATCATGCGGTCTCTCGTGTGAGATGTTTGCATGTTACGGACATAATCTCAAGTGCTCCACTCGGTTGAGATATCAGGACAAGCACACAAATGCACCGTTAACTACATTTCCATTCAAAGGTTTTTTTTGCAACAGTGTAGTAGTGCTTTAAATTTACAGACACAGCTGATGGAAATGCAAATCATCACTAAAAATTACACTAGTGTCGACTCTAGCACATAAACAATGACGCAACTTCAACTGTCAAAACACTTTGTCAAGAAAAGTGGCATCAAGACAAATGTACTGTCACATGACAGTTAATCATGATGACAGTATACATCCTTAAAAGATCATTTATTGTACGTGATTATGGATTGATCTTAACGGGGTATAGATCCGATGCTAAAAACATGACACTCCAGGACTGCCAACACAAATCTCATATCATCCACCTGTTATCGACAAGTGCAAGGAGAACACATTTTTATTATTGCGTTTGCGATTGATTTAATCAGTTTATTTATTAGTTGCTTTTACACACCATTCAAAATAATAGACGGCAGTCACGGAATCAGCACAAAATACATAAAACATATCATTTCTGTGCATGAAGATGTTTTAAATTAAGAATAAATACACAATACCAGGAGAAAATCATCAGTGGATCACTTATAACCCAATTCTATAAAATAATTTCTACTTTTGAAAAAAAATGCCAGCAAAATTCCCTGTATTAAATTAAACTAATTACCAAAATATTTACACCTATATATGCCTTTTCTTGACACAAACTTAAATGAGCCGTACGCCGTTCTCAGAATGTTCTAGACTTTTTCCAAGACTTTAAACTATCAGAATTATTTGTCCAATGCAGAGTTCACTTTCAGAACATGAGCTTTTGAACATTAAACTGAGGTAAACAGGGTTAATTTAAATTAGTTTTAAATGATAATGAAGCAGTAAATGGGATCGGTTTAAACATTTTAATGTCATAATGCAATTTTATATTTTATAAAATATACTTCAAGTTCAGTTGGTGGTTAAAAGTTGGAGAAATATGCAGGACATGATGCAGTTGTGATGCTTTCGATTATTAAAATATAGAATATCAGGAAAGTATCATATATGTAACACTGATATTACATGCATCAACGTTTCTTTAATATCGGTGCACACATCATATGATCATGATGATCCTGAAAGTTTCCCCCAATATTAGTGCAGGTTGCCAGTTTGAACATGATGAATATTTGGCCACGATGATCCGCTTTCGGGTTGGAACCGGTGGAAACCTGCGATCGCCGCAACATCAGGACCAATATTACAGTCCTATCAGAAGGGCAACTGCTCTCTTCGGTTTGCTTTTGTGAAATTAAACTGACAGTAAACTGAACTTTTGGTAAAATGGGGAGAGTATTGAGACAACTCATTGAAATTAGTCAGAGGAAAATAAAATTAGGGAAATCTGGGAGGCGATAGGTACACAATTAGCGATACACATTTCTGCATGGAAACAGTTTAAGGGCAGATTTCTGTTGTGCTAAACCAAAATGTATGCGACAATGTTTATTTTAAGCATGAAGTCATCAGTCACCATTTTTTATCCATAAAAAGGCCATTCGAATGGAAACAGGCAGAAGATGCCAAATATACCAAACTTTGTTCCCACATTTTCACTTTGTCGATAACAAAAGTGTGAAAAGTAGATAGAAACTAGACTACTGTGATTAAAGATACAGAGACTCGGTAAAGTGTTCTTTGGTTCACTCGTAAACAGCTGTGACGTATGTGCATCAGTTCTCACGTGTTTCAAAAGCCAATGTGATCAAGTTACACGTGTGTACCGCTGCAGACCGGAAGAATGATTTAGAGTTTAAAAAAGTACTTAAATATTGATCTTTTTAGCACCAAAAGTGATTGTTTCGCTTTACAAGATATTCATTTAACCGCTGGAGTCATATGGCTGACATTTGGGGCGGCTGTGGCTCAGGTGGTAGAGCGGGTTGTCCACTAATCACAGGATTGACGGTTTGATTCCCGGCTCTCACGACTCAACAAGTGTCCTTGGGTAACACACTGAACCCCAAGTCGCTCCCATTGGCAGGCTAGCGCCTAGTTGAGCTCTGCCATCATTGGTGTGTGAATGTGTTACAGCGTAAAGCACTTTGAATACCGCTAAGGTTAAAAAGGCGCTATATAAGTGCAGACCATTTACCATTTATACTGACTGCCTGTGATTTCTGAAGCTACAAAAGAGCAATCTCCATTCACTTGTATTTTAAGGACCTACTGAGCTGAGATATTATTCTATTTTTCTTAAAATGTGTTCAGTAGAAGTCATAAACACCCAAGATATCATGAGTAAATGAGATCATTTTCATTTTCGTGTGAACTATTCCTTTAAGGGTTTAAAGAGTGTAACGTTTCAGGACAGTTTACATTATAAATCCCATTATAAGTACTTTGGCTTTAGGGGTGCAATTACAGAACACTTCCCCTTATTTCTACAGTGCATTGTACACAAGAATTTACTCCAGCAGAGTCCACTTGAGTCTTGTTTCTATACCCAAATATGTCGCTCTTTTTTTTACCCAAGATAGAGTTTAAAATAAAGACACCAAAGTGACACGTTTGAATATTTATTTGAATAGGTACAGAGCCTGTAGTCTGTCCAACAGGTTAGGTACACCATCTATTGTTTTTCTTCTTTGAAACTACATATTTGCAAACTGTGGGGGGAGAGACAGTGTAAATTAAATCTAAGAAGTTATGCGAAACGGAGGAAAGCTCTACAGTCAAATCAAATAAAAAAAAAAGCATCATAAACCTACAGTGGAAACAGTGCATGGATTCCATTATTTGTGTGTGCATTGCGATGAAGGCACAGCACACAGTCTGCGGGCAGCGAGAAGACTCAAAAGACGTCCAAATGCTTTAATGTAGCTCAACACTGAACAGGACTACAAATAAACAACTACTCTGGATCTGCACTACACATACAGTCGGAGAAGGTCGGCATGTCAGTCTTGTGAATTTTTAAGCTCCAGAATACATTGTGCATAACGTAGAATTGCTTGTCGGTCAGGAACAGTGAGGGGCATAAATGTGCAGAAACAAAAAACACAGAAAGAGTACAGCAGGTTGTTTAAAAAATTTTTACCAAACTAAAATCCATTAAAATGAATGCTGCAGTTTAGCACATGCAAAGATGTGTGAAATCGGTCATACATAAAACGGCCATCTGTCTAATACACCCCCCACATGATCATGTGACAGATGAACGCAAATGCAGTCTGAATTCTTTTAAAGAACAGAAAATGAAAAGCAGGGCTAGTAATGAAAGTAGAGTGGTAAGGGTCATAAATGTACAACAGCCGGAGATTTGTGCACTGTGAATTATATGCATTTACACCAGCACTAAAAAGAACCAATTTGTGGGGGGGGGGGGGGTGAAATATAAACAGACGTCCCCAAAAGCCACACGATTGATCTTCAATGCAACTCTGCTCCCAAAGCTCAGTCCAGTGTCAACAAACTAAATTATAATATTTTTTTTTTTTTTAAGAAAAAAGGGTAAACTAAATGTAAATGACAGTCATCTTTCGATCATTGATGTCATTCCATCAAAGGTGAATATTTGTCTCCGGGCTGTTCCGTATTTTCCCATTAAATTACCAGATTTGTCACATTGAACATATCATTTGATTTTTTTCGTTATCAACTCACTGTGTTCCATTACATTCAGTCCTGCATTTCACCAGTCAGTCAGTCAGTCAAGCACACACACCGTTTGCGCACACCAAGCACAATAACGTGCCACTGGACTGCGGGGACCCTGCCAGCATACAGGGGAGAGGGCTGCGGTCGGCTGGGTTTGTTCTCCAGCACGTCAGAAGATCATGCCCCTTGGCTCAGGGGTCATTCATACACACACACACACACACACACACACACACACACACACACACACACACACACACACACACACACACACACACACACACACACACACACACACACACACACACACACACACACACACACACACACACACACACACACACACGCGCTGGTGAGGCCACCTCAGAAGCGTGTTCTTTCAATCATTGTTCTTGGTGAGGTTCCTTAAGCGTTCTTGCCTCAGATTACAAATGTACGATTTCTTCGTTTATTCCCATTGGTTTGATTTAATTTTTGTTGAAGACACACGCCAGATGGTTCTAGTGAAGGTCGCTCAGAGCGTGTTCGGTTTTGATGGTCGTGTTTTGAAAAGTAGTCATCCACTCACTCTCACTCGCATCCACTCGCTCGTCATCTCAAACGTCATTTGGACATCCGCTTCTGCAGAATTCCAAACAAACGCCACTCAATTTCTCTTGGATTGGATGCAGCCGTGGATCCCATCAGCAAAGCACAACGGATCTAATATTTCTCACACTCTCTCGCGCTCGCTCTCACTTTCTAATTATTTTAATGTTGAACAGAGTGCTGCATCACAAACAAAACTCCACGTGTCGCTTCACCTTCTAGAACTGGAACCCTTCTGCTGGCACGTTGGTAGAGGAGTTAAACCCGTAAGTTCCTCCTTGGATCGCCTCTGGAACCAGGTTAGCGTCCTCGTCAATCTGAAAGAAACATATAAATTATTTTAAAACAAGTCAAACCATGTTGTGTTCATGAGGGAAAGGTTATCGACCCAGTGACCACCTAAAACAGGCTTGCAGACTCTTGACTATAGGGTCACACCAGTGTCATTTCTAGCCTTATGGGGGCCCTGCTCTTGGGTACCGATCGCCATCCAGAGCCTCAAATAGCCTCTTGTGCCTAGAAACAGCACTGGGTCACACAACAGTCAATTAGTGATACATATGAATGCACTTATACGCATGACCTGATAAGACAAAAACATATAACAGGTCATGTAAATGCCCGAAGGCGCCTACACACTACAACAGTGGTTGGCAATCTACAGCACGCTTTCCAGCATTAGCACGTGAAGGGGTAATCACTGTCATGCAAGCAACGGCGAAAGGGGAGGAGTAGACTACTGCATGTACATACATTCACTACCACCTGCATACCAATCTACATCTTGATGTAATCCTTCCTCAAATCACACAGAATTTTCTTAGCTGTATTGAAAAACAGTTAAAGTGTGACGAGACATCACAAGCCAGCAGCGCAGCACACAAATTAGGTAGCACTTCACTTTTGGCGAATCACGCAAGAAAATGAGCCCACTTTGCTTTGGTCGCACAGTCTCGTCACACTTTAGTGTTTAGCATCACATTCAGCTCATGAAAACATGCTGCGTGATCATGAGGAAGGATTACATCAAGATGTAGATTGGCATGGAAGTGTATTGGACTCCAAATACAGTACATACAATAGTCTAATTATCTCTTGCTGTTGCTTGCCAGTAATTACCCCTCCACAAGATTTTGAAAAATCTATGACACCACAATTTCTTAAATATTAATAATAATAAAAAAAAAGCTAATGTGTGACACATTGTTTATTTTACTTCTTATAATCATAATCATCAGGTTTTACACAAACTTTTAACTCACTGTTATGTAACACAAAACAAAAAGGGTTGCCGACCCCAGCAGTAGAGTTTACTACTATAACTTAGAGTGTGAGAAGAGTAAACATCCATTTCGAGATTCACAAAAAGCTAATAACTATGCCCACTTGGTTCTTGTATCAGTTCTAAAATAGAACCAACAAAAAGATTTGAAGTTTTTGATTTTTTCTTCTTTTGAATTGAGTAAATAGTGTAAAAATCAGCCTTGTGGACTTGGCTTAAGCATGTTGTTTGAGAATGTCCATGAGAAAGTTGGATGTCCCACTTGCATTTTATGATTCAGAAGAGTACTTGCAAACACCCCTGTGCAGAGTGGACTCACAGCGGACTACCACCAATCGGTTTAAACGTGGTGGGTTTGTGCAGAGTTTAGTTCCAACCCTAATCAAACACACCTAAAAGCAGCTTAATCAAGGTCTTCAGGATTACTTGAACTTAATTTTCTAGCTGAAGCATATTCTTATCTGGACAAGGCTGGCAACACTACAAGGATAAATGTTCTTAGACCTCTCCTGTGCCTTCAACAGCTATTCAGCATGTACTACTGTGAAGGAAACTGGAGGACACAGTTTATGCCTCCATGATCTCTTGGGTCACCAACTGCCTCATAAGCAAACCACAGTTTTTGAGATTACAGAAATGTATGTCCAAGCAGCTCCTCAAGGTTCCTACTCTGCTTATATTTGATATCTGAAGGGGAGAGAGTAAAGAGAAACAATCATGCCACTTCCAGAAGTTCTTGGACAAATCTGTGGTGGCAAATTGTATTGAGGGTGGGCAGGAGGGAGTACAAGGGGACCACTCAACATTTTTGTGTAATGAACCATCTCCAGATTGTAAAAACCAAAGTGTTACAAAAAAAATCAAGGAGTTGGTGGTAGAGTTCAAAAGAAAGATGTGCCCAACCACTCACGTCTGCAATCACAAGTGTGATGAGGAGGTTGTGAACTCAAGAATCTCAGGGTGCAGACTAGTGACAAACTGGAATGGATCAACAACAGTCCATCTACATCATGAGTCAGAGGCATTCTTGAAAACACTCTGATTTAGATGTCGACCGATATTGTTTTTTTTTTCAGGCCGATGCCGATCTTTTGAAATCCGGGTTGGCCGATTAGTGCTGCCGATTTATTTTGGCCGGTATGTGCTTGTTTTTAACCTCTTATTTGAACCTTTTATTTGAAAGATAAAATGTAACAAATAATTACTTAAGATAGACAACATTTCTCAACAAATACATTTATTGAACACTTGACCAATATGCACTTGTACACTTAAATTAAAAATGTGTAATGTAAAAACATATTGTATAAATAATGTATAACATATATATTAAATAAACAAAGCAGGTGTTACGAACTGCTCCGAGACACGAAGGTTGAGATCCAAATGCAGCTTTAATTAAGGGGCAATCCAGACACGTAATCCAATATTCAGAGCATCCAAGAGAAGCACAGGCATAACTAGGGATGGGTATCGGTAAGGTTTTAATGGTCTTACTATTCTTACCGATACTGCTTATCGATCTGGTACTTTAACGGTATTCTTAACGGTTCTTTTTGTTATATATATTAAACAATAGATAAACAATTACACAAAGATAAACGTTATATAGGCACAGTGATTTAATTTCAGGAAGGTGTACTAACATTACTGTTCAGGTGTGGTCTAAAAAGAAACCTAACAAAGTTATCAATTGTAAAATAACACTGCATAGTTTATCATAGATAGATTAATCCTTATTAATGCAGAAGTTATTCATTCAAGAGCTGTAAGTGTTGTTGTTTGATTCACAGTAATGGCTCAATCGTCACATGTTTAATAGACAGCTTCCCCTTTAAGACCGAGTCTAACTGGCTCCTGATGCAGCATATTTTCTCCCCAACTATTTCCATAACTACGTCCATTTAAGACATAATCTGTGTTTAAGTGAATCTCCAAGCCGGTCGTTTTGACATTTTTGTAGTTAATCGTTTAGACGCGCACATGAAACCCAAAGTAGCCTATACTTTGCTTGTCTCATTGCGGTGTGTTTCGGAGCTTGCGCTCTATTTATTATTAAACGGGTCCCGCAATTTAGCAACAGTAGCTAGACTGCATTTTACAACAATCACCGATCATGCTGATTCTGACGTTAAGTTTGAGTTTTAGGGAGGAATGTCAGTGTACCGCTGTGAAGGGAAGGACGTTGTGCTAGACAGAATGCGGTTTATGTATAAATATTATTTTTATAATCTTTGGAAGGCAAATCTAAAATAAAATCAGACTAATATCACAGATCTAAACCAGGCTATGTTTGAATGTTTAGTTCTGTCACTCATTATGTAGGGCTGTGTTGTGCTCGCTGTGGCACCGCGTGAGCGAGATTCTCTCTCTCTCTCTCTCTCTCTGACTGCGAATAGCTAAATTGCATCACAGACAAATGGTTTCATATTATTATACATAGAAATGGCTGGCGAGATAAAATAACTTCCTCTTTATAGCAATAATAAATGTATTTTCTTAATTTCTCCAGTACCGACAACAGAAGCGATAACGTCCGAACTTACCAAAGCCAGTCCTTCAATAGCCTATAAGCGTTGGTATCTTTTATATTACTTATTTCTCTGCATTGAGTGACAACCCTCTCAAATATAAGACACACAAACAGAACAAATAAAAGTCTCAGATTCACTGTCTGTAATTGCAAAATTCTTGCTTACTTATTGTGACATGATAGCAACCCTTCTGCTGTGATAATGCCACTTCAACTACGCTATCAATATCCAAAGTAGCCGAACGTCATGTCGCGTTTTTTCTCGAAGTTGGCAGTAACATATCAAACGTTTTTAATTAAATATAAAGTTATACAAATTTAATCCTTACCGTTTTCTCCAAGGAACTTGGCTCCTTCCTCACTCTGCTGGAAAATGACTCTAGGGGCAGTGTGTGCGTCGAACACGTGTTCCACAACAACACTAGGCTGCCCACAGATGCACCTGCCTAATAATCGGCTTGATATGCGTGGATATTGGCCGATGCTGATTATGTAAAAAAAATAAATAAATAAAAAAATAAAAAAATATCGGCCGATTAATCGGTCGACCTCTACTCTGATTGTTAAATATGTGTACCAAGATACTTCATATGTTCTACCAGTCCACCTTTATGGGTGTGTTGGGATTAAATCTGGAGATGCCAACATGCTAAACATGAACACAATGTTGGTCAATGATGTGCAAACTATTGACCATCATTGATATCAACACCCACCCACTTCATGACAGGCTTGTGTTAGGAGGTAGTTGGGGATGGTATTGACAAACACAGAAGGCAGTGCCCAAATTACATCGTTCACCTGTGCATGTGTCAGATGTGGAAGTCAGTCCACAAAGAGTGTAAGGAAATACGGCTCTGTGTGAATCACTCTACCTTTACGGTGATCGTTTCAGGTTGAGGAGTTGAGTTCATCTTATCACAATCATTTTTATAATGAACTTTACCGTACGACGCCTGCGCTGGCCCGGGAAACCCGATCTTCCCGCCGCATGCCACAGCGATGCCAAGCCAACAGGTGAGTGGCCTCTCTCTGGGCGACGCTTAGCGGACACATCCATCCATCAGTACATTTTGGTAGGATTGTTATATTGCACTTCGTAGGGACAGTTGAGTTTGCATGTTGTGATTGAAAACCTGTTCAGCGTATCCCCTAGACAAACATTTGTTGTGTGTTTGCGGGCAGAGTTCCGTGTCATAACAGTTGTTTGAATAAGCAGCAAATTCAGCAGTTCTCGATGCAACAAAGAACTACAGAAGGTAGTTTCGGTGTTACTCTCAGGGAGGCACCAAAACATCCTTTTCTGACCCGATATCGGAAAACTCCAAATCAGCAGATTCCAATCCAAAAGCAGTGCTGATTGTTTGCATAATCAGTTTAGAATAGCTTTACATATTAAAGAGCACACCCAATTTATTCCACAAAATAATGTGAAGAAACACAAACCTCTAACTACACATTATTTCAATATAAATATACAAAGAAGAATGGGAGAAACTGCCCAAAAATAGGTGTGCCAAGCTTGTAGCATCATACTCAAAAAGACTTGAGGCTGTAATTGGTGCCAAAGGTGCTTCAACAAAGTATTGAGCAAAGGGTATGAATACTTATGTACAGTTTTCTAATTTTAATAAATTTGCAAAGATTTCAAACAAACTTCTTTCACGTTGTCATTATGGGGTATTGTTTGTAGAATTTTGAGGAAAATAATGAATTAATCCATTTTGGAATAAGGCTGTAACATAACAAAATGTGGAAAAACGCTGTGAATACTTTCCGGATACACTGTATAGCTTATTAAGAGAAACTTATCTCCTGGATAATATAGCAGCAAAATAAACCGTAAATCCAGTAGATCTCAGTAGAAAAGATAGCCCTTTTTGTTTTCGCAAAATTCTCAACTTGTATCTGGACTTTAAGAGGATTCAGATCTCTTTTTTTTGTTTACATTAGTTGTAAGATTTCAGATCACTTTTCATTCACAGTTATTTTTTGGAACCCATTCAACTTAAATATTGCTATATTTGTAAACTATAATGATAATAACAACACATTGGGTGAGTGCCATTTTTGATATTTGTGGCTTTAAATAAAATGCACAATTCACATGGACCACTTTTAATGGAGTTTTTTTGGTTCCTTGTCATTTTTAGAGCTTGACAGTAGCGAACATGACTAACATACAGAATCTGATTTGGATTGCGCTCGGACAGATACCCGATCCATCTAAAACGTCAGTATTGGAACATATACCGATCCAGGTATCGGAGCATTTCTACTCGTAACACTAATACTCAATCACATCACGCGACTATGGGCAGAGGAGTCTGTAAAAGACAGGTGCAGCCAAAACTGGTAGCAGCACATGTGCTCTCTCGAGTGTTTCAGCAGAACAAGAGTTATCATCTAGTCATTGCTCATGCAGTAATGAGGCCATTTCTGAAAAACACAAATGCATCTAGGTAACATCTCATCAGAGGGCTGCAGCAGAGGTCTCTGATGGTTGAGAAGCACTGCCCCACATACAGCAAACATCATATACAAATGTGCAGGAACTGTCAGACTTACATCTTCAGATGAGAAGAACTGATCGATTATTTCATAAGCCAGTTTATAGATGTCCTCATTCTCATGATTCTGCAGCTGCTCGATTTTCTCCAAACCTGAACGACACGTGAATTTACTTCATTACAATCCACAAAAAAACAGGACACTTTCCAATCACAGGGCAATGTCTTCGAATAGGGTTCAAAAGAGGGCTTTAGACTGAGATAAATTACTGCTCTTTTTCACCAAAGGAAGGAGATGAGAAATGTTGTTCGTCTATCTCAGGAGATCAAGATAGGAGCTGTTTTTATTTGAAATCCTTTTCATTGAATTTTGCAATCCTGCTAACTAGATACATTTTCATGCCATGTTAATATGTTCGAAAATAATTTATTATAAGAGATTAAACCAATAAAGACAAAGTAAAAGGGAGAGCAGTTTGTACCCTAAAGCTAACACATATGCCATTATGAGAGGATTTCCTGTACTGAAAAGGCACTTACAGATACATACTACAGACTATAAACAGTCAATCATGTATACTACACTACCAATGACTACTGGCTCCAGATCAGAGTGATGTTCTCTCTGCTCACCTCCACACTCCTCAATGAGATTAGCGATGGTCTCCGCATCATCATCAGCCATCTTGAGAATATTACTGAGTCCGTCCAGCACCACCTGCACTACCTGAGCATCCTTCACTGTCAGCAGGTTACAGAAGGGAGGAATCACCTGCTGCTGGATCAGGTATGCCACCTAAAGGACACAATGAACATTAAACCAATACAGTCCCTCTTCTGAAGACACAACCGCATGTGTATGAGTCAATACCACACCTGATCCTTTCTTCCGCTGATGGTCAGGTTGCTGATGGCCCACGCCGCCTCCTTCTGAGTGCCGAAGTCGCCCTGCAATACACAACATTCACCTATATTTAGGAATTTACCAACAGTGAAACAGGGGATGAATGACTATAGAAATGGAATATGTGGGAACCATCTTTAGAACCATTCATGTTTTATGCCTATTCCATGAGTTCTACAGTCATTCATCCTTGCTGAAATATTTTAATTGTATAGAGATGCTGCTGGAGGATTTCTATTTGTATGTCAGGTACAAACTCTTGGAATTAGTTACACAAGCAGACCAGCACAGAGCGCGTCACTCACCTTATCCAGCAGCAGAACGATCATGGGCACGAGATTGGCATCAATAACGGCCTGGACCTGCTGCTGGTTCCCCGCCGTAATGTTGGACAGGAACCACACGGCTTCCTTTAAGAGAATAACATGAGTATCAGACACCGAGCCCATGATGGAGAGAGTGTGTTTGTATGTGTGTGAGAGGGGTTGGATCAGACTGCAGAGCGCTGTGACTGGTATGATCACAGGCTCTGTTGAGGCAGCAGCACAATGGGGGCTGATGGGGAGGGTGATACTGAGGCTCTAATCATCAGCTGGACCGCAATGAAGCCTCCGTTTGGAAGTGGCCCGCTTCAGATGCACTCCTTTATCAGCAGTGTACACTGACCTTTGACACCCGCCACACATCAGACACTCTCTCACACACACACACACACACACACAAATGAACTTTACTTTAACATGAAATATATGCAAGTGTAATCTATGTGTTGATCTTTACATTACTGTGTCTGTATGCATTCACACAAGCGCTGCTCCTCAGTTCATCATATCCAACAGAAAAACACCAAAATAATATGATTGGATGAATCTCATGAAATCTGACCAGAACATGTGGAGGTCACATTTCACTCAAAATCATAGAAATAATATTTTGCATTAAAAAAAACAGCAGCAGCCTATTTTTAGGAATTTTTTTTGCATTGACATTTTCATAACGATCAAGCACATCCCTCATTACCGGTGTAAAATCTGCAAAATATATAGAATTGTGTTTTTTTTTTATAGTGCAGTAATATATTTAAATGGCAAGTATTTACACATTAGCAGCAGAAACTATCATTTCTGCTGACTGTATTACAGTAATGAGAATCTAGGAGAAATGTGTTGGTCATGAAAAAAACATTATGGTCTTAAAATAGGCTTCATATTCTTTATGCAAAGCAATTTTCTGTATGATTATAGTGTGACTCACGGCACAATTGTGTGTGTGAGCTTCAGCCACTCGTGTTTTACCTTGTTGATCTTCTCTTTGGGGTGTGAGAGGAGTGCTGGGAAGTGACCCAGAGCATCACAGTTCAGCACCACCTGAGTCTGTTCATCAGTTCCGGTCACAATATTCCCAACCGCTCGCAGCGCTGCAGTCTACACACACACACACACACACACACACACACACACACACACACACACACACACACACCGATCACTTGAGATTGCAATACACCATGTCCAGACCATAAGCTCTCTCTTCCATGTTAGTTTCTGTCTTAAGCAGCCAGCAACAGGACATTCTGAAGATCGCTTGGTTTCAGTTTCCATGCTGCTGGAATGTTAAGACACAGGACTTACACTTCCTTTATAAAAGCTTGTTTTCTTCAGTCTGTGACATTGTGAAAACAAAAACAGAAGTGTAGAAAATGATTTGATGCGAGCAGAGAGAGTGTGGAGTGACACAGAGATGTGAAACTAGCACAGCTATGTGTCGTGCCAAAAATCTCAGAGCCTGTATTAGAAATGACCATGTCACACCTGCACTTTGACCTCCTGGTGGCTGAGTAAGGGTACGAGGTATGGCACGATACCAGAGTCAATGACCATCTGTATCTGTTCATTTCCAGCATCAGTGAGATAGGACAGAGCCCAAACAGTATCCACCAGAATCTGCTTAGACCAGAGAAAGAGTGTTTACACGTGTGTGCGTACAGTCACATCAGCACACGGGTGGGTTTACTTACATTGACATCAGTGTGGTGAATGAGCACACACAGCGCCGGCAGAATCTGTGTGAGAAAACAAAAGAGATCAATCACACGGATCAATCATGGATTCTGAAGTGCTGCTGAAATGGACTTTCATTGGACTCTGCTTGGACTTAATTTGAAATTAGATTCAAACAATAACTGGACACATGTTTCAGACTCCCTCTGAATGTGGTTTGAATCAGAGTCTTAAACTGACACTTGGATCATGTGACACCAGCATATGACTCATTGGGTCAGGCATACACGTGCTCACAGTGACCCATACCTCCTGGATGGTCTCCGTGGGTGGTGGCGGGTCCTTGTGGCGGCACAGGTTGACCATGACCCAAGTGACGTTGCGGAGGAAAGTGATTGGTATAGAGGGACTGATGAAGGACAGCAGGGGTTTGACCACACCCAGACTGATGACGTAATCTCTGCACTGAGGTCCATCACCTACAACAACATCATAATCACTGTACAGCACATCAACCTCCAGCTCATTATTATTCATGATCTGACGGTGTCATGGTTTTTGACTGTCATGACTAATTTTGAGTTTTTGAAATGAAACATGCATGCCTCTGAAAAATACAGTCTTTAAGAGCCCATGAATCATCTGTTAGATTTAAGATCATCTGAACTCCTACATTTTCAAAAGCAACATTTCACGGTGTCTTTTACTGTATGCAGATGGTGAGTGAAGTGTTCCATGTGAAAGTGTGCAAACTCAAAAGACCTGCTCTCGTTCTGCAGAGATCACTCACCGATGATGTTCCCTAAAGCCCAAACGGCCTGCTCGCACACGTTCTGATGAGGAGAATGCAGCAGACGCAGGAACAGAGGAACAGCATCTACACACACACACACACACACGCACACACAACTGAAGATATTCCAGCAGCTTGTTTAACTGTTGGTTCATTAACATGCGTCACGCCAAGAGTTTCACTAAGGCAGAAAGCTAAAAATACCTAAATTTTTAAAAACATTTAATGTTGGAATTATAAACTCATTTTGGTACATTACTGTATACAGTAAAAACTGTCATTTTAAACCGTTTATTGGCTTAACCGACGATACATGTCATTTCACAGTAAGTATCTTTTAAAAGATTTAACTTAGTTGATGGTGAAAATGAATATGGACCCTTTTCACAGACTGCGATGATGCGCTTGAGTCTTATTTAACAAATCTAGCAAACTTTTTTATATTTGGAATGATTGTGTGAATTTATAACATCACACTGGAATTAATTTGAATAAAACGAGTTACCACAGATGAAGAGGTTTCTAATACTGCTGCTGAAGGGGTGACCATACATTTGTCATTTGACTATTTTAACTTCTCTTGGAAAGTTGTTGAAACGTTAATGTGGCATTTTCTATTAATGTTAGGAGTAAACAGGCATTGTCTCATTCACGCCATACAAGTCTACCCAGCAGTTTTTCCTTCCACATTCCAAATCTGCAAGCGTGAAAAGGTCCTTTCACAATTCTTGTGCATTTACAGGAAACTATTGTTAAAATGGTGAAGAAATGATTGGGTGCTCCCAAAAACCCCTGTGAGAACGATCACATTTAATTATATTTTATGCACACTGCGGTTAATTGTTTTTAGTAAATGTTAACTGCATTATTTTAGGGTCACGTTTTACCCTGATGGGGTTGTGTGGGCGACACTGCGTCTAGACATTTATTTGCCATTGTGATGGACAATTTATCGTAGTTCCCGTTAGTCGGTACATTAATGTTGTCTCATTTAACAATATATACAGTTGTGATGTGCGCGGATAGTCGACAGTCTGTCTACCGTTCGATGCACCACTATTCGAATATCAAAATAACTATTTGGTAATTCACGTGCAATACAGGTCTGCAATCTGACAAGAGCACGACGAGTTCCGACAAACTGCCAGGATTTCTGGCCGGGTTTGGTCAGATTTTCAAGTATAGAGCGAGTTAAGGGCTGTTCAAACATGCTTTTGTGAGCATCCGTTTTTGAAATTATAGATCAGTGATCCTGACAAGTCCTTGATGGACATCTTTGTCATGCAGAATCAGTGCATTTTTAGACATGAGTGAAGTTAACGCATCTCAAAACAGCTGCGTTGTTTCAATGGTTGTTGCATTCTGAAATAGAGTACTTTGTGATAAACACCATTAAATATGATTCCAGGTTGTTTTTTTTAAAGGAAGTGTTCAGCGCTTGATAAACTGTAAGACTGTATGTTTTTCCCTTTTGCTCTGGTGTGCAAATTTAATACAATTAGACAAGTTCACTGTAATTTGATTTTAAACCATTTAAATATCAAAGCACCCGAGACTACTACACCGCAGCAGTGCGACTCCATACCCATGACTTTACTTGTGTTCACTGCCTGACATATATGTGAACATGCCGGTGTAGAGTGCACATTTTGATTGTTTTGTTTGAATTTAATGCAAGATTTGATCATTTGAAGTTCTATGTATTGTGCTATACAGACTCATGTCTCCCTGTGCACATTATTTGCTGCTGTTTTTAGTAATTGTGGAAATTACAATAACATCCTTTATTCCCAAATGAAACCTCAGTTAAACGAATGTTAAAAATGGTAACCGTGCACCTCTCAATATACAGTAGTTAACTGTAAAACATACAGCAACCAAAATGACATCCCACAATGCCTGAAACATGGTCACTGTATTTATGGTAAACTTCTGGCAATCAAAATTGGCAGTGTTTTACTGTAAATGTAACAGGGATGAAATAAGCTGATGTGAGTTCTTAATACTTTTGTTGTTTGTTTTGTAACGGCATGCCAGCTTCTACAGCTAGAACAAAAATCAGGTTAAAATAGAAAAAAAAAAGAAAAAGATTGATCCATCTTTAGATGGACTTATTAAAATCCCTTCAGTTAAATTGACAGTTAAAAACCTTTTCATGGGCGTCGACAATTTGTTGTTGAATAGTCGTTTGATCTCATTTAATGCAACATTAATTTTGGTTTGTTTTCAAATATAAATATCTAAAACTCCATACATTTACATTAGCAGCTATACTGCAGAAGAATTTTTTTCTTGTAGGATGTTGAATATAATATTTAAAATGTTTATATTTTAAAACATCTAAAATCCTTAAAACAAGATACATTTACATGAAAAGCAACATAAGATATTAAGATTAAGTATATTTAGTCTTTACTGCACTGGCAGAAGTGTGAACACACACACAGTCAGAAGTTTACATACACGTTAGCCAAATACATTTAAACTCAGTTTTTCACAATTCCTGACATTTAATCATAGAAAACATTCCCTGTCTTAGGTCAGTTAGGATCACTATTTTAAGAATGTGAAATGTCAGAATAATAGTTGAGAATTATTTATTTCAGATTTTATTTCTTTCATCACATTTCCAGTGGGTCAGAAGGGTACTAACATTCACTTTGTCAGTATTTGGTATCATTGCCTTTAAATTGTTTAACTTGGGTCAAATGTTTTGGGGATCCTTCCACAAGCGTCTCACAATAAGTTGCTGGAATTTTGTCCCATTCCTCCAGACAGTACTGGTGTAACTGAGTCAGGTTTGAAGTCCTCCTTGCTCACACACTTTTTCACTTCTGCCCACAAATGTTCTATCGGATTGAGGTCAGGACTTTGTGATGACCACTCCAAAACCTTGACTTTGTTGTCCTAAATGCATTTTGCCACAACTTTGGAGGTATGCTTGGGGTCATAGTCCATTCGGAAAACCCATTTGTGACTGAGCTTTAACTTCCTGTCTGATGTCTTGAGATGTTGCTTCAATATATCCACATCATTTTCCTTCCTCATGATGACATCCATTTTGTGAAGTGCACCAGTCCCTCCTGCACCCCCACAACATGATGCTGCACCCCCATGCTTCATGGTTGGGATGCTGTTCTTCAGCTTGCAAGCCTCACCCTTTTTCCTCCAAACATAATGATGGGCATTATGGCCAGTTGAATTTGTTTCATCAGAACAGAAGAAATTTCTCCCAAAAAGATCTTTGTCCCCATGTGCAATTGCAAACTGTAGTCTGGTTATTTTATGGTGGTTTTGGAGCAGTGGCTTCTTCCTCACTGAGCAGCCTTTCAGGTTATGTACGACTTGTTTTTACTGTGGATCTAGATACTCGTCTACCAGTTTCCACCAGCATCTTCACAAGGTCCTTTGCTGTTGTTCTGGGATTGATTTGTACTTTTTGATTTTCCCATGATGTCATGCAAAGAGGCACGGAGTTTGAAGGTAAAATTCATCCACAGGTACACCTCCAGCTCAGTACACCTCCTATCAGAAGATAATTGGCTAATTGTCTAAAGGCTTGACATCATTTTCTGGAATTTTCCAAGCTGCTTAAAGGCACAGTTAACTTAGTGTATGTAAACTTCTGACCCACTGGAATTGTGATATAGTCAATTAAAAGTGAAACGATCTGTCTGTAAACAATTGATGGAATAATTACTCGTGTCATGCACAAAGTAGATGTCGTAAATGATTTTCCAAAACTATAGTTTGCTAAAAAGAAATCAGTGATGTGGTTAATGACTTCAACCTAAGTGTATGTAAACTTCTGACTTCAAATGTACATACTCTGCAAAATAATTGAAGGTTGCAGCCCTAATCAGATAACAGCACACAATAGATGAGAGCATGTAGAACATACTTGACTGCACCACGGCCTGCGTCTGCTCAGATGTGCCTGATGCGATGTTGGTGAGAGCCCAGGCTGCCTCGAACTGAAGAGACGGGCTGCAGGAGAGACAAACATGAGCAGAGCAACAAACAGAGCCAGCCACAAACACACACACACACACACACACACACACACGTCTTACTTGTCGTCTCTGTCCAGACAGTGCACGAGGATGGGCAGAATACCAGATTTGATCAGGTCATCTATCGGAGGGTTGCGGTCACTCGACAGCAGCTTCCTGTCAATTAATGACCACAATAAATGAACATTCGAGACATTGTGGAAAAATGCGCTCACCCAATATAAGCTGAATACATGTGCAGGACCACTGATATATAATACAGAACTGGATTGCTCATGACTTCATATCAGTGAAGCCACTGTGCCGCCATATTGCAATGCCCAAACATTCCAATCTCCCTATTGACTTAATAGGAAATCATTTCATTAAGTATACATTAGTCACTCAAACACCGATTTTATCTCTGAAATATACATGTACACCCCTAAAATGAGAACATCCTACACATGTAATTACAGTGGGGAATTTTTCCAGTTTCTTGAAAGCCCGAGCGGTCACACGTGCAGCTGTCGCTGAGATTGAGGGAGCCACACAAAGCAAAGCTGGTTAAAATTAAACTGATACACGAGGTTTAAATGACAAACGAACACATTTATGACATGTATCCATGTATGACTACAGAGAGCACTTCAATATGAAAACAAGCAAATCCCAGGCATTTAAGACGATTTAGAAATCCCAGACTTTTTTTAAAAATCCTTTTCAGGGGAAAGGATATAGTCACCCTAAACAAGCAGATATTTCTGCTTGCATTAAAACTTGACGACAGTTTTGCCACTTCCTTACGTGATTGTGGTGCTGCACTGATAGACTGAACACCGGGGCAGATGGTGCTCAGACATCGTGATCCGTGAATATCTTTTCCCTCCTAACTAATATTATCCATAACAAGCAAATGAAACATTAAACATGATTGTCACTAGAGGGCGAAATGCAACTGTTGTATCCGGAGATCAGAGACGGTGAAACAGGGGTGTTTTCACCTGTCAGACATCGATGCTCTCGGACATTTTGGGCATACCTAGATGGCCTAACACTTCTGGTGGCTTCATCTCCTGCTGACAGTTTACCATTGCATCAGCGATCTCACACACACACACACGTGCACCAAACATCTGTCATCTTTTTTTTAACAAGAATCTGAGGTACTTCATATGGTCTAATTGCTCACTGCAATAAAAGTGTCACGACACAATCCATGTCAAAGCGAGCATTTGATCACGTGTTACAGCAAACACGCAAGCATCATATCAGAGAGACTGTGTGTGTTACTCACCGTGCGGCCTGCACAGCGCTCAGCTGAATGCCCTGATTATCACTGGTCGCATTCTACAAACACACATTCAAAACGGTCACAACAAAAAAAACCAACATGCATTTCAAAAGATCAAAAGTTGTCAATACATGCATCATCTGACAATCATTAAAACTTCTTTCTTGCCGAAGAACCTTTTTACTCATTGTGATGTGTATTTCACTTACCTGCACGATTGCTTCCAGAGAAGTGTTTTGCTGTTTGTGAAAAAAGAAAAGATCAGAAATACTGCAAACTCTAAATGCTCAAAATCAATATTCCACAGATCTTTTAGAAATAAAAATAATTACAATTATATAAGCTGATGTCAGGGCGTAAATGATGAGAATTATTGGGTAAATCAACCAATTACCACAATTCAAAAACTAGGTTTTTAATATGCAGCGGATCACTGGCAAACGGAATCGATATAGGATCATATCATGATGAAACAGGCGGTTTACACCCCTATACAATACAGCTATACATTCATAAACGGACTGGAAAACAAATAGCATAAGATGTGAAACATTACTCAATTATAACATTTTTAATCCTTTCATACTGATGATTTGAAGACAAATTCCAAAGTCTCTTTTAAGTTACCCTCCAAGTTATATTACAAGGCAATACTGAAAATGACTATTTTGATTCTGATTGAGTTCTTGGTAGAGGCACGCAAACCAACAGATGCCAGGGATGGGACGATACCAGTCTCACAGTGCGGTTCAATATATTCATATATGATGAGGTTCACAATTCGATATAATCTTGATTCAATATACTAAAACTTAAATTACAAGTATGGCAAGAAATTATGGTTTTGTTTTTAATGCACATAATTTCTCATCAAAATAAAGTTTTGTAATACACAACATAAACTTAAATAGTTTAAATGTGTTTCTCACCTTTCACATTAAGAAAAGATCAAACAAATGAGTTTTCAAATATATATATATATATATGTGGTTCATTTATTAATGAGAGAGAGAAGTCTTGGTTTTTAGCACGTCACTGTTCTTGGTTACTAAAATTTATATTTATTTTTAAATTTTTCATCTGACTGAAAAGTACAGAGGCTATTAAAGACACATTATTCAATGCAAGTGGAGTCGCCTAATCTTCGAACACACATTACACGGAAGGAATGGTCAATTTTAATCTCAAGCACTTTTCAACAAAGGCGATTTTCCAGGTATTCCCAAACTCACATTTCTAAAAGCTAAATTCAAGCTCTTCAAGAACCTTGTGTGAACCTTGTAAACTGCTTAGAGAAAACGCACATTATGGGTAAAATCAAGCGAGAGAGAGATGATGATGATGATGATGATTAAGGGGTCATTTCATTTATGATCACGCAGACAGAATACAATGTTCCAAATATCGGGTTTTGCCTCGATATGGTTCATAATATTTTTGGTTCACGACATATTCCATACCTAACAGAAGCGAATCTGCTTTTATTGGTGGAAAACATGGGTAACATTTGAGAATGAAACAAACAATAAATTTCACTTACGTGTCACAAGCGTTATTTTTATCTACTCGCTTTTTGTGGGTTAGAGTACTCTACTACAAAATTACTCAATGCCTTTCCTAGCACAAACTGCCCATATTTTTGCCTGAAATGTAAGATATGATTTAAGTTTGTAATATAAAAGCAATATTGCACTACAAAATGTGCCGTTGTTCCGTTTATCAGCACTGTCGTTACCTGCAGGCGAAACAAAGCCATACTGATATAAGGACCAACAGCACTCTTGCTTGTGATACGGATCATCAGTCCCTCTTAACCTCACTATGACTGAGTTTCTGATCACACAATAGGCATTACTGATGTGTCCTGTGTAGTGTTGTCAAAAATATCGATATTTCAATAAATATCGATACTGAAATATCTGAACGGTACCAATACTAATTTCCCCAAGTATCGATACTAGCCGAGCTGTCACTTTCACTTCTCTCCAAAGGCGCGTTGACAAACACCACACACACTCGCACTCCTCTCATTCGCTCTGGTTAAATAGCAAAAGTGAAGTGAATGTAAAGATGGCGAGTGCATGCGCGCTCAGCGACCAGTTTTGTTTGATAAAGAACACAGCAGAAGTGCTATCTGGAAATATTTTTGATATGAAGCCAGACATCCCAAGTCTCCCGGAAGTTCCGGAGTCTCCCGTATATTGATAGCTTCTCCCTGATGCCCGCAATTTAGTTCAAATCTCCGGAATCTATAGCGCACATGCGAGACAGAACATACTGCACGCATAACATAGATAGCGCAGCACACAACATACATAAGCGTGCACGGCAGAGAGGAGAGAGCGAGAGACCTTATGAAAGCTAGTCAACCCCAACCCCCTCCCCTCCTTGACGTTTAAGTATCTTTTGTTGACATTGAGATTGGATTTGATTTGACTTGGAAATACAAAAGATTGCACTTTATTGGTTTTTGAATGTATGGCAATCTGAGAGGCTTTTGAACAAGTGCAATACCTCAGGACATTTTGTTCATGTAAAATATACCTCATTGTCATGTTCTAGACAGTTCTACCCTCTTAATATTGTGGCAGTTTTTTTCTCTGTGGTATCGAAAATGGTATCGAATATCGATATTTTTCAAGGTATCGTATCGAAGTTAGAAATTCTAGTATCGTGACAACACTAGTCCTGTGTTCATGTTTTGGGTTTGTACGGTTTGGTTATGATAAATCATTCTGAATGGGAGAAGATCTTAGCTTAGAAAGTTACAGAATGTTTTCATAGCACAATAAGCCCAACAGATCAGGGAACATTTCATTGCTCATGATATGATGCCTTAAAGGAATATTTCTGAGGGAGACTTTAATTGTTCGGACCGTTCTGAAATCTCCATCAGCATCAGAATCATCACAGATGTCCTCGTGCGGCACGTTTCTCCTCTTCAGCAGGTGCTCGTCTCGTTTATTCTACAGGAAACAGTCAAACGACACTTTCATTCTATATAATGTCATTCATATAAACCACATGTACATCAGCACAGGGCAATTAATCAGCCAACATTTGACCACTGAGATTCAATCATTGTGCCCAATTAACAAGTGATTTTCTGCCTGATGTCAGCTCTGCAGACAGCCTTGTCAATGATGCACATTTTATTGTAGTCTTTTTGTGAACTTGAATAAATGTGTTCAACAGGCGTTCATTCAAATTCAACAATTGTGTGTACATCTTATTCAATTTCATGACAACAAGAGCATTATATTGGACCACTAGTACACACATTCAGTGTTGCTTTAAATCACTGGTCATGAGTATGATACACACATTTTATTCAACAGTTTTTACCTTTCTGAGTTCAACTACCACTTCAGTTCTCTGTCTTCTCATAGTCTATAAAAGAAGAAAATTATTACAGTCAATAATAAATCACAATTACACACAACTAACTCACCCCACGTTAACAAAAACCAGTGATTGTAAGTCGGTGACAGCATCAGTATTGTGTTGCTCATTTCAGTGTATAATACATTCAAAATTAGAATAGCAGCTTTGGTTATTATGCTTCCAAGTAGGGCTGGACAATAATTCAATATCAATAGGTATTGTGGTAATTTTTTTCAATAATGGTGATAAGATTTTTAAACATTTCCGATGCTTCATTACAGCATTTGTCACTGATTAATGTTCAGGGTGCAGCAGTCAGTTCATTGCATTCAAGCAGAGCAGAAATAGCAGAACACAATTGGCTAAGTGCATGACATGGCAGTTTTTGAAAGGGACACAAATAATAGAGCCAAAATTGTACATCTATAGGATGTCTGTACACAAGACTTTTCACCACACGATCATATTATAATTATAAAATGATCTTGCATCCTCCATAATATTTTCGTCATGGACAGAGGTGGTCTCCTATTCAACGGCAGCCATCCCACTGATCTGCCACGTAACATCATTTGAGCAAACCCAAAACAACGGTAGATCTACAATATTAGGCTAATATCAGTTCACAAACGTTATAAATCGCTAACGCGGCTCACGGAAAAATACATCGGTTATTTTTTGTCATGACTAATAACTCAGCATCATCTGTATGCAAGAGAAAATAATCACTTCATCCAATGCTTAAAGTGAATAAAATAGATTTGCCAATGCCAGCAAACATGCTGGAGTTCCACAATTAACAAAGCACTTCAAACTCTTGTGACGTACGGGGGAAGCAGCAGTGGACCAAACCACTGTGGTGCAATCCCCCTCAATGTTTCTGAACTTAAATTTTTTGGCCCATTTGTATTGTTTTACACAGATATTTTAAGTATATATATATATATATATATATATATATATATATATATATATATATATATATATATATATATATATATATATATATATATATATATATATATATATTATATCTCATTATATTTTTTACAATACACAGTAGGGCTGCATGATTAGGGGAAAATGTCATATTGTGATTGAGGTTAATATTGCGATATAATAAACAAATCATATGTGTCAACTTGCTTGGTTATCAAGGAAAATGCACACATAGATTACTGATAATGCTAAAAGGTGTATTTTTCAACTCATACAAACTAGCTACAACTATTATGCACATTCTTTCCAAATTAAAATAATACTTTTACAAAATTAAATATCTTTGCATTACTGCAAACTTGTTCTATTTAATTTAGGTGTAATATTGAGAAAATAACAATAAATAAGAACATACAAATTTTCATGAAAATAAGATTGTCCAATCAAACAGGGACATTTAATCAGGATGTAACATGTACTTTCTATGAGTTCTTTTGAAAAGGATACTGGACATAAGTGTGCTACACACACACACACACACACACACACACACACACACACACACACACACACACACACACACACACACACACACACACACACACACACGCAGGGGTGAGAGACGAGCGTCTCGCCTTAGTTCGCATCAGTCGGCGGAACTTGAAATCTCTAACCGGTCTCGACTCCCGCTCAGATTGGGTTGAAGCGGCTCTGACCGCACCGAGAATGACAGTTTTGGAGTTTGTGTTTATTTACATGTCACGCTCCCGTATTATATGAACTTTAATTATTGCCAAGCTGTGATCTGTGATATTTTTTTTTTGCCACCAGTTCACCGTCGGTCTGCTCGGCGTCCATCTTCACCTGATTTCCACGCTGCACACCAGAAACTCATATGACCACATGTGCCACTCCCTAAACCGAGACTGACTGGTCACGTTTTACTTAGCGGTGCAGAAAATGGGCAAACAGCTTAGAGAGAATGGGCTGTCACATCCACACATGCACTCGTTTATTTAATAAAATCACAGCATTTTGCCATCATATAATCGCACAGGCTGACATCGCGATATGATTAATAGTGTTTAATCGATATGATTAATCGTGCAGCACTAAAACACAGCGTGGTTTTTAATGCCCCAGCAAGTTTTAGTTGGCCACAAGCATTTTTTTCTGTTTTCTGCAGCAAATCTGAGCACTTTAATATTCTTTATCGTCGCTGAAGAACCTTTGATTCAATCTATAAAAGATAAATCAGCCTATGTTGTAGTTTCAAGTTAAAAATATTAATATTAACAAAGGTGACAGTTTTATGTTTATTTGACATTTCTTGTTTATATAAAAGATGACCATTCATTTATTTGTACAGTTATTTCATTCTTAAATATGATAGTTTTATAGGAGGTTTCATTGACTTCATTTTTCAGAAGTTTGTAGGTACAGACATCCGTTGTGGGCGTTCTTGGTAGTTTTTCCTGAGGCTTTTATATTGCTCATATCGATAACGGAATTATATGGTATAGAACGAAATTAAGAAATTTATTTTGATATAAATTTTGGCCATATCATCCAGAACTACTTCCAAGATAACCAATGTGAAGCGGTCCGTTTCAGCAACTAGTCTTGATTTAATGTAAACGTGAAATAAAATAATTCCAGAACACAGTCGTCAGCTTGATTTGCATGTGTAGCCGATATAAAAAAATATGGCATGAAGATGAAGTTATGTAAATTCTATAGATCAAAATTGATTTCAGTTAAATTATCAAGGGAAAAAAAGAATCAGCAATTACAATGTCAATCATCCAGCCAAAAAATGTCATATACATAATGTATATTAACTATTTACAAGTGCTTTGTGTGGTACAAAAGCTTTTAAACTGGGAAATCATTTTTGGGTCCGCCTTCCACCTCCCCCACCACACTCCTCTTCAGAGGACATTTTTAAATCAAACAGATTGGAGGTACATGTAGTGGAAAGACAGGTATATGTTAGAACAGACAATCGTTAGGAAAAATAAGAAACAAAATAGTAAACGTGTATGCATAAGATTTGGGTGTGGATGTTAACAATTTAAAATGAAAAAGGGGAATGAAATGAAACATTGCTAATACAAATAATAAGCTAAGAGATATATAAAGAGTAATAGAGAACGGGAAATTGTCTGTGAATGTGCTTATAGGGTAGGATGCATTATATTATTTGGGAATTGGATGTTATAGCTGGGGTTTGTGGCCATGTACGTGGCCTCGGTCTTGGGGTGGATTTGAAAGAGATTAAAAATATATCCCACGTTTCATTAAAGGCTGATATATTGCTTGTTTTGTAATCGGTTATTTTTCTATTGAGATATATTCTGGGAGTAGATTAATCCAGTGAGTGATGTGACAAGAATTCTTGGATTTCCAGTTTTGAAAGATTACTTTCTTAGCGACAGAGAAATGAGCAGCTGGGTTTTATATTTATTTGGTAGAGTAATTTTGTGTAGTATCACCCAGAAGACATAGCGATGGGGAAAATAGAGTTCTGCACCCCAAGATCTGAGTATGTTAGATACTGCTGTCCAGAAGAAGTGAACTGGTTGGCAGGTCCTAGTGGCATGGAGGTAATTATCGGTGTTACCTAAAGTGCATTGTGAACAAATACCTGTATCGGCCATTTTAAACATTTTGTCTTGGGTGATGTGTTATATTGTATGAGTTGCAAGTTTGTGTTGGTGGTCATTGAGAAAGTATTATTGCAGATGTGTGTCCAGATCTCAGAGTTGGGAGAAAGGGCTACATCATTATCCCATTTTGTAGTTGGGAGTGTTACGGAAGTATCTATGTTAATACGAGTTTGTAAAGTTTGGAGAATTTTGACATCTCATCATGTAATTTTGCCGGTTGTATTGTGTTCTTAGTAATGTTAATTTTGGATTTAATTAAGAATTTTAGTTGTTAGTAGTGGAGGAACTGGTCTTTCCCAACCCCATACCTCTGGATTAGTGCATTCAATGATATGAGTTGGTTGTTTTCGAATAGGTGGTGGAGGTGGGTGATACCGCAGTGCTGCCATGCTGGAAAATAGACAGGGCGTTATGCAGTTTGAAATCCGGATTGTGCCAGATTGGGGTGCATTTACATGGTGCTAGTGATGACTTAGTGATTTTATTAACTTTCCACCAGGCTCTAACTGCACTGCAAGTGACGTGTGTGTATATTGATTTTGTTCTAGTTCTTGCCATGGATTATTGAAGTTGTGCTTTCGGGTCCATTTTAATAAATATTGTAATTGATTTGCCAAGTAGTAGTACAGAAAATTTGGTGCTTCCAAGCCTGTGTGATTTCCTATTTTGTAATGTAGAGAGTGAAATTCTAGGTTTTTAATTTTTCTAGTAATATTGAGTGGTTAGTGAATCCAACTTTTTGAACCATTTGTCAGTAGGAGTGATGGGAATCATTGAGAAAAAGTTAATTCACCCGAGGTAATATTTTCATTTTAACTGAGGGGACTTGTCCAATGAGAGCGAGTGGTAGTTTTGACCATCGTTTAAAGTCGTGTAGTTGAGGTGGAAGAGATCTGACATCTGATGAGAAATGTTAATGCCTAAATATTTTATGTTACCAGAGAGAATAGGGGAGTCGTCGTGGGCTGCAGAATCCCAAGCATCTAAAGAGTGCTAGTAAAGTTGACTTGTTCCAATTTATTGAATAGTGTGAAAGAGAATTTATTAATGTTGTTGAATGTTTCCTGTAGTGACACATGTGGGTTTTGGAAGTATAATAATAAATCAGCCCAGATATTATACACTGTTCCATAACTGTTCTAGGAGGACAACATTTCAAAGAATTAAAAATCCTCGGGCTCTGGAGACATTAATAGACACTTACGTGCCGAGGCTGATAGCCCTGACAAGGCAGCAGACCAGGGAGTCAATTTGGTCAGAGTTTTGGGAACTGCGACTAGATCTGCTGAATATGTTGGCAGAGCTGACAAAGGTCATTGTGGACTTGGGAGGATCTTGCTGTGATATGTCGATCGATTACTGCCATGAAGGCAATATTTACTGATGTGGTCATAAGAGTGGGGGATGTCGAGAAACAAATCGATTATCTGGAGTCATCAGAAAGGGAATTATCTGGTAATCTGCTAGTGACCAAACTAGAGTGTGTCTAGAAGTTGGAGGACATGGAAAACATAGCTGGCGAAATAATGACCGTATCGTGGGAGTAGAGGTACAGAATATGGTGGAATTCCTGGATGGGCTATTTTGGAATCTGCTCGACATAGCAGGCCATTAGCTTGAAATAAACAGCTCACAGAATTTCTGCTCAGTGGTCCGCTGAAGGAGACAGGCCCCGATTAATTCTAGCCAAATCTGTGAGATCATCCAATAAAAACCTTGTTTTGTGCGAGGTGAGGAGTAAAGGAAGGCTTTCTTCGAAGAACAACAGCATTTTCTTGTTCCCAGATTTTGCGGTCTCAAGAGAAATGGGATCGATTCAAGGAATGCAAGAAACTTTCACGTCAGCGGAAGGTCACTTTTGCACTGATATTCCCGGCCAAATTGAGAATAGATGCCAAGGATGGCCATAAAATATTTACATGCCCACAGAATGCAAATGTCCTTCAATGGAGTGATTAGTGTTGTTGTACCAACATTGCCGCTGAGTGGACCGACTCACTGAACATCCGTTTGACAGTTTGAGAAACCTGCAAAAAAAGTGTGTGTGTGTGTGTGTGTGATGGTGCCGCCTATTAGCTGGAGTTTATTTTGTGGCCAAAAATATTGGCACCCTTGTTAAATAGGAGCAAAGGTGGCTGTGAAAATAAAATCTGCATTGTTTATTCTTTTGATCTTTCTTTATAAAAACCTAACCTTTAATTGAAGAAACAATTAAGAGGGGAAATCTCAAATATTTTTCTCCAAAAACACGTTGGCCACAATTATTTGCACCCTTACAAATTCCTAGGAGTACAATATTTTAAATTTTTTAGTGCACCTGGGTGACTAGGAATATGACATTTTTCAGCCATGACTTGTTTCACAGGGGTATAAATATGAGGTAACACACAGGCCAAATTACCTTAATCATCAATCACAGTGGGTAAGATTCAAGAATAAAAGTTCTGATGTGGAGCAAAAGGTTGTTGAGCTTTACAAAATGGCAAGTGGATATAAGAAAATAGCTAAAAGCATTGAAAATGCCCATTTTCACCATCAGGGCAATAATTAAGAAGTTCTAATCAACTGGAGATCTTAAGAATCGGCCTGGAAAAGGACGCGTGACTATATTGTCTCCACGCACAGTGAGGAGGATAGTTCAAGTGGCCAAAGAATCACCAAGGATCACAGCTGGAGAATTGCAGAAATTAGTTGGGTCATAAAGGTAAAATGATCATATCAGACATCACCACAAGTTGTTTTGGAGGGTTTCAAGAAAAAAAAAAAAAAGCCTCCGCTCTCATCAAACAACAAACTCGAGAATCTTCAGTTTGCCAGACTCTACTGGAACTAAAAAAATATATATATATATATATATATATATAAAAAAAGCTTTTTGGCAGCAAACACCAGAGATGGCTTTGGCACACGCAGAGATGAAGTATCCAATGCCCATGGTTAAATGTGGTGGTGGATCTTTAATGTTGTGTGGCTGTTTTTCTCCCAGAGGTCCTGGACATCTTGTTCTGATACATGGCATCACGGACCATCATATACCAATAGATTAAAAAAAATCTATACCTGACTGCCTCTGCCAGAAAGCGTACAATGGCCCCCCTTGTTGGATCTTCCAGCAGGACAATGATCCAAAACAAACATAAAAATTAACACAAATATGATTCACTGACAGCAAAATCAAGGTTCTGCTATGGCCATCCCAGTCCCCTGAACCCATTAGAAAACCTGTGTGGTGAACTGAAGAGGAGATCCACCACCAACAATCTGTAGAGGTTCTGTATGGAGGAATGATCTCGGATCCCTTTTTATGTGTTCTCCAAACTTATCAGGCATTATAGGAGAAGATTTATTAAAAGGGTGCCAATAATTATGGCCAATACGTTTGAGAAAAAAAAAAAAAAATTTAATAATAAGATATCTCCAGTTTCAATTGTTGTACTTGAATTAAAGGCTAGTTTTTTTTTTAATGAAAATATTTTTTTCCCCACAGTCTTCTTTGCTCATATTTACCAAGGGTGCCAATATTTTTGGCCACCACTGTACACCCCTTCATGGCAACGGAATTCCCTGATGGCAGTGGCTTCTTTCAGCAGGATAATGAGTCCTGCCACAATGCAAAAATTGTTCAGGAATGGTTTGAGGAATATGAAAGAGTTAAAAATGTTGACATGGCCTCCAAATTCCCCAGATCTTAATCCGATTGAGAATCTATGGGATATGCTGGACCAACAAGTCCGATCCATGGAGGCCCCACCTCACAACTTACAGGCCTTAAAGGATCTGCTGCTAACGTCTTGAGCCATATACCACAGGAAACCTTCAGAGGTCTTGTGGAGTCCATACACCGACGGGTCAGAGATGTAGGTCCCCCTCGAGTTGCCAAAACACAATATTAAGCTGGTATTTTAATGTTATGACTGATCAGTGTAGGTCATAATAAAGCATCGACTAATTGCCAACTAAGCATTTTGCATGACCTAATCTAATGTGAGAACTGTATATGCCCAATTAAACATTTATTAATGATCCATTACTCGGAAATCTTGGCCGTGAAATGACAATCTCCACAGCATCTTAATCAAAAAGGCTCAGACACTAAACCTTTTTTAAAAAGGAAGAAAATACACAGCTAATATCTACATTATCTTGTGTGCATGAGAGTCTGTGCATTTGTGTGTGTGAGACAGGGTGTAAGTGAGTGTGTGTGCACGTGATGGTGTGTAAGTGTTTGTGTGCGAGTACGCAGTGAGGGGAAAAAGTATTTGATCCCCTGCTGATAGTGTATGTTTGCCCAACGGTAGGTTAATTTGAACAGTGAGCGACAAAACAAAAACAACAAAAGTCAAAAATTAAATAAACTGAATTGCATTTTACTGAGAGAAATAAGTATTCGACCCCTCTGCAAAACAGGACTTAGTACTTGGTGGCAAAACCCTTGTTGGCAATCACAGAGGTCAGGCATCTCTTGTAATTGGCCACCAGGTTTGCACACATCTCAGGAGGAATTTTGTCCCACTCCTCTTTGCAGATCTTCTCCAAGTCATTAAGGTTGAGGCTGACATTTGGCAACTCGAACCTTCAGCTCCCTCCACAGATTTTCTATGGGATTAAGGTCTGGAGACTGGCTAGGCCACTCCAGGACCTTAATGTGCTTCTTCTTGAGCCACTCCTTTGTTGCCTTGGCCATGTGTTTTGGGTCATTGTCATGCTGGAATACCCATCCACAACCCATTTTCAACGCCCTGGCTGAGGGAAGGAGGTTCTCACCCAAGATTTGACGGTACATGGCCCCATCCATCATCCCTTTGATGCGGTGAAGTTGTTCTGTCCCCTTAGCAGAAAAACACTCCCAAAGTATAATGTTTCCACCTCCATGTTTGACGGTGGGGATGGCGTTCTTGGGGTTATAGGCAGCATTCCTCCTCCAAACATGGCGAGTTTAGTTGATGCCAAAGAGCTCGATTTTGGTCTCATCTGACCATAACACTTTCACCCAGTTCTCTTCCGAATCATTCAGATGTCCATTGGCAAACTTCAGACGGGCCTGTACATGTGCTTTCTTGAGCAGGGGGAGCTTGCGGGCACTGCAGGATTTCAGTCCTTCACGGCGTAGTGTTATAGTGTTGTCACGGTACCAAAATTTCAGTAGTCGGTACCGATACCAGTTAAATTTCATGGTTCTCGATACTACAGCAAAAATATGCTAATATGATAATGTGCTATTGAAAACACCAGTTTAGTTATTTTTAATTATTAGTTTATTATTATTTTCCAGAATTTTTTTAAAAAGTTGAATTTAATCATCAAAATGGTGTCGAATCAATAAATTCTTAACTTTTAACAAGTGAACATAAAACTTAAACATGTCATTGCTTTTTTTTTGCCAAACTTTTATTCAACAGGTGTCTTGCTTGTGATACTTCGATTAATTATTATTATTATTATTATTATATAGAATAGAACATTTTACTATAGAGTTGTAATGTATTTTTATTCAATTTCAGGCATCTAGATTTTATTTTGAATCGTGCTTTAGTATGACGTGTTTTTTGCCAGATGCTTCACTTTTCTGGATAAACGGTTTGAGACACTGCACAGTGTGATCATTGAAGACTTTTAAGTCACGTCTGAAATCTCATCTCTTTAAACTGGCATTTAAGTCTGATGAATGAAATGTAGGACACAGTTTGAGTGTTTGTATTTTAGATTACTGGTGTTTGTGTATGTAGTCATTTTGAAATTTTATGTTTTAAATTATATTACTGTGAGGCACTTTGGTTAACTGTTGTTTCAAATGAGATATACATTTTAAATTATATAAATATATATTTTACATGATTCACAATGGAGTACTCTGCTTTGTCATCTCATACAATGTGAATGATTCTCAATGTTTGTGGAGTTTCTAATGGATGAGAGGTTGGATTTAAGGTACACATCTCTTCCACAGTAATATTGCAGCCTTTAGCGGTTTAAAATATCATACTAGAGCATTCCACGATTTTAATTTAATTGTCCGTGTCAGTGTACAAGAAGTAACAAACAGAGCCCACATTTTAAAGCTGTCGTGTGTCAGTCATACTGTGTGCTGGTACTGGGTAGATTTGGTGCTCGGTACAACCGGTTCTGCAGAAACACTGGTACCGTTACATCTGTTTTTAGTTTAGTATCGACTTTGTACCGAAGTACCGGTACTTTTGACAACACTAGTGTGTTACCAATTGTTTTCTAGGTGACTATGGTCACGGCTGCCTTGAGATCATTGACAAGATCCTCCCGTGTAGTTCTGGGCTGATTCCTCACCGTTCTCATGATCATTGCAACTCCACGTTGTGAGATCTTGCATGGAGCCCCAGACCGAGGGAGATTGACAGTTCTTTTGAGTTTCTTCCATTTGCGAATAATCACACCAACTGTTGTCACCTGCTCACCAAGCTGCTTGGCGATGGTCTTGTTGCCCATTCCAGCCTTGTGTAGATCCACAATCTTGTCTCTGACATCCTTGGACAGCTCTTTGGTCTTGGCCATGGTGGAGTTTGGAATCTGATTGATTGCTTCTGTGAACAGGTGTCTTTTATACAGGTAACAGAGATTAGGAACACTCCCTTTAAGAGTGTGCTCCTAATCTCAGCTGATTACCTGTATAAGACACCTGGGAGCCAGAAATCTCTGATTGAGAGGGGGTCGAATACTTATTTCCCTCATTAAAATGCAATTTATAACATTTTTGACAATTTTTCTGGATTTTTTTTGTCTCTCACGGTTCAAATAAACCTACCATTAAAATTATAGACTTCTTTGTCAGTGGGCAAAAGTACAAAATCAGCAGGGGATCAAATACTTTTTTTCCCCTCACTGTTTGTGTGTTTTTGTGCACGAGTCTGTTTGTGTGCAAGTATGCATGTTTGTGTGTGTGTATAGGAATGTATGAGTTGGTCTGTGAGTGTTTGTGTGTGAGAGTGTTTGTTTATGTTTCTGTGCGAGTGTGTCTGTTTGTGTGAAAGAAACTAAGTGTGCGCGCGTGAGAGAGGGTTTCTGTATGCGAGTGTGTGTATGTGTGTGGGAGAGTGTGTGATTGTGTAGGTGTTAGAGAGGGTGTGCAAGTGCGTGGGTGTACGAGAAAGTGCGCGAGACTTGTGTGGGGGTGAGCGTGTGCATTTGTGTCTGTAAGTGTTTATGAGACTGTGCGTGAGAGAGAGTGTTTTAGTGTCCATATTATCTAGAAGCACACACGTGTAGAAAGTCAATATAGTGTCCACACAATCTATAGGAGCACACATATGATGTGGAAAGTCAATATAATGTCAGTATGATCTATAAGCACACACACATGTAGAAAGTCAATACAGTGTCCATATGATCTATAGGACCACACATGTGAAGCAGAAAGTCACAATAGTGTCCATATGATCTATAAGCGCACACATGTGATGTAGAAAGAGGCGTTGAGAGGATGTTGTGCTAACAGTCATGCTAACGGTCATGCTAGCAGTCATGTTAGGTGTAATGCGAGCACCGAGGCCTGATCACAGCACAACTCGAACCCTGAACCCTTCATCACAGCTCACAAGAGCGTCTTACAGCTCTACACATCATTATGATGAATAAAATACATACTCGTGATGATCTGTGATCAGTGTTAGCTCGAGGATAACAGGGAGGTGAGGGCCCGGTCAGATAGCCGCACTGCTAACAGTTTCACGTCACCTCTCAGAGTCATATAATCACTCTCTTATAATATAAACACTCATACTTCCCTCAGAAACACTGTCTGTATAAGATCAGATCTCGATTCTGTGTGAATCTCAGCTTATTTCTCAGGAATTACGTTTAAATGTGATCGACGTCACAGCGCATTTACCTCCAGATCGCGTCCTTTATTCTTGAAGTTCTTCAGCCGCTGGTTGTCCAGTTTCTCGTTGTCACTCATGTTTATCGCGTTGTGTTTTTATCGCGTTATAACTCGATGTGTTTGTAGATGTGTCCCCGCGACTCGTGCAGATACCGGACTGTTTTATGCTAATGAAGAGCGCGCTGTATGCTGGGATTGCCGGTGTAACGTGAACCGAGAGCGCGCGCAGGAAACACCCGCGAGATTAAACGGGACTTTATAAACGCGAGACTGTACTTGCCTTTACAAACGCGAGACTGTACTGGACTTTATAAACACGAGACTGCACTGGACTTTATAAACACGAGACCGCACTGGACTTTATAAACGCGAGACTGTACTGGACTTTAAAAACGTGACTGTACTGGACTTTACAAAAGCGAGACTGCACTGGACTTTATAAACGTGAGACTGCACTGGACTTTACAAACACGAGACTGCACTGGACTTCATAAACACGAGACTGCACTGGACTTTACAAACGCGAGACTGCACTGGACTTTACAAACGCGAGACTGTACTGGACTTTAAAAACGTGACTGTACTGGACTTTACAAAAGCGAGACTGCACTGGACTTTATAAACGTGAGACTGCACTGGACTTTACAAACACGAGACTGCACTGGACTTTACAAACGCGAGACTGCACTGGACTTTACAAACGCGAGACTGCACTGGACTTTACAAACGCGAGACTGCACTGGACTTTACAAACGCGAGACTGCACTGGACTTTACAAACGCGAGACTGTACTGGACTTTACAAACGCGAGACTGTACTGGACTTCACAAACGCGAGACTGTACTGGACTTCACAAACACGAGACTGCACTGGACTTTACAAACACGAGACTGCACTGGACTTTATAAACGTGAGACTGCACTGGACTTTATAAACACGAGACCGCACTGGACTTTATAAACACGAGACCGCACTGGACTTTATAAAAACGTGACTGTACTGGACTTTATAAACACGAGACTGTACTGGACTTTACAAACGCGAGACTGTACTGGACTTTACAAACGCGAGACTGTACTGGACTTTATAAACACGAGACTGTACTGGACTTTACAAACGCGAGACTGTACTGGACTTTACAAACGCGAGTGTTATGATCCCTTGTTGTCTGCCCTGTGTTTTCTGTTTCACTCGTCACTGCTCACGTTCCATGTCACGTTTTCCTTGTTGTCCGCCCCGTGTTTCACTCTCTTTGTATTAAAACTACATTTCCCATCTTTCCCGGCCCTCACTGCCAGCACAGTGTTATTGTCCGCACCTGTTCGTTATTTTGTTATCACCGTGTCTGTGTATTTAAGCCCCGCTGTTTTTCCTTTCCGCTGTCAATCATTATCGTTTCATGTCGTGCCTATGCCCCTGTTTCCTGCCCTTCGTGAATGTTCTACCAGCTGTGTGTTCTTTTGTGTTAGAGTTAGTTTTTCCCATCGTGGACTTTTCTTTGCGTTTACTTATTTGTTATTTATAAAGAAAACCGCATTTGGATCCAAACCACCCGTCTGCCTTCTCCTGCTTCCCACACCCATAACAGAACGATTGACCAAACAATGGATCCAGCGGTTCAGCAAGCGAACTACCGGCTGCTCTGCCTAAAGCAAGAGGACCGACCGATGGAGGACCACATCCGTGACTTCCTTGACCTGGCGAATGTCTCGGACTTCCCGGACTCTGCCCTGGTGGTCTTCTCCTGGTGGCGACTTTACTGGTCTGCGACTCGCTGTTCACCGTGGGCGTTGCTGAGGAGGACCCTACCTCTCCATCCACGGCGGTGACTCCCCAGTCGTACTTGGCGCTCCCTGTCACGCCAGCCCCACCGGTCAGTGAGCAAACCCCCACGCCAGTCACTTTCCATGAGCCAGTGCTGTCAACTTCGTCCGCCCGGAGGATGAAGAGAAGACTGGCTTCCGCCTCCCAGCCCACACCTGCCCCGGTCTGCGAGCCAGAGCCCACGCCTGCCCCGGTCTGCGAGCCAGAGCCCACGCCTGCCCCGGTCTGCGAGCCTGAGCCCACTCCACCCACGGTCAGCGAGCCTGAGCCCTCGTCAGCCACGGTCAGCGAGCCTGAGCCCACGTCAGCCACGGTCAGCGAGCCTGAGCCCACGTCAGCCACGGTCAGTGAGCCTGACGCCACACCAACCACGCACAGCGTTCCAGCGTTGCCAGTCTCATCCGCCCGGAGGAAGAGGAGAAGGGGAAAGTCCTCTGCCCTCCAGCCTCCGCCTCCCGCAGCTCCGTCCCCAGAACCCCCCGTGGCTCTGCCCTCAGTGTCCAGTGGACCCAAGCTCACGCATACCACGGTTAACCAGCCAGAGCCTGAAGCCTCAAATGTCAGCGAGCCAGTGCCTGAAGCCTCAAATGTCAGCGAGCCAGTGCCTGTAGCCTCGGCCATCCCTGAGCCAGCGCCTGTAGCCTCGGCCGTCCCTGAGCCAGCGCCTGTAGCCTCGGCCGTCCCTGAGCCAGCGCCTGTAACCTCGACCGTCCCTGAGCCAGCGCCAGTGGCCATGACCGTCTAAGAGCCAGCGCCAGTGGCCATGACCGTCCAAGAGCCAGCGCCAGTAGCCATGACCGTCCAAGAGCCAACGCCCCCCGAGTCTTCCAGGGCTCCTCCTCCCGAGTCTTCCAGGGCTCCTCCTCCCAAGCCTCCCAGGGCTCCGCCTCTCAAGTCTCTCGAGTCTTCCAGGGCTCCTCCTCCCTAGCCTTCCAGGGCTCCGCCTCTCAAGTCTCTCGAGTCTTCCAGGGCTCCTCCTCTCGAGCCTCACAGGGCTCCGCCTCTCAAGTCTCTCGAGTCTTCCAGGGCTCCTCCTCCCGAGCCTTCCAGGGCTCCACCTCTCGAGTCTTCCAGGGCTCCTCTTCCCGAGCCTCCCAGGGCTCCGCCTCTCAAGCCTCTCGAGCCTCCCAGGGCTCCGCCTCTGGAGCCTCCCAGGGCTCCTCCTCTCGAGCCTCTCGAGCCTTCCAGGGCTCCGCCACTCAAGTCTCTCGAGCCACCCAGGGCTCCGCCTCTCGAGCCTCCCAGGGCTCCTCCTCTCGAGCCTCCTGAGCCTTCCAGGGCTCCACCTCCCGAGCCTCCCAGGGCTCCGCCACTCAAGTCTCTCGAGCCTCCTACGGCTCCGCCTCCCGAGTCTCCTAGGGCTCCGCCTCCCGAGCATCCTGAGCCTCCTACGGCTCCGCCTCCCGAGCCTCCCTCTGCTCTGCCTCCCGAGCCTCCCTCTGCTCTGCCTCCTGAGCCTCCCTCTGCTCTGCCTCCTGAGCCTCCCACGGCTCCGCCCCCTGAACCTCCAGAGCTTTCCATGGTTCCGCCTCCCTCGGCTCCTCCTCCCGAGCCTTCCTCGGCTCAGCCTCCTGAGCCTCCCGAGCCTTCCTCGGCTCCGCCTCCTGAGCCTCCCGAGCCTTCCTCGGCTCCGCCTCCAGAGCCCCCCTCAGCTCCGCCTCCAGAGCCTCCCTCGGCTCCGCCTCCGAAGCCTCCCTCGGCTCCGCCTTCAGAGCCTTCTTCGCCCTCGCCTCCTTTGGCTCCACCTCCTGAACCTCCCTCGGCTCCACCTCCAGAGCCTCCTTTGGCTCCACCTCCTGAGCCTCCTGAAAATTTGTTGGCTCCCACTTCCTCATTTCAAGAGAGTAACAAGAATTTGTTACACAGTAGAATTGTGTAGAAACAGCAAAACAATGAGACCTCTTAAATATATTTTCTCTTTCTATTTATCTGATACCTTTGACTACTGTTAAAATGTATATTCCTTTTGTAACACTGATACATTTACCTATCAAATACCATAAGTATTAGATAACACAGAGTAGTAATAACTATAGGCTAGGTTAAACTCTGGGAGGGTTAAAATACACTTTAGGCAAGCCCGTAGGCAGGGGGGGTTCGGGTGGTTCCCCCCCCCCACTGCCAAAGGTCCAGAATTTAAGTCGTTTTTTTTTTTTTTCATGTGATTATTGTCATCATTGTTTTAATCAATGCTTGTGACAAATATTCTGGATTGCTGTTTCAAATTAATATGATTTAATATTGTAGCTGGACATGTGTGTGTGTGCCGCTCGTGCAGTTCAGAGAGAGTTCTAGCAATACACTTTTCAAAGCAACGGTGAAGAAGCATCGCCTCTGATGGGGGGTTATATATAAATATATATATATATATATATTTATTTATTTTTTAATTAAAAGGATTTCTATATTTTATACACTCAATAGTCTACAATATAATAGCCATATAAGCGTAGCGTAATTAATAATAAAACATAGTTCGATATTCTGTGATATTGGCTGTGCAATATCGACTTTTGTGATTGGCCAATACCGGCAGACTGGAGCCAATGGAAATGCTTCTCCTTCGGTAGCATCTTATTCCTCTGAGAACTTCAAAGCAGACCGCTTGAGGTAAATTATCTGGAATGATTTAATTGATTTCACGATGCCTAGTATGTGATTAGTATGTGAGTGTTATGTCTTAATGTGAGTTAGTCTGAGTGTTTTTTATGCGTGTCATGTTATCCTTTATTTATTAACTGTTATGAGTTTATTTTGCACCGATTCACTGATAGTGTGAGGATGTATGAGGTCCGCAGTATGTAGTTGAGTGAAGTTGAATGTACATACATCTAATGAATGAGTGTTTAGTCATTGACAAAGCTTCAAAAAGGTGTTTTGACTGTTTTTATATCAGGCTGTACAACCAAGTAGTGAGTATGGGGCGAAAAGAGCAGGAGAGACGGAAGAGAAAGCAGGCAGCAGCGTCATTGTCGCAGAATATTGAACATATGTTCAAAAAAACTGGCAAACAGGGTAAGGTTGTTATACATAAGCTTGGGAGGGTTACTTTAAAAATGTATTCCGTTACAGTTACAAATTACTTAATTAAAATGTATTCAGTAACGTAATCCAAGTACCTGGATTATGAAAGTAATGTAACCGATTACTTTTGGATTACTTCAAGGACAGATATTATTTTAAAAAACAAAAACTTTTATTCATTAAGAATTTCACAGCCCTGAATAAATATTTATGTAAAGGACTATACAGACATCTAGTAGCTACAGTATGGTATTACAGATTATTTTGTTTTATTTTTAACTTGACATGTACAAGGAAAAAATTTAATGGAAATGTTTCTTCAACAGGAAAATAGAGAATACAAATAAAAAATTTTCAAGCAAATATAATAAATAATTTTTTAGACAATGGAAATGTTTCTTCAACAGGAAAATAGAGAATGCAAATGCTTAATTAGGTTGGATGTCGAGTCCTTCGATAAAGAAAGTGTTTTCGTTGCTGGAAGGCACAGTTTGCACTGTACAACCATGTTGTTGGCATTTTCTTCTTTAAAAACAAAATAGCAGCGGAATTTCCAAGAAATGAAAGCATTTTTACCCGTGGGCAGCATCGTTTTTAGCAGCAGTGATTCAATCTGTGTCTGAGGAGATTGTTGTAGAGAGCTGTTATTTTGCGCATGCACCAGCGGGTGGCACACGTGACTTGTGTCGTGAGTCATTAATCAAGCAATGCTTAATATAGTGTTATTATGCCAAAATACAGATTTATTTAGTTTTAAATGAAACCATTGTAATCCTGAAAGTATCCCCCTTTTTTTTTAAAGTAACTATAATCTGATTACTACGTTTTTGACGTAACTCTAACGAATTACAGTTACTGAATTTTTGTATCCTGATTACATAACGCCGTTACATGTATTCCGTTACTCCCCAACCCTGTACATAACCTATAACATTTGATAGCTAACAGTCATCAACCCCACTGGAGCAGAAGGTAGCTGAGGTTGTTCCTGTTATACAGTGAATTTTCTATATAAGGTCTATAAACCACAAAATGATAAAAACACCAAAGTATTTTTAATTTATGTTATAGGCTAGGCTAAACTGCTTCTAATCATACATATAAATCATGTGAAACTAATATTATTTATATAATTAATATAATTAACTAATATTTATTATATATATTAAAATATATATATATTTTTTTTAAATGTACCTTGTTTGTCTTCCAAAAAGTATGAAGCCAACTGTTACTGGATAACAGGAACATATAACTTTGTGGTGATTTTTTTTGTAGGGAAGTTATGGTTATCCATGCCAAATAATATACAAGTGTATTTCAGATAATGAAACAGTTGGATTCACTTTACACTACGTAACCAATGCGTATACTGTATATTTACAGATGATTCACAACAGCTCAGCGAAGGTCAAGGTGAAATGTGACAGCTCAGGGAAGGTCAAGGTGAAATGCGACAGCTCAGGGAAGGTCAAGGTGAAATGCGACAGCTCAGGGAAGGTCAAGGTGAAATGCAACACCTCAGAGAAGGTCAAGGTGAAATGCAACAGCTCAGGGAAGGTCAAGGTGAAATGTGACAGCTCAGAGAAGGTCAAGGTGAAATGCGACAGCTCAGAGAAGGTCAAGGTGAAATGCAACAGCTCAGAGAAGGTCAAGGTGAAATGCAACAGCTCAGGGAAGGTCAAGGTGAAATGTGACAGCTCAGAGAAGGTCAAGGTGAAGTGCAACAGCTCAGAGAAGGTCAAGGTGAAGTGCAACAGCTCAGAGAAGGTCAAGGTGAAATGCGACAGCTCAGGGAAGGTCAAGGTGAAATGTGACAGCTCAGGGAAGGTCAAGGTGAAATGCGACAGCTCAGAGAAGGTCAAAGTGAAATGCAACATCTCAGAGAAGGTCAAGAGGACCCACACCCAGTCATGGAAGGTCAGGAGATATTTAATGATATAGGATTTTTCATTCAGGCCACAAAATCGGTTGAAGAAATCTTAGAGAGTGTGCGTAAGATGTCTGATGGCCAGAAATACCATTTACTCAGGAACCACAACAAGCCTTCTAAAAACTTTTTCCAACACAATTTCTTGCTGGCTGCAATAGGGCATTCAAACTCGGGTGGTTGGAGGAATATGGCTGGTGGTTGGTGTATAGTTCCAACCTTGATGGTCTCTTCTGTGTGTGCTGTGCCGTGTTTGTCAATGCCAAAGAGAGAAAACAAATGGGAGTGTTAGTAAATGCCCCATTCACAAAATGGCACAAGAAAAGCATGGTAATAGGCAGCCATTCAACAAAAACATATCACTTGGCTGCAGTTGAAAATGCTCAGTTGTTTCTCCAGTCAGTTGAAAAACCTCAGACCCAAATCTCTGTCCTTATGGACAGTAAGAAGAAAGCCAATATCAAAGAAAACAGGCACATACTCAAGTCTGTAGCAGAGAGTGTACTATACTGTGGTCGCCAGTGCATTGCACTTAGAGGTACATCTGAGAAGCAGAATTCTGCTGGCAATCCTGGAAACTTTTTGGCCCTGATGAAACTACTTGCAAACCATGATGAGAAGCTGAAGCAGCACATGGAACGGCCAAAGCTCAGAAATGCCACCTACCTCTCACCCCAAACTCAAAATCAGATGATTGACGTGATAGGAAAGCGAATAATTCAGGCCCAGATTGTGGACGAGGTCAAAATGCACAGATCTATACAGTCATGGCTGATGAGGTGACATCCCATAATGTAGAGCTGATGCCATTGTGTGTAAGGTTTGTGGACAAAGACCTAAATATTAGGGAGGAATTGCTGGAGATTTGCTCTCTGCCACGAATCACAGGCAGCCACATAGCAACCGCAATTAAGGATGTGCTGAGTCACCTCAACATAGAGATTGGTGATTGCAGAGGCCAGGGGTATGATGGTGCGTGCAACATGAGCAGTGAAAATGTTGGTGTCCAGGCTCTGATCAAGAAGGACGCACCTAAAGCAGTGTACATGCACTGTAATGGGCATTGCCTGAACCTTGTCATTGCACGCTCCTGTGCTCTTCCAGTTGTCGCTAACATGATTGACAAGATGAAGTCTACCATCATATTCTTCACCTACAGCCCAAAGAGGGAACAACTACTCATGGAGGTTGTACATAAGGATGCACACTCTTTGGGACAGAGGAAACCACTGATTGACATATGTCGCACAAGATGGGCAGAAAGACATGACGCATACAGCCACTTTTATAGTGCCTTCGTCCTTATTGTTAAGGCTCTAGAAGTCATCGCACTTGGTCTCCATACAGAAGATTACAGCCAAGATGTCACCACTGGATGGCAGGGCAAGTACAAAGCAGAGGCCTATAGTCTCTTGTCTGGGCTCCAAAACTTCGGTTTCATCCTGACCTTCCTCACCGTCTATCAAGTCTTGTCCCACCTTACAGGCATCACAGTGAAGCTGCAAAAAACCTCCGTTGACATCGTGGAGGCATTTAGCATGGTAGATGAGGTCAAGAATATCTACAAGGAGCTACGTGAGACAATTGAGGATGACTTCAACCAGATCTACAAGCAAGCCATCAGGATGGCTGCTCAGGTCGATGTTCAGCCTACCAGTCAACCACGTATTGCTGGAAGGCAGACACACAGAGAAAATGTACCTGCTGAAACTGTGAAGGACTACTATCGTCGCAGCATGGCTATACCTTTCCTAGACCATGTCATCTTGGAGTTTGAATCCAGATTCAGTCCTCTATCTGTAACCGCATCAAGGCTCCTGAGTCTAATTCCGTCTATACAGTGCAACTCAGGTGTGACAGTGGACATTTCTGAAGTAGTCCAACTTTACCAAGATGACTTACCTTCACCAGAGCTGATTGACCAGGAACTGAAACGCTGGACACTGAAGTGGCAAAACAAGCCATCAGAACAAAGGCCAACTTCATGTGCTGAGGCAATCAAACAATGTGATGCGCTGATCTACCCAAACATCTTCAAGCTTCTCAAAATAGCTTGTACTCTGCCAGTCACCTCATGTGAATGTGAACGGTCAGCCAGCACTCTCCGGAGACTGAACACATTCATGCGTAGCAGCATGGGAGAGGACCGCTTGTCATCCCTGGCCCTCATCCATACACACTATGACATGGCAGTCAACCTGGATGAAGCTGTGAACATATTCTCCAAATTGCACCCAAGAAGATTGGAACTGACCAGTGTACTAAATCCACAAGTGTCAAGACAAATACAGCAACAAGTAAAGAGGCATTGACAGAGAGTCAAGAAATGATGATGAGAAGAATTATTATTAATATTTCAGTAAAGTTCATTAAATCTATTCTGTTGTTAGTGTGGTCTTTAAACTTATGAACTGTGTATGGACTGACAAAGGTGTTACATGAGGAAGCATTTGACAACAATGCAGTAAATATTTTAGGTGCATCAAAAAGCGTGCTCGTTAACCAGCAGACAAGCTAATCCGGCACAAATTAGTGCATAAAAGGTCACCAAAATGAAGTATTTGAACCTCATAATTAAATACAAAAGGAGGAGAAAAACTGCAAAAAGGTCCACTTTTTGAAAAAAAGAACCCCCCCTTTCAATAGGCTGGCTACGGACCTGGTATATATCGGTGCTCAAGAGAGACCCCTAGTGTCGCTTCTCTGACACAACGTGGAGAGAGCAACAGAAGGGGAAATGAAGTTTCCCATGTCTTATGATTGGAGTTGTTTGTTTGTTTTGTTTGTTTGTTTGTTTTAACTTTATTGTCTGTTCAGATTTACTGGACAGAAATTCATCTTTGACACTGGCTTCAACAACATTCTACAACCACATTAAACACATAAAACACATAATAATTGATAAATACATGATTCGATAAAAAACAGTATACATAATTCACAATAACAACCCTAATTGAGAATTTGGTTTAAAACAGTCACTGCCATTGGGACAAATGATTTTTTTAAAATATTCTTTCTAGCATACGGTGTATGCGTAGCCTGCGACCCGAAGGGAGGACTTCAAAGCAGGAGTGAAGAGGATGGGTCTGATCTGAAAACACAACTAGCGCCTTTTTCTCCATAAAATTTAAGAATAGTTCTTGCAATGTACTCTGTTTATGGCCAATAATCTTGTTTGCTTCGTTAATTACTCGTGTTAATTTATTCTTTAATTTCATTGTTAAATTTCCATACCATGATACAATATTATAGGTTAAAATGCTTTCAATCATCGATCTATATACAATGGTTAAGATCCTCCTTTCGATGTCAAGGTTTACGCAACTTTCTAAGTAGGCTTAAACGCTGTCTTGATTTCTTATGTACATAGTTCACATTATCCAAAAACGAAAGTTTGTCATCAATGATTGTGCCTAAATATTTAAAATTTTGAACTTGCTCAATCTTTACACCTTTTATAGTTACTTCTTCATATAGAAGGTCAACTGTACATTTCTTATTCTGATTCCCACAGCATAATTCCTTTGTCTTCTCAATGTTCAACCGTAGATGACTATTGTCGCACCATTGTACAAGACTTTCAATATACTCAAAGTAGGTGGGACAGTTCTTGTCTATTTGGCACGAAATTCATCCTGGCATCAGTTCATCCTCTGAAGTCCATCATAATAGACTGATGTGATGTTTTGTTGGCACCGGCTGCATTTAGTCATCATCATTCAGCAACACGTAGCAGTGAAGTCCAACACAAAGCATTTTTAGAACCATAACCAATATAATTAAATAAATATAGCTAAACGCATGACGGAGGATCAGCGTGTCCGCAAAAGCATGAGTGTGTTTACATGCACGTTCTAACCAGTTATGCTCAAAAAGCACTAACGTGTGTGGTCACAATAAATGCAGTTCCTTTAGGGATCACAACAGCGTGATAAAACACTGGGTAGATTTAGTCCATTACACCAATTGCTATAACACGTTAAACGCTACTGACCGCAGTAAAAAATAGTTTGCGGTTCGATATGCAGACTTTGTTAGCCTGTAAATCTGCCATGTGCTGCCATAGACATGTATGTTACTGAACCATAACTGACGGAAATTAGTTAACAACTTACCTCTGTCTGTGGATTTTCAGATGCCTCACAAAATTGGACGTTGTCGACGAGGTATCTGTAATTGAAATTTGTAATTGTCATGAAGTAAAATGAGAAAATGGCGGTAGGCAACACAGGTGTGCTGGTAGCTCTGCTACTTTACACATTCTTTGTAAAGTCCACACTGCCGGTAGAAAAATTTTATACTAAGGACACAATCTGTAACAACATCTTAAACAACTGGTTTGACAAGGAGGCATATTGGCACGAGAAAACAAATAAGATCAATGGCGTATTTGGGTACGGAGAGTACACCTTGGCTGTCACACTTGCAGTTTCAAATCGCTACCATCAAAGAAGAAAACGCAAAGAAACACCCTGTAAGAAATCAACAAACAGTGCCATGATAATATGCCTTTGCCTACTTTTGTCGGGCGACATCCATCAGTGTCCTGGTCCAACTGGCCAAATAACAAACAGAGTAAACCTTCCCGATGCGCCTACCTGTGGCTCCGGTGCATCTTTGGCGGCGGTGCGCCAGGGCGGTGTCTGCAGGGATCTGGCGTTGGCTTGGGTGAGTCCCTGTGTCGAGCTGGGATGGACCGGTGGGTTTGGCTCCTGCGCGGATGGTGGGCTGGATCTTCGGCGTGGTTCGCCGTGGAGGTGGCGGTTCGCGTCCGTGGAGAGTGCATCTGCGGCTGCCGTTTTCAGCTCTGGGCTTGGTGGTGCTTCTGTGTGGCGCCTGGGTCTGGACGGTTCAAGGTTTCGCCCTGGTTCGCCGAGTGGACATCCTGCGGCAACGGGAGCGGATCCCGCGCATGTGGGCGATGTGGCGGGGGGGCCCAGCGGTGGTGGTCTTCACGGAGCCGGCATGGCGAGCACCGCTAACATCGACAGACACTTTACAGTAAATAAAGCAATATGCATGAACCGGAAGTGGAAGGTTGTTCACACTGTAAACAATGCACGCATAATCTGGGATCAAAAAGTCAAACCAAAAGGTCTCTTTGGCGGACATCTAAATATCCGAAGTTTAAAATCAAAAAGCGATCAAATTATCCACGTGATGACTGAATCAAATCTGGATTATTTTTGCCTATCCGAAACTTGGCTGCACAAAAATTCCCCTACTGCTGCGCTATTAATTCCGGGGTACGTCTCCTACAGGAGAGATAGAGCTGATGCCAAAGGGGGAGGGGTTATGATCTATGTGAGAGATAACATACAGTGCAGTGAAATCCAGTGGAAAACACCAATTGATCTAGAATGCATTGGGTTAAATTTATTTCTTACACCTCAGATGTCTCTCACATTATTAGTCTTATATCGACCACCATCTGCTAAAATAGACTTTTATGATAAGTTTAAGGAAATGTTAAAGCAGTGTGATTTTAAAAAGGAGGTTATAATGATGGGTGATTTTAATCTACACTGGGACGATAACAGTACAAGAAAAAAACTGAAGCAAATTATGGATGGATTTAATCTTGTCCAGATGGTTAAAGGACCAACACGGATCACAAACAATTGTAGTACCCTAATTGACTTAATCTTCACCAGTTATCCGGAACGGACCACAAAATCGTTCAATATGTTAACTGGTCTTTCAGATCATAACATGGTGCTCATAACAAGAAAATTAACCAGAAAGCGATTTGCAATGAATTGGAAATAATTAGTCAGAAATTCACTGAATGCTTACAAACAAAAATTAAAGAATTTGCTGTGATAATTAAACACAAAAACAGAAAGCATTCTTTTCCCTGGCTCAGTGATGATATCAAACAATTAATGAAAGACAGAGACAATGCCCTTAAAAAAGCCATAAAGTCAAAACTATCTTGTGACAGACAAAAATTTGCTTCGTTACGGAATAAAGTGCTAATACAATTACGAAAAGCAAAGGCAGACTTTTTTATTACAATTATTAAAAACTGCCATGGTAACTCAAAAGCGATTTGGGAACAGATCAATAGACTAACAGGTAAAACTTCTTCTAGTAATAACTCAATACAACTAAAGAACAATGGGATGCTTATGCAGGATCCATCTGCTGTGGCACAGACACTAAACGAGTATTTTGTTGATTCTGTTGATACCATAGCCAAAAGTTTCCCTATGAAATATAACAACTTACCTGTTATTAGTTCAGATTTGTTAATTGAGCCCCCACTACATCCAAAATTTGTATCCATATCTGATGTGGAAAAGGTAATTACACAGCTTAAGTCTTCAAGAGCAAAAGACGTGTATGGGATGGATACACTCATGCTCAAACAAATAGGTCAGTCAATTTTGGGACCACTAACGCACATCATTAATGTGTCACTAGATCAAGGGAAATTTCCTGAGTCATGGAAACTTGCTAGTGTCATTCCTATATTTAAAGGTGGTAATTCCCTTCTTTCATCTAATTACCAACCTATTAGTATTTTGCCAACAGTATCCAAAGTCTTTGAAAAACTGGTTGCTAAACAAATCACCAATCATCTTAATTGCAGTTCTTTTCCTTTGCACTCAATGCAGTTTGGTTTTAGGGCTAATCATTCCACAGAGACAGCAATATGTTATTTTGTAGAAAAGGTTAAATCAAATATGGACAATGGAGGGGTAGTGGGAGCAATCTTTTTAGATCTTCGTAAAGCATTTGATACAGTTAACCATTCAGTTTTACTGCATAAACTTCATGCATTTAATTTTTCCCCAAAATTCATTGACCTCATTAATTCATACCTTTTATCTCGTTCACAAAGTGTAGGAATTAACCAATATAGTTCTACCCCTTTACCATTATCAACTGGTGTTCCACAGGGTTCAATTATAGGTCCAATTCTTTTCAGTTTATACATTAATGATTTACCATCTTTGTGTAAAAACTGTGACACTTTGATGTATGCAGACGACACTGCTGTTTTGGCCTATGGAAAATCCACAGAGGAAGTTGCCTCAAAACTTACAGAGGCCATGTCACTGATCTCAACCTGGTTAGAGCAATTTTGTCTGCAATTGAATATATCCAAAACAGTAGCTATGTTCTTTTCAAAAAATAATATAAATATAAAACCTGAAATTGTAATATCTGGAGAAAGATTACAGGTCGTCACAGAATATAAATATTTAGGACTATATATAGACTCTAACCTAAACTTCAAAACTCACATAAAAAAAGTTAGTAATAGGATTAAGTTCAGTCTAGTGAACTTCAGATTCATTAGAGACTTTCTTTCAACAGAAGCTGCTAAATTATACTTCTTTTCTCTGATTATATCCCATATAACATATTGTTTAATAAGCTGGTCCAATACTCACTCTACAACAATAAAACCATTAAAAACATTATACAAACAATCATTAAAAATACTGGATAAAAAACCATACCACTATCACCACTGTAGTATTCTGAGGAAATATCAGTTACTTACTTGGGATAATCTAATTAAATACAAAAACATCTGTTTAATTTACAAAATCAAACATGGTCTAGCACCTCCTCCACTATGTGACTTTATACATCTTAGATCTAGTGAGATTAGGGTAACCAGAGGGGCAGTGAGGGAAGACTGCATTATCCCCCGGAGAAAAACAGCGTTTGGTCAGTCTGTTTTCTCCGTAAGAGCAGCGCAGCAATGGAACACAGTGCCTGAAAACATCAGAGTCCTTGTCATTCTTTTCATTCAAAAAGAATGCAAACAAATGGCTGGTTGAGAGCCAATCTTGTAGTCACTAATGCTTTCTGTGTACACTTAAACATTGTGTATTTATTTATTTTAATATGAATTGTATTTTTTAACCATAATGTGTTGTATGTAATTGTATTTTTGTGATTTTATACCTGTGGTTATTTTTAAGGTTGCCTTTTTTACATCTGGCTGGGGGACTACCGATGAAAATTAGCACTTCTGAGCTAACTCGGGTACATTTACATTGTTTCAATGTTGATTAATGTACACTGTCCCCTTTCAAAAAAATAAAACAAACAAACAAAACAAACAAACAAATTTTGGAACCACAGGTTCTACATGTTGCAATCCTTTTGTTGCCTTTAACTCTGTATTCAATATATCTCAATTATATCACCTTTGGTATCATTTTTGCTGTGTCCTTGTCCTTAAATGCGCACCGCGGTCTTCAAACTTGGTCCAGCTTTCGTGGAAGCTGATTGGTTGGTTGTCTGATTGGTTGAATAAGGAGCGTTGACATCCAGATTTGTAAATCAAATTAATCGTTTATTTGGGAAATTAATTGTTGATTTACTGCACATTTTTAATTATACAACTATTATCTTTGGTTTTAAAAAGTATAAGTATTTCCAAGTCAGATGGCTGAAGTCCAAGTCAAGTTGCAAGTCATTGCTGTCAAAGTCTAAGTCGAGTCGCAAGTCTTTTTTGATTCTATCGAGTCGAGTCGCGAGTCATCAAATCAGTGACTCAAGTCCGAGTCAAGTCCAAGTCACGCGACTCGAGTCCACACCTCTGCTAAGATCTAAAAGCACTAGAAGAGAAATGCAGCCGCGATCAGATGATAAGTGACGTCTCTGTACTGTGATGAGGCCTAAATCCTGATTGAAATTCTTCATATATACTATTTCTCTGTAGAAATGAACATATTTGGGAGGACACTACATTTTCTAGTATTTTTGACATAAACGGGAGATTTGAAATATGTCTATAATTAGCCAGTTCTCCAGGATCATGTTGTGGCTTCTTAATAAGCGGTTTGATAACTGCCATTTTAAAGTTTCTTGGGACATGTCCTAAGTATAGCGAGGAGTTAATGATATTAAGAAGAGGTTCTGAAATTACAGGCGATACCTCTTTTAAGAGCTTAGTTGGTATTGGATCTAACAAACATGTTGTGGCTTTTGATATTTTGATAAGTTTTGTTAGCTCTTCATGACCTATGACAGAGAAGGATTGAAGTTGCAAGTGAGGAAAATTATTAGACCCTGTTTTCTGAGGTACTATGACCGATGATTGCATAATTCCAAATTTATTTCTGATTATTTCAATTTTATCTGTAAAGAAATTCATGAAGTCATTACTCTTGTGCTGCGACGTAATATCTGGTTCTGTTGAGGCTTTATTCCTAACCAATTTACCCACAGTACTGAATAAACATCTAGGATTGCTGTGGTTATTTTCTATGAGTTTACTAAAATATGCTGACCTGGCAGCTTTTAGTGCCTGTCTGTAGCTACTAATTTTGTATTTTTCCACATGTGCTCCATTTTCCGAGCTGCTCTCTTGAGAGCATGAGTGTGATCATTGTACCATGGTGCAGGGCTTATTTCTTAAATTTTCTTTAATCAAAGTGGGGCGACAATATCAAAGGTGCTAGAGAAGACTGAATTTATATTTTTTGTTATTTCATCAAGTTCTTCTGGGCTTTGGGGTTTATTGAGTATATGAGATAGATCTGGAAGATTATTAGTGAATCTCTTTAGTGGTCGAAAGAATAGTTCTACCTGAACGATAGCGTGGTGTAGATTGAGTAACATTAGCTGATTGCAGCATACAAGAGACGAGGTAATGATCCGAGACGTCATCGCTGTGCTGCAGAATTTCTATATTATCAACATCAACTCCATATGACAGAATTAAATCTAGCTTATGATTATGGCGATGAGTTGGTCCTGTTACAATTTGCCTGACTCCAAGAGAGTTGAGAATATCAATAAATGCTAATCCCAATGTATCATTTTCATTATCGATGTGAATGTGGAAGTCACCAACAATTAAAGCTCTATCTACAGTAACTACAAGATCTGATAAAAAATTTGCAAATTCACCAACTTAGTGAATATGAAAGATGTTGTGTTTTGCCTTCTGATGTGCAAGACTCCAGATTGCCTAACCCTAACCCAATTGCTTTAAACTCAAGTACAAATACAATGTGATAAGATGCAAAGATATTAAAATAATCTTGTATAAAATGTGACCCTACCTCAGTATTCTTTCATATCATCCAAGTGGCAGTCTCTGGTTTCAAAGTGGACCAATCAAATCTGTTTTGGTCTACACCATAACCAATTCAGCTACGCGTAGCATACGCCATACGTTCGATGCAGAAGTATAAATCGGCCATTATAGATTACATTTATTATGAATTTATGTGGAGATTATAAATTCTGGCTACCATTCACTTGCATTGTATGGACCAACAGAGCTGAAATATTCTTCCAAAATCTTAATTTGTGTTCTGCAGAAGAAAGAATGTCATACACATCTGGGATGGCATGAGGGTAAGTAAATGATGAGAGAATTTTTATTTTTGGGTGAACTGTCCCTTTAATTAAGGCCTCGTACCTTATTTAGCACATGAGTGTTACAACTGAAACAGGGTAGTGTTACAACAGTAAGCCTAATTGTGAAAAACGTCTCTGTTACGATTGTAATCTTGGTTCCCCGAAAGGAGGGAATGAGTCGTTGCATCAGTTGGTTATGCTATGGGAACTCCTCTCAGGAGTGACGATCTCTGAAGCCCAATAAATCGCTGCAATCTATTGGCAGATGCACGCATCATCGCGGGTGAATAAACCAAGCTCATCGTCATTTTAACAAGATTATTTGACCAAAGGGAATAGAGTGGATCTCTCTGTCCCTTAACAGCTAGAAATCAGTAGTGCTTCTAGCGTACACAGCGTCTAATTCATACCATTCAGGGTTCAAGGTTTCAGTCATAACCAAGACGTTCCCTTTGAAGGGAACAGTAGCTGGCGCTATGGGAATTGTATAACATAGATCCCCCTTCATATTTAAAAATAGGAAGGAAGATAACTATGATAACCACATATGGTAAGGAAATGTACAGACTTGTAATAATGACACTACATCAGTGGTGTAGTCATACCAAAAAAAGTGTTACTGTAGGCTGCACAATTTGCGTTTAGAGAGCTTCGGACCTACAACTCTGTACATATCGTAAATGGGTCATTCCTACAATTCGGTGACATTCCGGCTTAAATTAAACATGCTTTTACAAGTTTCTTCATGTTTCATCATTACAAGGACATATTAAAGATTGTATTAGTCATACTGGTCAAGCTAAATTACTAAACATTCAGATGTCCATCCAGTAAAATGGGCTGCATCAGGCTAGACATTCAGTTGATAAATGAGCCACTCACATAAATGAGTGATTGATATCTAGGAAACATATTTGTAAACTAATATTTATTATTTTATTTCAGTTAACATAAATACTCTATATTGACATTTTTTTATTATATTAATTTGACACATATCTTCCCATATTAGGGTGGACATGTTAGGCTTGAACACATATGACTAACACCACAAAATAAAGGAAAACATAAATAAAACAATAGAGTTATAAACTTCAAATAACTCAAAGTAATTTTTCAGAACAGCTGATGTCCACCTCCAGTGTGTGTGTGTGTGATGTCATTTCCTAACATATACAGTATCATCAATGAAAGGTCATGGTATCATGACATACAAGGTTGCCCAATAAATCAAGGGACACACAAAGAACATCCACGATCAGTGTTAAAATTGCACAATTACCACAAATGAACACATGTTAGTAAGAGAATGTAGCACTAAACTCTTAATTGTATGTAGCGGGGAAAAAAATAGAAATCCAATGATTTAGCATTTATTTTTGTCAAAGATGTTTGAGTGCAGATTTTCGGACATGAGGAAGTGACTTCAATTATTTAAAATTTACATTTTAAGCCCACAGAAGTGTGTAACATTATAAAACATTTATTATTCTTTTTAAAAATCCTATCAAAATTGTAATCGGATGAAATAAAACAATATAAATACCACACACACTTGTAATGGGGACATAATGTCACAGAATTGCAGGAATGATCCATATTTACAGGCGTTCTTGTGCTTTACATTGAAAAACAATGTAGATGGACGTAAAACATGTTCAGTGTAAATGTCCCCTACTAAATTTAAAATGAAAAATGCTTTAATACATTGACCAGGAAGAGGAGAGAAAGGGAGAGAAAAGGCATAACATGAAAATAGTATATTTCTTATTGGATTTGTATCATTGTTTTGGCAGTAAACTGTGTTTATCATAAGGGAGATGTAAGAAAAGCATTTTAAGTGTTTTAACTAAATCTGTACTACTGTACTTTTATTTTGAATGAATGCAGTAATGCAGTTTTTCTTACCTCTCTCTCTGTCTTCTAGTACGAGCTCTGACATAAGGTGCGTACACACTGCCAGCGACTTTGTCGCTGCAGGTCGCCAGTGGCTGGCGGTGAAGTCGCTAGTGGGCGTTCCCACTACTGGTTGCCTAGTAACGTTTATAAATGACATTCACGGATGTCATTCCATTGCTCTTGACAGAAAATCACTTTTCTTGCCACTAACATTTTGGAGGGAAAAGACTAAATATAAATGGAATCAGTACATAAAATGCTTTATATCAAAGATGAATGAGAAACCAGGCGTGTTGTTTGCCAGAGCGGCTGTTTATCTGCGGCGAAAATGCAAATGCCGGTCTATCTGGGTCCACAAAATCCCCGCGATCTCAGATACACCTTTCCATGCAGTATTTTTCTTAAAAATGTCCTTGTACGTGGGAAGAGACATATCATAGAGCACTGGAAAATTTCTAACAGCAAGAATTAGCCTTTCATCCATCTTTCCGTTACTGCAGGAGCTGAGAGAGAGAGAGAAGGATCACGTGAGCTCTCAAGTCATCTCTCCTATTGGCTGTCGCTCCAAAGTTGAACTTTTCTCAATTTTGTCGCGTCGCTGGACACGCCCACATCTAGCGCCAACGGTCGCGACAGCTCGTGTCACCGGAAGTCGCTGTGCTCGCATTGAAAATGAATGGTATTGAGTCGCTGTCGCGCGCGATGTCGCTGGCAGTGTGTACGCACCTATATGCAATAAAATGTAATGGCATGTAATGAAAAGGTGCATTTACTGGTGTTTTAAAATTAATAATAAACAATTATAACATGCACTCAAATGCTATATGATTTTGACAAAATTATCTTAAACATGACAGAAGATGTCCACTGATTGGCCCTGATCTTTTCCCAAGCCGTTTCTGTCAAGTGTAGCTTCCATGTAAAGTAGCATCCGAAAAGTAAGCATACAGCACATGCGTGTGTATGGCCCCGACTACACCACTGCACAAGATAGAGGTAGCGAAACACTTTACAGAAATTCTCACCCGCATAGTGGTGGGGAAAGAGTTTAAAACAGTCAATGACAAACAGAATAAAGTCATCCCATTAACCAATTGACTAATGAACATCGACAACCTAGTGAGAAAGCCTTTGCTTGGAGACAAGCAATGTATTCGTACGGACAATATACATGCATTACGCCCTGACGGGGCAGAGCATGTGAAGTTTACGTGCCTTATCCGAATCAACAGAGGAGGGGAGAAAGCGTACAAGGTCACAACCTGAACTCAAAAGGGCTTGCCAAAACCTTGGGCACTTGCCCATCCCTAGTCTTGAGAACGGCTTTTGACAAGCCAAGTCATGGGTTCCTGTAGCTCAACTGCTAGAGCATGGCGCTAGTAACACCTTGAATGCATTGTAAGTTGCTTGGAAAAAACATCTGCAAACTGCATGAATAAATTTTAATTTTAGATTCTAACCTGATTCTAAGAATCATAGATTAACAGGGCCTGAAGTTCCACAAACATTTCTACCCAAGGCAAAGCAAGCAACAGCGCAGTCTTCAAAGAGAGCACATGCAAACTTACCACGCCAAGTGTTTTGAAAACATTTAGGTTACTGTCGTAACCCCATTCCCTGATGGAGGGAACGAGAAGTTGTGTCGATGTAGTGACATTAGGGGTGATTTTTGGGAGCCCCAAACGTGCCTCACCGAATCGACTCAAAATCAGTTGTGACCACCTGGGGGTGGAACATCCACTCTCCCCTGAGCGTCACCTGCCGTGATAGCGCATCTTCTGTGCGATTGAGTTCGCTGGGGATATGAGTGGCCCGCAGCGACCTGGGCCGCTGCTGGCTCCAGAGGAGGAGATGCGAGCAACTCGAGGCATTTGATGTGCCAACACAGACAAGGGCCTGTCCAGGAACCTGCGGCTGGGTGCCCATTGCAAAGTCTGAAGCCAGTGCTGAAGTGGCATCATATGCATCAAATCGAGGGGCGTGACTGCCACCGAGGATGCCATATGCCCCAGAAGCTTCTGAAATTGTTTAACTGGGACCGCTGTTCTCCCCCTGAATGCCTTCAGGTACTTCAGCACCGACTGAGCGTGCTCGTCCATCCTGAGAAAAGAGATGGTCTGGGTCAGGGCAAGCTTGCTCTTTTCCCAGTTGACCTGAAGCCCCAATCAGCTGATGTGGGTGAGCACCAGGTCCCTGTGTGCACACAACCGATATCAAGAGTGAGCTAAGACCAGCCAGTCATCGAAATGGTTGAGGATGCGGACGCCCACTTCCCTTAGCAGGGCAAGGGCTGCCTCTCCGACCTTTGTGAAGACATGAGGCAACAGGAAAAGACTGAAGGGGAGGATCTTGTACTGGTATGCCTGACCCTCGAAGGCAAACCAAAGGAACGGTCTCCGAAGGCAGGATCAAGACATGAAAGTACGCGTCTTTATGGTCTACCAACGCAAACCAATCTCAGTGCCGGATGCACGATAGAATGTGCTTATGTGTGAGCATCATGAACAGAAGCCTGTTCAGGGCCTGATTAAGTGCTCGCACGTCCAAGAACGGTTGAAACCCACCGCCTTTCTTGGGCACGATAAATAGGGTTTGTAGAAGCCGCTCTTCATCTCGGCTGGAAGGACAGGCTCTATCGTGCCCTTCTACAGGAGGACCGTGACTTTCGCACGTAGGGCAGCAGTGTCCTCGCCACATATCGAGGTGAAACGGATGCCGCTGAACCTGGACGGGCACCTGGTGAACTGAATCATGTAGCCTGCCAGCCACGTATCCTGGCCAGCCATCTCAACGGGTTGGAGAGCGTTAACCACACCTTCAAACTCCGGGCGAGGGGCACCAAGGGGACGACCGCTACTGATGTACCTGTGGAATGTGTCTCGCAGCAGAGTGGTGCAGGAAGTGCTACATTGTGCCTCCTGTCCCAATCTCGCTGCATAGGGAGAGATGTTAAAGTACTTACCTCCCTCCACATACCCCTCACAGGACTGGTCAACGACGGGGGTGGAGGCCGAGTGTCCTCATAGCCAGCCACAACCACCTGTGTGTGTGTGTCATGGCCTGTGCGTGGAGATGGGAAACCCACACCTGCAACGCCCTGGCCACAAATGCTCGGTGAACGGCTGTCGTAAGAACGACGGCCGAAGGCATCGAATTTATGACCCAGAGACTGAGGAGAGCGCTCTTTTTTGAAAATGTGGGTACCGAACTCAACAAAAAAGGAAACCAAGGATTCTCCTTCTGGCCCTCCACCACCCGGTGGAGTGGTCTGTCTACCACTTCCAAATGTGGTATGAGTCTCTTCTGGGTCACCTGTCTCAGGGGCACTTAGAAGCCTTTCTATGCCTCTTGGTCGCAGACCGTGAGACGGGGTCTTCAACTTCTACGCTGGGGCCGAGCCATTGGCTCAGGCTATGGTTGAGCCGATGTTGCCGCCGCAGGAAGGTCCCTGGTGACGTGGTGATGGGCAGACGAGGTGTGCAATCTTGAACCGCGCTGGGGCAAGATATGCTGAATGGCCTCGGTCTGCTGCTTTACCTTTGAAAACTGCAGCGTGAAGTCTTCGACGGTGTCGCCGAAAAGGCCAGCCTGGGAAATGGGGGTGTCAAGGAAGCAAACCTTGTCGGCATCCCTCGTCTCAACCAGGTTGAGCCAAAGGCTGAAAGGAAGTAAGCACCGTGAGCAGTGCTCTGGCCCCAGGAACCAATCATCAAGCCGCAAGGGTTCAGGGCAGGGAGGAGGGTTCCACTCTAGCCCGACGCTAGCGGCAGCCCAGGTAAGCGTGTCCATCAGCTCGGCGTCAGCCTCTGACTGGGAGACCACACCCAAAGGAGGAAGCCCAGCCGAGTCCTCCACATCGGACTGAAGCAGCCTGCTCTCCGACGCTGCTATTGAGATCTCATCCTCCTCCTAAGCACAGAATGAGAGGTTATACCCGCTCTGAGGCAGGCCACCTGACTCATCCCAAAACTCAATCGGGGTGCACGAGCGTGTGAATCCGTCACGTGGGTTTTCAGGCCGCATGTGGAAGTGGCCTGGTGGTAGATCCTACCTAGCGAGGGAGGAGTTGCTACAAACACAGCGACCGGGGGGCAGAGGGGACTTCCCAAGGAAGACGTGGGTTCGCCATGCAGGGGGAATTTACCGCGGAAAATACACACAGGGGGATTAATCCGTGTTGGCCAAACCCTGTGGAGCACCTATTCCAGTACAGAGTAATTAGTACCAGTAGTGGGTCTGGTCGGGAATTTCTCCACCGAATTTGTGAGCCAGTGGTCTATGGAGGAAAAACATCCAGGACGCGCAAGCTTTTGTGGACTCACCTGGATGGTAAAGGCGCACAGGTTTGCCTCAGAAGAGGGGAAAAATGTGCTACGCGCAAGCGATACACCCGGTCAGCTGTCCTGTGTTACTCAGTTCTATGTGCTCGGACCTGAAGAAACACAGGCCAGGGCCGACTCAACCTTCGGAGGTTATTGATCTCACAAGGGTATTGGGTGTTGCCTAGCCCGCTGCTCTGCCCATGTCTGCTAGAGAGGCGCTGGTGGAATGTGCCAGGGAGGTGCTGTCTCGAGGAGCATAAGGTCCGAGAACCAAGTCCTAGTGGGCCAATAGGGGGCCACTATGAGGACCTGTCCTGTGCTAACTGGGGGAATTGTGTATTTGGCAGCCCCCTGGGCTAGCTGTGTGCCATCACGTCTGTCCCGAGGGGAGCCTCCGATAGGGAGTACCACAGCGGGCATTGGGAGTTTCCTGGGATGAGGACAGGTCTTCCTGTTCTTTGCCGAATTGGTCCCAAATCAGCTGGGCCACCTGGGGGTGGAGCCTCCATTCTCTGCTGAGCATGGCCTGTTGTGACAGCGCATCTGCTGTCGTGTTGAGGCTGCCCGGGATATGAGTGGCGCACAGTGAGGGGACAGGGACAGGCTGCAGGGGAGGACTTTGTACTGGTACACTCGCCTCTCGAACGCGAATCGTAGAAAGGGTCAGTGTCAGGACAAAATCAAGACATGAATTGGACACTGCGAACCAATCTTGATGCCGTATGCATGTTAGAATGGGTTTTTTCTTGAGCATCTTGAACGGGAGTTTGTGCAGAGCCCGGTTGAGAAATCGCAGGTCCAAGATTGGCCTCAACCCACCTCCTTTTTTGGGTACAATGAAGTAAGGGCTGTAGAAACCCTTCTCCATCTCGGCTGGAGGGACAGGCTCTATCGCATCCTTTTGCAAAAGGGTAGCGATTTCCGTGCACATGGTGCTGAGGGGGGGGCGGGAAGTTCCCGTCCCGCCCAACGCTCTCGGTGGCCCGGGCAAGCATGCCGGACATCTGCGCGTCAGTCTCAGAGTGGGCGAGCAGACCTGAAGTTGGCATCCCACTCGAGTCCTCTGCGTCAGATGCCGCGACGCTCACCGATGTAGCGGCGATATTCTCATCCAGCTCAGGGGGTCTGAAGGAGTCATCGAAATGGCCATGTGGCGAGCTGGTCTCACATCGAGCCCGGATGGAACCAAAAACACAAGAAGAAAGTGAAAGTTAAAGTGGAGATTTACTGAGCAATTAAATATTGATCTGTTTTTCACCACATCTATCATATTTCTTCTGAAGACATGAATTAAACCACTGGAGGCACATGGATTACACTACTTTTATGCTGATTTATGTGATTTGTGGAGCTTCATTATTTTAGCACCGATTCACTTTCATTGTCTGGACCAAAAGAGCTGAAATATTCTTTTAAAAATCTTGATTTGTGTTCTGCGGAAGAAAGAAAGTCATACACATCCAGGATTGCATGATGAGAAATGATGAGAAAATTTTCATTTTTGGGCTAAGTATTCTTTATGAGCGTGATGTAGCCCCTGTACCAAACAACTGCTCTACCTCCTCTATTGTGCAGGACATGACATGACAAGGGATTCTGCTTATTTAAAAAATTGTTGCATTCCCTGCATTGTTTGAACATATTTTATGCACAACAATAACGCTCTGTCAGCATTATGGGTAATTTAGACCCAACACATAAACTGATTTGAATGTAATTGTTTCATCCATTACGATTTAAAATGCTGATCAGTGTATTGAAAATAACTTTTTCATCTTTTCATTTCTGTTATCATATCTCCCTTTTATTTTTTGGAATCAGATTAATGTAGTGTTTATCATAGATAAGTGATGTATTTTACAAGTTGGCATACATTGTTCATTATAATGGGGCACAGGTTTTGCAACTCAGTACTCAATACTCACTACTCATGAGTACTTTTAAATGAGTTTGTGGCAGGGCGGAGGGTGGGGCCGGGTCGTGATCCTACGCACCCGGTCCCGTATTAGGCTAATCAAGCCTCCGAGGTATAAAGGTCGACTGCAAGGTGTCGTGCGGGAGAGAGAGATCGTTAGCGGACATGTCCGTCATGTGTGTGTTTATGTTGTCTTTTAAGTTTCTCATTAAAATATTATTTATATTAAAAAGCCAGTTCTCGCTACTTTACACTGGTGCCGAAGCCCGGGAAGGAGGTGGGATACGCCGTAGTAGAGTTCTCGCCACTACCGTCCACCCCAACGGAGCAGCCGTGGCCATCTGATGGGGGACGAGGAGCCCAGCCGCCTGAAGAGGACGATGGCCGCCGACCGCGAGGGGAGAAGGGGCTCCTAACTGACCGCCTGGAGTGGTCAGGGCCGCTGCCAGGGGCGGAGGAGTTCCCTACCAGCCGCTGAAACGCGCCGGGGTTTAAGACCGCCGACCGCAAGCGGGGAGGGGCTCACTGCCGACCGCCTGGAGCGAGAGAACCGCTGCCAGGGGTGGGGGAGACCCCTTCTGTTCCCCGAGAACGCGGCGGGGTGTTCCGTCCACCAGGGGCTGGAGGACTGCCTCGGATCCGCCCGGAGAGGCGTGGCTGTTGTCCGATAGAGGGTGGAGGAGTGGCCGAGGAACAAGCTGCGGCGTATCGGAGAACTGGCGAGTAAGAGTTTTTTTTTTCATCTCTCTCTCCTCTCTCTCTCACTGTCGCTCTGCGTTGGCCTTTATCCTCTTTTAAATTTTATCCATTTTAATTATTTCTGTTTCCCTACCCTTGTCCCCTCCCTCGTCCAGGTAGATGGGGATGACCTCACCGATGTAGCGGCGATATTCTCATCCAGCTCAGGGGGTCTGAAGGAGTCATCGAAATGGCCATGTGGCGAGCTGGTCTCACATCGAGCCCGGATGGAAGCAAACAAGCATGCAGGGGGGGCAGGTGGTCCACGGGGATTTGCCCGCCGAACTCCCCAAATCGCCTCCAACGCCAGCCGAGTCGGCCTCAATCCCGTGGGAAGAAGGCGCAACACGGGGGGCAGTTGGAGTAGCGTTTCCTTTAAGGCCTTCCTCTTTGCCATGGTCACGCTCTCGCAATGAGAACATGAACCATTCATAAACGCTGCCTCAGTGTGATCACCCATACACGTGAAGCAGCATCTATGACCGTCAGAAGCAGAGAGATATCTACCGCATCCAGGAACTACACAAAGGCGGAAAGGCATCTTGAAAAAGACGCGTCTTTAAAAAGACGTTCAACGTCAATGTGTTTACTCTTTTAGAGGAAATATATTTTTTTAGGAAACACTGTCGAAGTACTGTATTAGTAAGTATAAACTATTTAAAATAATATAAAAGAAAACACTGGCTCACTCTCTTTTCTATATTTAAATTATTGCAATGCTTTGTTGTATTATCCTTACAACGAAAATAGCAGTGTTGTTCTGCAATTCTTTTGTCTACAGTAATTGCATGTAGTGAGTCTTTTTCTGGAATATTATACTACAAGCTTAGTGCAAACGAATAGCCAAACCTCACTGCAATTTTTCACTGCAAAGTGATATACATATGAAATTATGTACATTAAGACAAAAAAAACATATGTAGGCTTTCAAAAACAGACCAAGTTTATGTTTACAGTACAAAGGGTTCATGAATTGAAACTATTTATATTAAAGTATATAATTTATGAGGTGTGTATATAACTTGAGTAGCTTTAAAAGTATTACTGTAATAGAATACAACAGTGACATACAACATGCTGACCGCTGATGTAGAGAGTGTGTTAATTGGTATAATAAATTATCAGGAAAGTAGAGATGATCAAATCATTTATAATTATGATTAGCCTTTATAAAGATAGAAACATATAAACATTTGCAGAGCTTCAATACTTCAGCAGAATATTCCAGCAGTCACAAACTTCAGAAAATTGTGCATCATGCATTAGAACGAGAACACATATATTTCTGGTCTTAAAAGATACAAGAACTAAATGAATGTGAAACATTGTATCTCAAAAGGAGGACAATGTGAAATGACCCCTCCCTCGTCCAGGTAGATGGGGATGACCTGCCGGCAGACAGCGCGGAAGGCGCGCCCTCCCCCAGGGAAAGGGGGTGTACGTCAGGCCGGGGGCTCCCCAGCCTGAGAGAACGAGGGAGGAATGTGGCAGGGCGGAGGGTGGGGCCGGGTCGTGATCCTACGCACCCGGTCCCGTATTAGGCTAATCAAGCCTCCGAGGTATAAAGGTCGACTGCAGGGTGTCGTGCAGGAGAGAGAGATCATTAGCGGACATGTCCGTCATGTGTGTGTTTAAGTGGTCTTTTAAGTTTCTCATAAAAATATTATTTATATTGAAAAGCCGGTTCTCGCCTCCTCCTTTCCATTGAATACCTTTACAGAGTTACTCTTTTACTCTTACTTGAGTAATTTTTAGGACAGCTATTTTTACTCTACTCACACAAAATTTTGTGGGAAGTAACAGTACTTCTACTTGAGTATGATTTTTCAGTACTCTTTCCACACATTGTGGCAGCAGTGGAGTCATTCAGGTTCCTGGGCACTACCATCTCACAGGACCTGAAGTGGGAGATACACATCGACTCCATTGTGAAAAAGGCCCAGCAGAGGTTGTACTTCCTTCACAGCTGAGGAAGTTCAACCTGCCACAGGTGCTGCTGATACAGTTCTACTCAGCAGTCATTGAGTCTGTCCTCTGGACTTCAATAACTGTCTGGTTTGGTGCAGCTACGAAATCAGACATCAGAAGACTACAAACAGTGGCGGTTCTACATTGAATTGCACCCTGGGCGAGACCACCTTTGAGCGCCCCCAAAAAAAAAAAACACACACACACAAAATTATCCACAAACAGTCATATTTTATTATAACAACATTTCTCTTAAAGAGAAATTTATATTTCTCAATTGCACAAATCCTTCCTAACATCCGACATTGTGCAGAATTGTATTCATTGTCTTTTGGTAAACTATGACAGTTATCAGAACTTAAATATACACTATATACATAAATGTGCCAAACATATATACAATCAGATATATAAAAAATGTAACAAGTGCAGAGAGCAACAATAATATAACACATTAAGAATAATATACAAATAAAATATAGAATAGAATATATATATATTATTGTAAAGCGGACCAAGGAAGGGACGGGAACAGACGTCAGCTTAAGGGGTAAGCTTTATTTTCTCAGTTTAATTAATTTAATTTTCTTCACACACACACACACACGTATTCTCTGCCGTGTTGTCAGGCTCTCTCGATGCTCTGTGGCTGCTGGCTTTTATCCGCTCTCCTCACGCTACTGCAATTAGAGACAGGTGTTAGACATAATTTAGCTCAGGTGTGAGCGCCCTTACCGCTTTTCTCTCCCGGACGGGCGCTTGACCACGCCCCCACTGCCACAATTATATATTACACACAAATGTGAAAACACACTAAAGAGAATCTAATTATTACACTATTGCACTAAGAACAGAAAACACAAACTAAAACTAAAACCTGACTTTTCTGGCTTTCCTTGATGCAAAATCATCAATGATGTCATCGTATGAAATCTGCTCCCCTATTGAGTGATTGATACTGATGACGGCAAGGCCAGTGAGCCGTTCCTGGGACATGGTTGATCTCAGGTATGACTTGATCAACTTTAGTTTTGAAAAGCTCCTCTCTGCTTGAGCCACAGTGACTGGCAGAGTAAGTGCAATCCTGATAGCAGTCCAAAAATTGGGATAGATCTCCGATAGATCCTTATCATGCATAAAAGTGATAAGCTCAAGGAGGCTCATGGTGTTTGATGGCAGTTCAGGGAAGTTCTTAATTTCCTGCACAAGCTCTCTACTGTCCACATCAGAGTGCCCCTTAAAGTGCAGTGTGCTGCCTAGTGCCTCGCATTGCTCTGCCAGCTCCTCATCTGCAAGACTTGGGAAATTTGTCAAAACCCCGAATTTCTTTCCCACATTTTCCAATGTGGAAAATCTCTCCTTGATGGCTGACGTGGCTGCATCAACGACAATGTTGACACTTAATGTGACACTTAATGACAGTTGTCATAAACATGCACAAAAACCTCCTTCATATTCATGGCATGTGTCATGTAGCAAATAAGTAGTAAATAAATAGCAAATGTCGTCTCTTTGAAACTACCTACAGATTCAAAAAAAATTCCTTTGGCTAATTACAGGGCCTAACGTAACCCAACTGATGGAAATAAATAATAACTGAACTTGTAACAGTTTGGTTGCAAAGCACAATATTATAGTGAAATTAGATCTCGTGTTTGTTGACTTAAAACCGAATTATTGTTGTATAAGCATAGCAAGCATCATAGCAAATAGGCTAACAAACGTAAGAGTTCCCAACAAGTAACATTAGCCCTTCATTCATGACAACTGATACCGTAATCATATCACAGAGAGAACATAGTTGCATACCTTTATCTTTTGCTCGTTTCTCCTCTTCTTCTTTTTTTTCTAAATTGTGCACCTGATGGCTTTGACCTTTTCCTATCCATCCCTGTTTATTTGGCACTCGACAATCAACAGATTTCCCATCCCCCGCCCCCAACACTGTCACTCACGTTACGAGTCACGGCCAGAAGTCAAGACTAAACCAATTCACCTTGGTGAGGTGACCACATAATCGTTTTGTATTACTTATTTTTATTAGCCATTTCACACAGAAAAACAAAAATGTGCAGGAACTATAGGCCTGTAATTATCATATTATGAATAAAATGTGCGTTATTTGGAAGAAAGTCGAGCGTGACTGACTTTAGCCCACTAATTTCATTAGAGTATTGCTCTGTTATACAGTGGACCCCCCAGTCAGTCACCCAGAGGTGAACTATCCCCTGCCTGCTGCGCCCCCCTCCCCTTTCCCCTTCTCACACACGGCACCTTCTCAGCACGCAGGGGCGCCAGTTTGCCAATTCCCCACACAGTGAAATGATAGATAATAGAAAACCTCTATTTAGAAAACCGCTTCGCGGCGCAGAGGATTTATTTATTTTTATTTAACTGCTCGTGCCGCCCCCCATGTGACATGAAAAAATGCCGCCCCGGGCCAATGCCCGGTTCGCCCGTGCCTAAAACCGCTACTGACTACAAAGGACAGTTCAGACTGCTGAGAGGATGATTGACGCTCCCCTACACATCCTTCTAGAACTGTACACTTCCAGAGTGAGGAAATGTGCTTTTAAAATCACTCTTGACCCCATTCACACAGCACACTTCCTCTGGCTGGTGCTTCAGAGCACCAGTGTTGGGGAAGCTACTTTGAAACTGTCGAAATACTCTTAGTTGTCAAAATACTCTTTTCAAAAAATATTTAGACCAAAAGTTACTATCAAAAAGTACAGTAGCTGGCTACATTGAAGCTACTTAATGAGGCAATTTTTTCTTTTTAATATTACTATCAAACCAATAATATTAATAAGAAAATTTACTCTAATGAAATGTATTAATTAATGTATATTAAATGTATTTAATGCATATAATGAATATTAACATTAATATGGTTAATAATGGCATTTAATAAAATAAAATACAGACACCATTAAAAAAATCATTTTTATACTATTCATCACACTTTTCAGTCCTGCTGTGGTCAGGTGTAGCCTAGATAGATCATTTATTGTTCTTGTCACATAATATTTATTGTGGATAATATGTGAATAAAGACTCAGGGCTTGTTTCTCCCCTCAGCTGGGTTCATGCTCGTTGTATTTTCTGACTTTTTTGTCATTGACATGCAAGTGCAGCTTTACAGGTCACATACTGAGGTTGCTCTACAAATATCTGTTTGCTTTGTTCAGGTTAAAAAAAAGTGGATGGATGGTCATCCTAGATTGTTACATAATAAGTTATACTAGTTAGTGTTTGGTCACGTTACACTGCTACTTGCTGAAAAAAGTATTTCGCTACTGGAAAAGCTACTCTGTTTGAAAAGCAGCTGAGGTACTGTCAAGCTACTGAAAAAAGTAGCATCACTACATGTAGTTAGCTACACCCCAACACTACAGAGCTCTGAGCACCAGAACCGTCATGCACAGGAACAGTTTTCCCCTCAGGCTATCCATCACATGAACAGTTAAAACTGCCCCCAAATACTTTCCTTTTTGTCTATACAACGATCTGCAACATTCAATCCATTCCTACTTATATCCATATTTCATTTATATCCTACTCCTTGTTCAATTCATTACATCACCTGCACATAACTGTATATCTGTATCTAAAATATTCTAACATTTGTTATGAGTCGTTCACGAACGAGTCAGTTCTAAGAGTTGACTCTTTTAGGTGAACACTGGGAGCTGGCTCGCATATCAGAAGAGCCAAATCTATTAATAAAAATATATCAAAAATAAGATATGAATAGTCAAAAGATTTAAGTGAATAGAATTAACTAATTCAAAGAATTCATAAATAAAAAATAAATAAAATAATACAGGCCTAAATGCTCAAGCGCACACACATTCGTTCTGACTGTCTGCTCAGACTAACAGCCTCACCTGTTGTTCCTGTCAATCACACACGCAGTGTCAACCAATGAACCAAAGATGAGTGAGGGAGGGCGGAGCTTACTTAATATGTTGTTCAGATCATATTCGTTTTGAATTATATTTATATGCACTTTGTTTATATATACATTAAAAAGTTATACTTTAAATGCACATGTGAAAAGCATCTTTCTTTACATTTATTTCAATTTGTGGGATGCTGAAGTTTTGCAAATTGTTATTTATCTTTCTTTGATATGGTGCAATATTCTATTATGCAGTTCAGATTTATTCATTTTGAATGATTAGATTTATATGCACTTTGTTATATACAATAAAAAGTTATACTTGAAATGCAAATGTTTAATAGCATTCTTTTTCATAACAAACCAATGCATTTCTAAATACATTGTGATTAAGGTAGAGTATGGTTTCATTTAATAATTTCATTAGAATTGTTTTAACACCAATCATAGTCAAACTATTGCAAACTGTTTGACTTGAAAAAATACAAAATGAATTTTTTCAAAGAGCCATTTGGGAGCCAAAAGTGCAGAATGCCCATCACTATCTATCTAACAACATTATTGTGCTATTGTATATTTATTTTATGTTATATCATATTTTTATTATTTTTATGCCACTATTGATATATATGTATATGTTTGTATATAAAAATTAAAAATGCTGCTTAAAAAGAAGATGATTAGGCCTCAAAAGCCTGAATAAGAATAAAAGCATAGTCCTAACTACAGCAAAGTGAAAACCAGTGACAACATACAGAGAAAACTACAGCATCAGCTCATTTCAGTGCTTGGGTTTGATACTTCATCTAGGGCACTGACCAACTATCAAACATAACAAACTCTCTCGACTGGACCATCGCTTTAAGAGAAAATCAAGAAAATCATACAGCGATAGCAAATAGAGAACAGACATTGTCAAAGTGTTGACAGTATTTTTAACAGGTCATTTCAATTTAATCTTCACAGTAACACAGTGGATATTTGTTTTTATATCTTTTATTTCTGTAGAGTTTTCAGTCTTTCTCTACACCTCCTGGATTTTCAGTCTTACCCAACATCACTGTCAGTTCTCTCCTGTCTTTTGATGAGGTGATCAAATCTGTCTCTCAACTGAAACAACAACTGGAGGATTTCTGCACAGAACACATTGACAAGATATCTGACAGAGGTAAAGTATCAGATATTCATTTACTTTTTTATATAAGAGATAGTATAATACTATAATGTGACATTATGAAGAAATTAATTAAGTCATTTAAAATAAATATGGATTGTTAGAGTAATTATGTCTGTTATTTGCTCTTTCCATAGCATATCTAGTAAGACACATTTCTTTGTTTTTGAAAACAAAAAATCAGAGACATTACAAGCCGTCCCATTATTTCATAATATTCATGTTCAGAAAGTTTGCTCTACAGTATCTGTTCAGCTGTAATATAGCATAAAAGATTAGAGCTCCATTCTTCAGTTTGCAAATGATCAAACAAAATCAGGTGTCTGAAATAACTTCACTGAAATTCATTGTCCTATTAATCTCAAAGATTTTACAAATTTATTGTTGCTTTTAACACAAATTCTATACACCCAACAAATGAAAATTAATTACCTGATTAGATTATATATAAAATTGAATATTTGTTTATTTCTCAAACCAATTGAATTAAAACCAACTCAAATGACATTTTAAATCAAGTTAGTGTTAAAGTTCTTGTGTTAAAAATGAGTGCCTGCAGTAATGGTTTTGGTCTTTATGGTCAGTGAAAGGAAGGTAGCTAAGGAGGTTAAACTAAATAATCAAAACACTTTATCGGTTAACTGCTGCTGCTAATTGCAGGGATGCTCAATACACTTCAGGCGAGTCTCAAAAGCAACGAAAATGGCCCACTATTATTTTTCCACCAACCCAACACATCCCGCTCATCTTCCATAGTGTGGTTGTGGGTGATGTACCATTTCACTCAGGGGAACATTCATCCACTCCTCAAACTCACTGGTGGACTCACTATGTGTTGTGATGCAGGCTATCCCATGTCTGGCCTCTTGGTGGACTTCCTGTTTTTCAGGGTAGGACAGCATGCAAAGCTTGCAGAATGTTGGCCGAAGGAATATGGCAAGTTTATGTAGTCTCTTGATTTAGATTTTGTGGTTCAGCCATCAGCTGATATAATAGTTTGGGGAGGGCTGTCTGTAGCCACTGGTGTGCAGTAGCGTTTAAGCCTCTCAGCCACAACACGACCAGGTTGAGAGTGGGGTCATCCTCTAGCTCTCTCTGAGCCTTGTAGAATGAGCGAAGAAGTTCCAACAGGAATTCTAGAACATCGGGAGATAGGTTGTTGATGTTTGGCTTTTCCTGCAAGTCGATCTCACTATTATATGTGACCTCCAACACGAGTTCAGTGGGATCAAGTGCATGCCTGAGCACAGTTTTGAATAGGCTATGTGGTCCTGGCAGTCCAGTCGACGATATGGATTTATGTTATGGATTGTATGTTATTGTCATTATGGATTTAGCAGCTTTGCAACTGCTGTCTCTCAAACAGGGAGACTTAACAATCGAGCAGTATACTGAGCGTTTCTGCAGTCTCAACCAGGAATTTAATTGGGGAGATATTTGTTTCAAGGATATCTACCGTTTTGGACTCAATGAGCCGGTGAAGTCCTGCCTGCCTAGAGGCAAGTGTGAACTCTCTTTTGTAGAATTCATTGACTATGCTTTGAGGCTCACATTTTCTCCATACACTGTGGGGTATGGCGGGAACCCTGTGCTGCTGCCAGAGCCCATGCCTGCCACAGTCCACGAGACAGTGCCCACTCCTGCCACGAGCCAACGGCCACACCTGCCATGGTCCACGAGCCCACGCTTGCCACGACCAACGAACCAACGCCCACACCTGCCATGGCCAACAAACTAGTTTTTAAAGCCTCATCCGTCCCAGAGCCAGTGTCGCAAGCCTTGTCCGTCCATGAAGGACAATGTGGAAAACTTACCTGTCAAGGTCAATTAAGTTGAAAATGTTGATAAGCCTTCAAGTGAGTTGGTTGATAAAGATTCAGAACCTATTGATCAGAGAGAAGAGAAAGTAAGAAAAGAAAATGAAGATAACAACAGTGAAGTTGCGAATTGAAAGAAATGAGAATCTACCTGTTCCAGAGATGTCAGAGTTGTTTCTTAGGTGCTCTACAAGGAATAGGGAACCACCTGATAGACTGACATATAAATCAGTAGGGAATCCTTTGGTATTAGTTATATGTTCCTTATTAGATTGTTTGAGTCAAGCTTTCACACAAGCCCTTGAAGTTGAAAATGTTCCTGAAGTAAGAGAATTAGCTCCTAATACATCTAAACTCTTATGAGCGCACTACATGCAGAGACGCATGCAGGTTCAGAAGGGGAGGATGTAACCCCTTTAATATGTACCTTGGATATATGCGATCTATCTACAGGAGTCTGCAGTCTACAGGAGAAGCGATCTATCTACAGGAGTCTGCAGTTGTATGTAAGTGTGTTTATTTCATTGTTTTTAACATTGTCATAGTGGTATTCATTGCTAGATCAGGTGCTGTTGTTTACTGTCTTGAACGCAGGTCGCTTAGACGTGTGTTTGGTGTGTGTGCGCTATATTTGTGTTGACTTGTCCCATAGTATTCGCTGATAGAATTGTTAGACTTGTTTAAACTTGTCACGTAGGATTCGTTGCTAGATTTGCTTAGACTTTGGGTTGGTTATCCTGTGTGTGTGTGTGTAAAACTATCGTCGTTTTAGTGTCTGCAAACAGTGCTTCACTTGTTTTAGAGTATTAGGTCACACAGGTTACATAAACTACAACACAGAGACAGTATCTCCTAGATATCTCATAGAGACTGTGTCTGTTCCACAAACTACGAAACACAATACCCTCACTAAATCATTTAGAAAAAATTTGATTAAGGTCAAACTTGAACAAAACAAACAAATTAAAAATGTACATCATATAAAAATAGGGCTACTAAACATTAGATCTCTTTCTACTGAAGCACAAATTGTTAATTAAATGATTACAGATCATAGATTGGATGCACTCTGTTTGACCGAAACCTGGCTTAAACCGGATGAATATATTAGTTTAAATGAATCTACTCCCCCAGGTTATTGTTATAAACATGAGCCTCGTCTGAAGGGTCGAGGAGGAGGTGTTGCTACAATTTACAGTGACGTTTTTGGTGTTACTCAGAGGGCAGGATATAAATGTAAGTCTTTTGAACTAATAATGCTTAAGGTGACACCGTCAAATACAAATATAAATAAAAATTCTCTGTCGTCCTTTACCCTTGCTACAGTGTATAGATCACCCGGGCCTTATTCAGATTTCCTTAGTGAATTTGCACATTTTTTATCAGATCTTGTAGTTACTGTAGATAGAGCTTTAATTGTTGGTGACTTCAACATTCACATAGATAATGAAAATGATACATTGGGATTAGCATTTATCGATATTCTCAACTCTCTTGGAGTCAGACAAAATGTAACAGGACCAACTCATCGCCATAATCATACGCTAGATTTAATTCTTTCATATGGAGTTGATGTTGATAATATAGAAATTCTGCAGCAGAGCGATGACATCTCGGATAATTACCTCGTCTCTTGCATGCTGCAATCAGCTAATGTTACTCAATCTACACCACGCTATCGTTCAGGTAGAACTATTCTTTCGACCACTAAAGATAGCTTCACTAATACTCTTCCAGATCTATCTCATATACTCAATAAACCCCAAAGCCCAGAAGAACTTGATGAAATAACAAAACATTTAAATGCAGTCTTCTCTAGCACCCTTGATGTTGTCGCCCCACTTCGATTAAAGAAAATTAAAGAAATAAGCCCTGCACCATGGTACAATGATCACACTCATGCTCTCAAGAGAGCAGCTCGGAAAATGGAGCGCATGTGGAAAAATACAAAATTAGAAGTATTTCAGGGTGCATGGAAGGATAGTGTCTGTAGCTACAAACACTGTAGCTACAAAGCTGCCAGGTCAGCATATTTTAGTAAACTCATAGAAAATAACCACAACAATCCTAGATGTTTATTCAGTACTGTGGCTAAATTGGTTAGGAATAAAGCCTCAACCGAACCAGATATTACGTCATAGCTCAAGAGTAATGACTTCATGAATTTCTTCACAGATAAAATTGAAATAATCAGAAATAAAATTGGAATTATGCAATCATCTGTCATAGCACCTCAGAAAACAGTGTCGAATAATTTCCCTCATGTGCAACTTCAATCCTTCGCTATCATAGGTCATGAAGAGCTAACAAAACTTATCGAAACATCAAAAGCCACAACTTGTTTGTTAGATCCTATACCAACTAAGCTCTTAAAAGAGGTATCTCCTGTAATATCAGAACCTCTTCTTAATATCATTAACTCCTCGCTATGCTTAGGACATGTCCCAAGAAACTTTAAAATGGCAGTTATCAAACCGCTTATTAAGAAGCCACAACTTAATCCTGGAGAACTTGCTAATTATAGACCGATTTCAAATCTCCCATTTATGTCAAAAATACTAGAAAAGGTAGTATCCTCCCAAATATGTTCATTTCTACAGAGAAATAGTATATATGACGAATTTCAATCAGGATTTAGGCCTCATCACAGTACAGAGACTGCACTTATCAGAGTTACAAATGACTTGCTCTTATCATCTGATCGCGGCTGCATTTCTCTTCTAGTGCTTTTAGATCTTAGTGCTGCATTCGACATGATAGATCACGACATTCTCTTGAATAGGCTAGAGAATTATGTTGGAATTTGTGGAGTGGCATTAGCATGGTTTAGGTCATATTTAGCAGACCGCTACCACTTTGTCTATGTAAATGAGGAATTGTCAAACCAAACAAAAGTAAAATATGGAGTGCCACAGGGATCAGTTTTAGGGCCTCTGCTTTTCTCCATGTATATGCTTCCCCTGGGAGATATTATCAGGAATCGTGGAATAAGTTTCCACTGCTATGCTGACGATACACAACTTTATATTTCTTCAAAACCTGATGAGATTTCACAATTCTCAAAATTAGCAGAGTGTATCAATTAAATAAAAGATTGGATGGCAAGAAATTTCCTTCTACTCAATTCTGACAAAACAGAGGTTCTAATTATTGGACCAAAAAACTCTAAAAATAAGCCACTACAATATAATTTGACTCTAGATGGATGTACTGTTACATCATCTTCAACAGCAAAGAACTTAGGTGTTATATTTGATACCAACCTGTCCTTTGAAAATCAAATTACAAATGTTTGTAGAACAGCATTCTTCCACCTAAGAAATATTGCTAAATTAAGGCATATGCTGTCGGTTGCTGATGCCGAAAAACTAATTCATGCGTTCATGACCTCAAGACTAGATTATTGTAATGCATTACTGGGAGGATGTCCAGCAAGATCAATAAATAAACTTCAATTGGTTCAAAATGCAGCAGCCAGAGTGCTGACGAGAACCAAGAAATATGATCATATTAGCCCCATTTTATCATCGCTACATTGGCTACCTGTTAAATTCCGTATAGATTTTAAAATTCTGTTAACTACGTACAAAGCTTTGAATGGTCTAGCTCCGCAGTACTTAAGTGATCTTCTACCACGCTATATTCCAACACGTTCATTAAGATCGCAAAATTCTGGCCTATTAATAGTTCCTAGAATATCAAAATCCACTAAAGGAGGAAGATCCTTTTCATATTTGGCTCCTAAACTATGGAATAGTCTCCCAAACACTGTTCGAGATGCAGACACACACTCTCAGTTTAAGTCTAGACTAAAGACTCATCTATTTAGCTAGGCATACACCTAATTTGTCCTCCAACCCACAATTAGGCTGCTTTAGTTGGGTCTGCCGGAACCAGAAACCAGAAACATTGAGCATGATCTCTAACTCTGCAATAAATTAAATGGCATCTACGCTTACATCTTTTTATTTGTTTCCCTGTCTCAACCTCGGGACTCCTATCCTGAGGTCACCAGAACCGGCTGGATCCAGCACCATTCCTGCTTCATGTTGGACTCCACTGCTACATGTCGCAGAATGATGATGACTAAATGCAGCCGGTGCCAGCCAAACATCACTTCAGTCTATTATGATGGACTTCAGAGGATGAAATGATGCCAACTCCAACTTGCATCACCTCGGTCTCTTTATGGACTACGATCTTGAAATGAAATGCTTAGACTAACTATTGCCAACAAAAGCCTTCATCAGCCAATTAACAAGGACAATTGCATCTATGTGAACTTCTGCAATTAATCAAGATGGACTTCAAAGACTTTGGTCATTAATCTTACAGTTCAAACACAATCGATGTTTAATCACTGACCCTTAACACTTAGTTTAATAATTTTAAACCATGATTTTACCTATACATAATTAATATTTACATTACATTAATAATGTTAGCCAGAGGGAACTGGCCCCCACAGTGAGTCTGGTTTCTCCCAAGGTTATTTTTCTCCATTAATCTACATCTTATGGAGTTTTGTGTTCCTTGCCACAGTCGCCTACAGCTTGCTCACTGGGGTTATTAATACAATTATCATTTAATTATTTTTAAACACTATTAAAAATCGTATTTTATCTAAATTACACAATGATGATTAATCGACTTTATAGACATTACAGTTTTATCGTCTGTTAATGCTGATATTCTGTAAAGCTGCTTTGAAACGATGTGTGTTGTGAAAGGGCTATACAAATAAAATTGACTTGACTTGACTTGACTATTATTTATTGCTAAAGTGCAGCATAATTTATTTGCGCTGTACAGAAGTTGCGTTTGTCCCTGCGCAACCCTGAGTTTCGGTTTCGGGTGACTACGTGACTAGCTTTGTTGTGATAAGTAGCATTAAGGCGTGGCTGCTTTTTTTCCACTGAACGGCTCGTAAAAGTGGTTATTTATTGGACTTAATGCTGACGCAGAAGCGGCAGCGGAAGTGGTGGCCCTTGTGTGAAGCCCTCCTCGTGTGAAGACCTACTTGGGTAAAGACCAGCGAGTCTACCTGTGCGAGTCCACCGAGCAAGGACACTGACAAGGCGCCACTCACCAAAGCACTTAAGTATTTTTCTATTCTATCTCTTTTATTATTTTACTTATACATACATACTAACATGTCTAGTTCACTAATAACACATGCCTTCAAGCACATCCCTGTTATCTGTTGTAGACCGTTCACAAGATACAGATGCAAGACAAAACGCAACCCACACAACCTACGACCGCTTTGCACTTCAACACCTGCTCCACTCTCGTTCTCAGTGGGACTCTGGAACTGCCAGTCTGCTGTGAACAAAGCTGCCTTCATTCCAGCTTTCGCCACGCAGTCCACCCTCAGCATCCTGGCACTGACAGAGACATGGATACGTCCTGAGGATACAGCAACACCTGCTGCTCTCTCCAACAACTTCTCCTTCTCCCACACCCCTCGACATACTGGTAGGGGTGGGGGAACAGGTTTGCTCATTCTTAATAACTGGACTTTTTCACCACAGGCTTCACTATGTAACAATATATCTTTTGAATTCCATGCTATTACTACAATGCAACCCACAAAATTACATGTTGTTGTCATCTATCGCCCCCCAGGTCAGCTGATAAGCTTTCTTGAGGAATTGGATGTCCTGCTGTCCTCCTTGCCAGAGGATGGCAGGCCACTTGTGGTTTTTGGTGATTTCAACATACACCAAGACAAACCCCAGGCCATTGAACTGAATACTCTTCTGGCCTCATTTGACTTGGAAAGACTACACACCACAGCAACTCACAGGTCGGGCAACCAGCTGGACCTCATTTTTACACGTAACTGTACCACCTCTAATATTCTTGTTACACCTTTACATGTCTCTGATCACTACTTTGTTCAATTCAACATGATTCTCCCATCCATTGTAAAACCGACCCCACCTTTGGTTTCCTTTCGCCGTAACCTCCGTTCCCTCTCACCCTCTCGCCTTTCCACTGATGTCTCTGCCTCTCTTCCCACAATAAATGTATTTTCCATGCTTGATGTAAACACTGCCACAGACACACTTAGCTCTACTTTAACAACCTGTCTAGACAACATCTGTCCTCTCTCCTCTAGACCAGCACGGACTACACCACAGTCTGACGTCCTTCGTGAACATCGGACTGATCTCAGGGCAGCTGAGAGGAGATGGCGGAAATCTAAAGATCCAGCTGATCTAGGTAAATATCAGCTTCTGCTTGCAACTTTTTCAAATAATGTTAAAACTGCAAAAACTTCATATTACCAGACCAAGATCAACAGCACCACAGACACTCGTAGCTTGTTTAGAACATTTAACACACTTCTCTGCCCTCCCCCTCCACCACCTGACACATCACTGACAGCAGATATATTCGCCACATTTTTTACTGATAAGGTTACAGCCATCAGCAATACATTCACAGCACCACACCCTGTCAAACACCTGGCTCCTGCATGCAACTCCTCTTTCCCTATGTTCTCTCCTTTAACTGACACTGAGGTCTCAAAACTCCTCCTCTCCAACCACCCCACAACCTGTTCCCTTGACCCCATTCCATCACACCTTCTCCAGGCCATCTCTCCGTCCATCCTACCGGCACTTACACACATAATTAACACATCCCTTCTTGCAGGCACTTTTCCCACTACATTTAAGCAGGCTCGAGTAACCCCACTGCTGAAAAAACTTGCACTTAACCCCACACAGATAGAACACTACAGACCAGTCTCTCTCATCCCATTCATGGCAAAAACACTTGAAAGGGCAGTTTTCAATCAGATCTCCGCCTATCTCTCACAGAACAAGCTGCTGGATGACAATCAGTCAGGCTTCAAAAGTGGACACTCCACTGAGACTGCCCTGCTGTCTGTCATCGAGTCGCTGAGACAGGCGAAAGCTCAATCCAGATCATCCGTTCTGATTCTGCTGGACCTTTCTGCTGCCTTTGACACAGTCAACCATCAGATCCTACTCTCCACCCTCTCTAAACTGGGTATCACTGGAACTGTGCTTGACTGGTTCAACTCTTATCTCTCAGAAAGGTCCTTTTAGGGAGCATGGAGAGAGGAAGTATCCAAGCCACACCAGTTACTTACTGGGGTACCTCAGGGATCAGTGCTTGGGCCACTTCTCTTCTCCATATACACAACATCACTGGGACCCATCATTCAGTCACATGGTTTCTCTTACCACTGCAACGCTGATGACACGCAACTCTACTTGTCTTTCCAGCCCAACGACACCACAGTGACCGCTCTAATCGCTGCCTGTCTGGCAGACATCTCAGCCTGGATGAAGGAACACCACCTTCAACTCAACCCTGCCAAGACCGAAGTCCTTGTCTTTCCAGCCAACCCGGCTGTTGAACACAACATCACCGTGCAGCTGGGTCCAACTACAGTTTCGCCTTCCAAAACGGTCAGAAATCTAGGGGTAACCATTGATGATGAGCTAAATTTCACAGACCACATTTCAAAAACTGCAAGATCATGTAGATTTACACTCTACAATATCAGGAAGATAAGACCCTTCCTCTCTGTACATGCCACACAACTGCTTGTTCAGTCCCTTGTCATAACTAGACTGGACTACTGTAACGCTCTCATTGCAGGCCTTCCTGCATGTGCTATTAGACCTCTCCAAATGATCCAGAATGCAGCAGCACGTCTGGTGTTTAATGAACCTAAAAGAGCACATGTTACACCACTTTTTGTCTCTCTCCACTGGCTGCCGGTTCATGCACGTATTAAATTCAAGGCCCTGATGCTGGCATATAAAACAGTCACTGGGTCTGCTCCAGCATACCTAAAAACATTTATGCAGAGCTACGTTCCCACCAGAAGCCTGCGGTCGGCTAAGGAACGTCGCCTTGTCGTACCAAAACAAAGAGGCACCAAAACACTTTCCCGGACTTTCAGTTTCATCATACCACGGTGGTGGAATGACCTTCCCAACTCAATCCGGGAAGCTAACTCACTCTCTATCTTCAAAAAACGGCTAAAAACACATCTTTTCCAAAAGCACTTAACCGGTCACAAAAAAAAAAAGATTATTTACATTTCTTGTTGCACAGCGTCTGCCAAATGAATAAATGTAAATGTAAATGTAAATGTAAATATATGTGCTAGTGTTTTATGTAAAATCACAGTTATCCCATACCAGGTCCGTAGCCAGCCTATTGAAAGGGGGGGTTCTTTTTTTCAAAAAGTGGACCTTTTTTCAGTTTTTCTCCTCCTTTTGTATTTAATTATGAGGTTCAAATACTTCATTTTGGTGACCTTTTATGCACTAATTTGTGCCGGATTAGCATGTCTGCTGGTTAACGAGCACGCTTTTTGATGCACCTAAAATATTTACTGCATTGTTGTCAAATGCTTCCTCATGTAACACCTTTGTCAGTCCATACACAGTTCATAAGTTTAAAGACCACACTAACAACAGAATAGATTTAATGAACTTTACTGAATTATTAATAATAATTCTTCTCATCATCATTTCTTGACTCTCTGTCAATGCCTCTTTGCTTGTTGCTGTATTTGTCTTGACACTTGTGGATTTAGTACACTGGTCAGTTCCAATCTTCTTGGGTGCAATTTGGAGAATATGTTCACAGCTTCATCCAGGTTGACTGCCATGTTATAGTGTGTATGGATGAGGGCCAGGGATGACAAGCGGTCCTCTCCCATGCTGCTACGCATGAATGTGTTCAGTCTCCGGAGAGTGCTGGCCGACCGTTCACATTCACATGAGGTGACTGGCAGAGTACAAGCTATTTTGAGAAGCTTGAAGATGTTTGGGTAGATCAGCGCATCACATTGTTTGATTGCCTCAGCACATGAAGTTGGCCTTTGTTCTGATGGCTTGTTTTGCGACTTCAGTGTCCAGCGTTTCAGTTCCTGGTCAATCAGCTCTGGTGAAGGTAAGTCATCTTGGTAAAGTTGGACTACTTCAGAAATGTCCACTGTCACACCTGAGTTGCACTGTATAGACGGAATTAGACTCAGGAGCCTTGATGCGGTTACAGATAGAGGACTGAATCTGGATTCAAACTCCAAGATGACATGGTCTAGGAAAGGTATAGCCATGTTGCGACGATAGTAGTCCTTCACAGTTTCAGCAGGTACATTTTCTCTGTGTGTCTGCCTTCCAGCAATACGTGGTTGACTGGTAGGCTGAACATCGACCTGAGCAGCCATCCTGATGGCTTGCTTGTAGATCTGGTTGAAGTCATCCTCAATTGTCTCACGTAGCTCCTTGTAGATATTCTTGACCTCATCTACCATGCTAAATGCCTCCACGATGTCAACTGAGGTTTTTTGCAGCTTCACTGTGATGCCTGTAAGGTGGGACAAGACTTGATAGACGGTGAGGAAGGTCAGGATGAAACCGAAGTTTTGGAGCCCAGACAAGAGACTATAGGCCTCTGCTTTGTACTTGCCCTGCCATCCTGTGGTGACATCTTGGCTGTAATCTTCTGTATGGAGACCAAGTGCGATGACTTCTAGAGCCTTAACAATAAAGATGAAGGCACTATAAAAGTGGCTGTATGCGTCATGTCTTTCTGCCCATCTTGTGCGACATATGTCAATCAGTGGTTTCCTCTGTCCCAAAGAGTGTGCATCCTTATGTACAACCTCCATGAGTAGTTGTTCCCTCTTTGGGCTGTAGGTGAAGAATATGATGGTAGACTTCATCTTGTCAATCATGTTGCGCACAACTGGAAGAGCACAGGAGCGTGCAATGACAAGGTTCAGGCAATGCCCATTACAGTGCATGTACACTGCTTTAGGTGCGTCCTTCTTGATCAGAGCCTGGACACCAACATTTTCACTGCTCATGTTGCACGCACCATCATACCCCTGGCCTCTGCAATCACCAATCTCTATGTTGAGGTGACTCAGCACATCCTTAATTGCGGTTACTATGTGGCTGCCTGTGATTCGTGGCAGAGAGCAAATCTCCAGCAATTCCTCCCTAATATTTAGGTCTTTGTCCACAAACCTTACACACAATGGCATCAGCTCTACATTATGGGATGTCACCTCATCAGCCATGACTGTATAGATCTGTGCATTTTTGACCTCGTCCACAATCTGGGCCTGAATTATTCTCTTTCCTATCACGTCAATCATCTGATTTTGAGTTTGGGGTGAGAGGTAGGTGGCATTTCTGAGCTTTGGCCATTCCATGTGCTGCTTCAGCTTCTCATCATGGTTTGCAAGTAGTTTCATCAGGGCCAAAAAGTTTCCAGGATTGCCAGCAGAATTCTGCTTCTCAGATGTACCTCTAAGTGCAATGCACTGGCGACCACAGTATAGTACACTCTCTGCTACAGACTTGAGTATGTGCCTGTTTTCTTTGATATTGGCTTTCTTCTTACTGTCCATAAGGACAGAGATTTGGGTCTGAGGTTTTTCAACTGACTGGAGAAACAACTGAGCATTTTCAACTGCAGCCAAGTGATATGTTTTTGTTGAATGGCTGCCTATTACCATGCTTTTCTTGTGCCATTTTGTGAATGGGGCATTTACTAACACTCCCATTTGTTTTTTCCCTTTGGCATTGACAAACAGGGCACAGCACACACAGAAGAGACCATCAAGGTTGGAACTATACACCAACCACCAGCCATATTCCTCCAACCACCCGAGTTTGAATGCCCTATTGCAGCCAGCAAGAAATTGTGTTGGAAAAATGAAGTTTTTAGAAGGCTTGTTGTGGTTCCTGAGTAAATGGTATTTCTGGCCATCAGACATCTTACGCACACTCTCTAAGATTTCTTCAACCGATTTTGTGGCCTGAATGAAAAATCCTATATCATTAAATATCTCCTGACCTTCCATGACAGGGTGTGGGTCCTCTTGACCTTCTCTGAACTGTTGCATTTCACTTTGACCTTCTCTGAGCTGTCGCATTTCACCTTGACCTTCCCTGAGCTGTCGCATTTCACCTTGACCTTCCCTGAGCTGTCGCATTTCACCTTGACCTTCTCTGAGCTGTCGCACTTCACCTTGACCTTCTCTGAGCTGTCGCATTTCACCTTGACCTTCCCTGAGCTGTCGCACTTCACCTTGACCTTCTCTGAGCTGTCGCATTTCACCTTGACCTTCCCTGAGCTGTCGCATTTCACCTTGACCTTCCCTGAGCTGTCTTGACCTTCCCTGAGCTGTCGCATTTCACCTTGACCTTCCCTGAGCTGTCGCACTTCACCTTGACCTTCTCTGAGCTGTCGCATTTCACCTTGACCTTCCCTGAGCTGTCGCATTTCACCTTGACCTTCCCTGAGCTGTCGCATTTCACCTTGACCTTCTCTGAGCTGTCGCACTTCACCTTGACCTTCCCTGAGCTGTCGCATTTCACCTTGACCTTCCCTGAGCTGTCGCATTTCACCTTGACCTTCTCTGAGCTGTCACATTTCACCTTGACCTTCCCTGAGCTGTCGCATTTCACCTTGACCTTCGCTGAGCTGTTGTGAATCATCTGTAAATATACAGTATACGCATTGGTCACGTAGTGTAAAGTGAATCCAACTGTTTCATTATCTGAAATACACTTGTATATTATTTGGCATGGATAACCATAACTTCCCTACAAAAAAAATCACCACAAAGTTATATGTTCCTGTTATCCAGTAACAGTTGGCTTCATACTTTTTGGAAGACAAACAAGGTACATTTAAAAAAAAATATATATATATTTTAATATATATAATAAATATTAGTTAATTATATTAATTATATAAATAATATTAGTCTCACATGATTTATATGTATGATTAGAAGCAGTTTAGCCTAGCCTCTAACATAAATTAAAAATACTTTGGTGTTTTTATCATTTTGTGGTTTATAGACCTTATATAGAAAATTCACTGTATAACAGGAACAACCTCAGCTACCTTCTGCTCCAGTGGGGTTGATGACTGTTAGCTATCAAATGTTATAGGTTATGTACAGGGTTGGGGAGTAACGGAATACATGTAACGGCGTTATGTAATCAGGATACAAAAATTCAGTAACTGTAATTCGTTAGAGTTACGTCAAAAAACGTAGTAATCAGATTATAGTTACTTTAAAAAAAAAAGGGGGGATACTTTCAGGATTACAATGGTTTCATTTAAAACTAAATAAATCTGTATTTTGGCATAATAACACTATATTAAGCATTGCTTGATTAATGACTCACGACACAAGTCACGTGTGCCACCCGCTGGTGCATGCGCAAAATAACAGCTCTCTACAACAATCTCCTCAGACACAGATTGAATCACTGCTGCTAAAAACGATGCTGCCCACGGGTAAAAATGCTTTCATTTCTTGGAAATTCCGCTGCTATTTTGTTTTTAAAGAAGAAAATGCCAACAACATGGTTGTACAGTGCAAACTGTGCCTTCCAGCAACGAAAACACTTTCTTTATCGAAGGACTCGACATCCAACCTAATTAAGCATTTGCATTCTCTATTTTCCTGTTGAAGAAACATTTCCATTGTCTAAAAAATTATTTATTATATTTGCTTGAAAATTTTTTATTTGTATTCTCTATTTTCCTGTTGAAGAAACATTTCCATTTAATTTAAGTTAAAAATAAAACAAAATAATCTGTAATACCATACTGTAGCCACTAGATGTCTGTATAGTCCTTTACATAAATATTTATTCAGGGCTGTGAAATTCTTAATGAATAAAAGTTTTTGTTTTTTAAAATAATATCTGTCCTTGAAGTAATCCAAAAGTAATCCGTTACATTACTTTCATAGTGCGGTACTTGGATTACGTTACTGAATACTTTTTTTATGAAGTAATTTGTAACTGTAACGGAATACATTTTTAAAGTAACCCTCCCAAGCTTATGTATAACAACCTTACCCTGTTTGCCAGTTTTTTTGAACATATGTTCAATATTCTGCGACAATGACGCTGCTGCCTGCTTTCTCTTCCGTCTCTCCTGCTCTTTTCGCCCCATACTCACTATTTGGTTGTACAGCCTGATATAAAAACAGTCAAAACACCTTTTTTGAAGCTTTGTCAATGACTAAACACTCATTCATTAGATGTATGTACATTCAACTTCACTCAACTACATACTCGTGACCTCATACATCCTCACACTATCAGTGAATCGGTGCAAAATAAACTCATAACAGTTAATAAATAAAGGATAACATGACACGCATAAAAAACACTCAGACTAACTCACATTAAGACACAACACTCACATACTAATCACATACTAGGCATCGTAAATCAATTAAATCATTCCAGATAATTTACCTCAAGCGGTCTGCTTTGAAGTTCTCAGAGGAATAAGATGCGCACCGAAGGAGAAGCATTTCCATTGGCTCCAGTCTGCCGGTATTGGCCAATCACAAAAGTCGATATTGCACAGCCAATATCACAGAATATCGAACTATGTTTTATTATTAATTACGCTACGTTTATATGGCTATTATATTGTAGACTATTGAGTGTATAAAATATAGAAATCCTTTTAAAATAAATAAATAAATATATATATATATATTTTTATATATATATAACCCCCGAGTTATATATATATAACCCCCCCCATCATTCAGAGGCGATACTTGTTCACCGTTGCTTTGAAAAGTGTATTGCGAGAACTCTCTCTGAACTGCACGCGCGGCACACACACACACATGTCCAGCTACAATATTAAATCATATTAATTTGAAACAGCAATCCAGAATATTTGTCACAAGCACTGATTAAAACAATGATGTCAATAATCACATGAAAAAAATAAATAAAAATGACTTAAATTCTGGACCTTTGGCAGTGAGGTGGGGGGTTCGAACCACCCGAACCCCCCCTGCCTACGGGCTTGTATACCTCTGTTCTATGAAAAAAGGCCAATGAGAAGTTGGCAGACGGTATTTGCATAACCCGCCCCAGGACATACGGGTATTTAAGCGTGGCGAATACGGGAGTTCATTCAGAAAATTTCTTCAGAGCCGATGGTCGTGCATGCAGTCTGCTGCGAGTTACACACCAAGTTCCTGTTTAAATCCTCTGACGCTCTGCATGCTGTTGGACTTTATGGCACACAACAGCGGCTTTCTCCTTCGTGCACGGCTGTGCATTCTTGCCCCTGGGCGCTTCGACAGCGCAGACAACTCGAAAGAGTTATTCTAAAAGAGTAATTTCGCTCTAAAAGAGCAAAACACAGCGGCGTTGAACGTCCTTTTCAGGACGCGTCTTTTTAAAGACGATTTTTTCACCCTGTGTAGTTTCTGGATGCATTGATTCTCCCCACCTCGGACGGTCATAAAAACTGCCTTGCATTCCTGGGTTGCGATCACACGCAGGCAGCGTTTTTATGAATGGTCTATGTTTTCAGTACGAGAACATAGCCATGACAGCATTGCGGTCGTGGGCTTTTTCTTGTAGCGAGAGAAAGCCACTTCAGCCGCCCCCCGCGCCTCGCCTCCTTCCTACGGGATTGAGGCAGGCGCCGCAGGCGATGAAGACGATCCGGGGACAACGATGGGCTCCATTTCGCCGTGTGAACCCCCTCGAAACCCCCCGCCTCCCCGGCACGCTTGCTTGTTTCCGTCCGAGCTCGGGATGAGCATTCTCTCCAATGGGTTATGTTTTCAGTGTGAGAACATAACCGCGGCAGCGTTGCGATCTCTGCTTTCTCTTGTAGTGAGAGAGAGCCATTTCAGCTGCCCCCCGCGCCTCGCCTCCTTCCTACGGGATTGAGGCAGGCACCGCGGGCGAATCTGGGGAGCACCGCGGGCGATCTGGGGAGAATAACGGGAGGCTTTCGCCGGGTAAATCCCCTAGAAACCTCCCGCCTCCCCGGCAGGCTTGCCTGCTTCCCCCGAGCTCGGGATTAGTGCGGTCTGCTTAACGGCCTACCGTCCGGTCCCTCGAGCTCCCCGGCATTGGATGATGACATCACCGCTGCATCGGAGAGCGTAACAGCGGCGTCGGATGCGGATAACTCGCCTGGGCCGCCACCTTCGGGTCTCCAGAAGCATGGAGGTCCGCTATGCTTCCCCAGGCTTAATTGGTTCCGCGGGCATGTGCGTCGCTCACAGCCGCACCCCCCCCGGTTCCTTCGCCGAACGTGCATGACGAGCTGAGCAAGCCCAGCTGTGGCAGTGAAGCGTCCCGAGGCTCTGGTGCTGAGAACAGACTCGAAGCACTTACCTTGCCTTATATTAAATAAAATAAAATATAACAAAATAAGAATAAATCATTACTCAACATCAAACCCATAAATGGTTACAATCATTTCAAGTCTTTACATCACAGTTATACTCCTCATGTCTGATTTTTGTATACCTGATCACTCTACTTGAACATTGTTATCGCTTTTCCTGGCAGCGAATCAGATCCTCAGTCATCTCAGACATAGTTTAAAGAATCACTCATGTCACTCTCATAATCATCACATTTGTGTGTCTCATCTATTGGATAAACGGTCAGTTGTACTGCTTGTATGGACATCCCAGCCCTGACCAATCTCTGTACTGAGTTGGAAATAATCTCATAATGCATGGCAAGCAGAACAGAATCAGAATTCCTAACACTACAATTGGCAAAACAGTTTGAATTACCCAGTACATCCATCCTCCCCACAAAGACATAATCCACCCGGCCCACTGGTTGTCAGTCCTTTCAGGTTCTTTTACGGCCTCTCTCATGTGTTCAATTATGTTGGTTATATTATCACTGTAATAAGGAATGTTAAAACAACAAGACACCCCCAGCATTTTACAGACTCCGCCCCTTTCTGCCGTAAGTGTATCAAGAACTAAAGGTTCTGAATGACTGCGTCCCTCAGTTGCCTCATTTCATCACTTATCAATGTCAAAGCATTTTCTGTGCTATTGGCTATCGCTAATACCGTCCATGCGACTGTGCAGCAATGCACAGCTCGAATCACATCATCAAGTTCGCCGATGACACGACCGTGGTGGGTCTCATCAGCAAGAACAACGAGTCAGCATACAGAGAGGAGGTGCAGCGGCTGACGGACTGGTGTAGAGCCAACAACCTGTCCCTGAATGTCGACAAAACAAAAGAGATGGTTGTTGACTTTAGGAGAGCACAAGGTGAACACACTCCGCTGAACATCGATGGCTCCTCTGTGGAGATCGTCAAGAGCACCAAATTCCTTGGTGTTCACCTGGCGGAGAACCTCACCTGGTCCCTCAACACCAGCTCTATCACCAAGAAAGCCCAACAGCGTCTCTACTTTCTTCGAAGGCTGAGGAAAGCACATCTCCCAACCCCCATCCTCACTACATTCTATAGAGGGACTATTGAGAACATCCTGAGCAGCTGCATCACTGCCTGGTTTGGGACTTGCACCGTTTCGGACCGCAAAGCCCTGCAGAGGATAGTGAGGACAGCTGAGAAGATCATTGGGGTCTCTCTTCCCTCCATCAAAGACATTTACAAAAAACACTGTATCCGCAAAGCAACCAGCATTGTGGACGACCCCACACACCCCTCACACAAACTCTTTACCCTCCTCCCGTCTGGCAAGAGGTACCGAAGCATTCGGGCCCTCACGGCCAGACTGTGTAACAGCTTCTTCCCCCAAGCCATCAGACTCCTCAATACTCAGAGACTGGTTTGACACACACGTGTCCTGAGTTGCACTTTAATAACTGTCACTTTATAAGTCAAGTCAAGTCAAGTCAAGTGGTTTTTATTGTCGTTTCAACCATATACAGTTAGTACAGTACACAGCAAAACGAGACAACGTTCCTCCAGGACCATGGTGCTACATAAAAACAACAAAGGACCAACATAGGACCACATGAGACTACACAACGAAATAAAATACCTATATAAACTACCTATATAAAGTGCACGTGCAAACATGTGCAAAAAGTACGGGACAGTACAACAAATTACTGACAATGAACAGGACAATAGACAGTGCAGCGCCGACCAGTACTCAGTAGTGCAAAAAGATGACAGTTTCTAAAAATGTAAACAAATCAAATCAAATCAAATCAAATCACTTTATTGTCACACTACCATGTACACAAGTGCAACAGTAGGTGAAATTCTTGTGTGCAGTTCCGAGCAACATAGCAGTCATGACAGTGACGAGACATATACCAATTACAATAAACAACATACTTACACAAAACAATTTACATATCAAATGTACACATACTTACACAAAACAATTTACAAATCAGATGTACACATACTTACACAACACAATAATTATATACAATGCAGAATATAGAACAGAATATACAATACAATACAATAAGTGGGAGTATATGAAATATATATGTGTATATATATATATATAGCAGTTGTATTGAGGAGAATATTGTAAAACAGCTCAAGGATGGGGCAAGGAGGAGGCGAGAACCGGCTTTTCAACATAAATAATATTTTAATGAAAAACTTAACAGTACACATAAACAAACACACATGGCGGACATGTCCGCTAACGATCTCTCTCTCTCGCACAGCCCTCTGCTGTCGGCCTTTAAACCTCAGGGACAGATAATTAGCCTAATACGGGACCGGGCGCGCAGGATCACGACCCGGCCCCGCCCTCCACCCTGCCACAAATATGTTGACATAACATATGAATAACATAACATACTATGAGATAATGTTCTATGCACATAGCAGTTATTGAGGTAGCAGACAGTTATAAAGTGACAGTTATTAAAGTGCAACTCAGGACACGTGTGTGTCAGACCAGTCTCTGAGTATTGAGGAGTCTGATGGCTTGGGGGAAGAAGCTGTTACACAGTCTGGCCGTGAGGGCCCAAATGCTTCGGTACCTCTTGCCAGACGGGAGGAGGGTAAAGAGTTTGTGTGAGGGGTGTGTGGGGTCGTCCACAATGCTGGTTGCTTTGCGGATACAGTGTTTTTTGTAAATGTCTTTGATGGAGGGAAGAGAGACCCCAATGATCTTCTCAGCTGTCCTCACTATCCTCTGCAGGGCTTTGCGGTCCGAAACGGTGCAAGTCCCAAACCAGGCAGTGATGCAGCTGCTCAGGATGCTCTCAATAGTCCCTCTATAGAATGTAGTGAGGATGGGGGTTGGGAGATGTGCTTTCCTCAGCCTTCGAAGAAAGTAGAGACGCTGCTGGGCTTTCTTGGTGATAGAGCTGGTGTTGAGGGACCAGGTGAGGTTCTCCGCCTGGTGAACACCAAGAAATTTGGTGCTCTTGACGATCTCCACAGAGGAGCCGTCGATGTTCAGCGGAGTGTGTTCACCTTGTGCTCTCCTAAAGTCAACAACCATCTCTTTTGTTTTGTCGACATTCAGGGACAGGTTGTTGGCTCTACACCAGTTCGTCAGCGCTGCACCTCCTCTCTGTATGCTGACTCGTTGTTCTTGCTGATGAGACCCACCACGGTCGTGTCATCGGCGAACTTGATGATGTGATTCGAGCTGTGCATTGCTGCACAGTCGTGAGTCAGCAGAGTGAACAGCAGTGGACTGAGCACACAGCCCTGGGGGCCCCAGTGCTCAGTGTGGTGGTGGTGGAGATGCTGTTCCCGATCCGGACTGACTGAGGTCTCCCAGTCAGGAAGTCCAGGATCCAGTTGCAGAGGGAGGTGTCCAGGCCCAGCAGGTTCAGCTTTCCAATCAGGTGCTGGGGAATGATTGTGTTGAATGCTGAGCTGAAATCTATGAACAGCATTCGAACGTATGAGTCCTTATTGTCTAGGAGGGTGAGGGCCAGATGGAGGGTTGTGGTGATGGCATCGTCCGTTGAACGGTTTGAACGATCACGCAAACTGCAGTGGGTCTAGTGAGGGGGGCAGCTGGGTCTTAATCTGCCTCATGACGAGCCTCTCGAAGCACTTCATGATGATGGGTGTAAGTGCGACGGGACGGTAGTCATTGAGGCAGGACACTGAAGACTTCTTTGGCATGGGGATGATGGTGGTGGCCTTGAAGCACGTTGGAACAACGGCGCTGCTCAGAGAGATGTTGAAGATGTCGGTAAGAACATCTGCTAGCTGGTCTGCACATCCTCTGAGCACTCTGCCAGGAATGTTGTCTGGTCCAGCAGCCTTCCGTGGGTTGACTCTACGTAGAGTTTTCCTCACATCTGCCGTGGTAAGACAGAGCACCTGGTCGTTGGGAGGAGGGGTGGACTTCCTCGCCATCACGTCGTTCTGCACTTCAAACCGAGCGTAGAAGTCGTTCAGCGCATCTGGAAGGGAGGCATCTTTGTCACAGGCAACTGATGTTGCCCTGTAGTTGGTGATGGCCTGGATGCCCTGCCACATGCGCCGCGTGTCACAGCTGTCCTGGAAGTGACTGTGGATTCTCTGGGCGTGCGGCGCTTTGCCTCTCTGATTGCCCGTGACAGTTTGGCCCTAGCTGTTCTTAGGGCTGCCTTATCGCCTGCTCTGAAGGCGGAGTCTCGGACCTCAGCAGCGTGCGCACCTCCGCAGTCATCCACGGCTTCTGGTTGGAGCGTGTGGTGATGGTCTTGAGAAAGTGACATCATCAATGCACTTGCTGATGTAGCTGGTCACTGATGCTGTGTATTCCTCCAAGTTGGTAGAATCGCCATATGTTGCAGCCTCCCTGAACATGTGCCAGTCAGTACACTCAAAACAGTCCTGAAGAGCAGAGATGGCTCCTGCTGGCCAGGTTTTCACCTGCTTCTGAAGCGGTTTTGTGCGCCTGACTAGCCGGTCTGTATGCTGGAATTAACATAACAGAGATGTGGTCTGAGTAGTCGAGGTGGGGCGGGGCTCCGCCCGGCACGCCTGGGATGTTTGTGTAAACAAGATCAAGCTGTTCAGCCCTCTCGTTGCAAAGTCCACATACTGATGGAATTTAGGGAGCACTGTCTTGAGATTTGCATGGTTGAAATCTCCGGCGACAATAAACAGTCCGTCGGGGTGAGCGTTCTGCAGTTCGCTCATAGCCCCATACAGTTCACAGAGCTTCCTTAGCGTTAGCGCTGGGGAATGTAAACCCGGTTATGCAAACAGTGGTGAATTCCCGTGGTAGATAAAAAGGTCTGCATCTAACAGTCACAAGCTCCAACAGCGATGAACAGTAACTAGAGACTAGCATAGAGTTCTTGCACCATTCCGTGTTGATGTAAACACACAAGCCACCACCGCGTGTCTTACCGCGAGAGAGCTGTATTTCTGTCGGCACGAAGCGAGGCGAGTCCGTCTAGCTGAATGGCGGCATCCGAACTCTGTCACTGAGCCACGTCTCCGTGAAAACAAAGACGCAGCAGTCTCTAAACTCACGCTGCGTAGCCTGCTGGAGTCGGATATAGTCCAGTTTATTGTCCAGGGAGCAAACATTTGAGAGCAGGATAGACGGGAGAGCCGGCCGGCTAGGGTTTGTTTTAGCCTAGCATGGACCCCGCCCTCTTTCCGCGCTTCCGCTTTCTCGCACACCGCTTACGACGTCCTCTCCCGGCCACCGGCATCAGGCGACGCCGAGGGCTGGAGGCCTGGTCTCCGCAGCAAGCCGAGTACGCGTAGCGCCTCCTGCAGGTCATCATGCAGCTTGGTTTTTGCATGATTCTTATATTTGAGTAGTGTCTGGCGATGGTAGACACGAACACTGGTTGCTCCGATGTCCATGTGTTGCAAAAGTCGGGCTTTTTTAACAAAAATAGCACCGTTGTGGATCCGGAGTGGCCGCTGCGTGCTACCGCGCCGCCATCTTGGATTACCAAGATGGCGGCTACCTCAGTAACTGCTATGTGCATAGAACATTATCTCATAGTATGTTATGTTTACATTTTTAGAAACTGTCATCTTTTTGCACTACTGAGTACTGGTCGGCGCTGCACTGTCTATTGTCCTGTTCATTGTCAGTAATTTGTTGTACTGTCCTGTACTTTTTGCACATGTTTGCACGTGCACTTTATATAGGTATATATAGGTAGTTTATATAGGTATTTTATTTCGTTGTGTAGTTTCATGTGGTCCTATGTTGGTCCTTTGTTGTTTTTATGTAGCACCATGGTCCTGGAGGAACGTTGTCTCGTTTTGCTGTGTACTGTACTAACTGTATATGGTTGAAACGACAATAAAAACCACTTGACTTGACTTGACTTGCTAACCCATTAATCTTGTTAATCGTTACTGCTGTACCCACCCCTAAGAAAATGTACCAACCTATATTTGCTCCCGGTGTTGTCCACGGATCAGTTAGTACGTACCCCTCATAATGATTTGGCAAAGCCCCAGGCAGAATCTTAATATCTCGTCTCTCCCTCTTACCTACTTTGTTTGGCAAATACACAGAAGACCCCACATTCATCAAAGCTAGATAACAGCAACCTGACCAGTCCTTTTTTGGCAACCGGTGATAAGCTCTGTCACCACACACCCACACCACAGCTGGTGAACTTTCGTTTGGTTTGTTGAATGGGCATGTGAAGTTGATTTCTTTGTTGTTGATGACCGCTGTACAATTGTTCATTGTTCTGTCTTGTATGTTGATTTTGATCCTGCAGTCGAACCATCCAGTCCTTAACAGTTTTGGTCTGTTGAAACAGACGCAAACGTCACCCTGGGCATACGTTACCCTCAAGGGTGGAATTGTTATGTTAGTGTTGTTGTATTGCTGTATGTGTTCGCAGTTGTCAGCAGGCTGTTTCGTTGGTGTCCTTCCTTCCTCCAGGTCCACAACAGTTTTTAGCACATCAGTCATTTGTTGAGGAATAAGACACTTAGTTTCGTTGACTGTTGCTGCCGTTAGAGGGACAGCTTTCCAGGCATGAGATATTTGCAGACACATCCAGCAGCTCGTTTTGATCTCCAGTTCCTCTTTCTGCAGCATTGCCAGCACGCAGGCTTTGTTCCCCTGGCATTTCATCATGGCTTTCTGCACTTCAGGATTTATTTGACCTTTGCTTGTGTCTCCGTTCCCCATCCAGGCCAGTTCATCTTCAGTAGCTTGTTCGACCTCAGGTGACATAGGTGACAAGAAAGGTGTTCTCTTCATTGCTGTCCATGGTCTGGCTACCTTGACTATCATAATGTCTATTGTCTCATACCAGTCAGTCCCAGTCAAGTCCAGGGCACAGTAATACCTGCCTTGGTCAGTACGTGTTGCATGTTTCAATTCCACTCTCATTCCGTACCTGTTGTTACTTAATCTGTCTTCAGCGTACACCTGAAATCTTTCGTCGTATCCCGACTTGTAGTTATAAGCATATGCTTTTACGTTGGCCCACTTACATGGGCTTTCGCAGATGTAGAAAGGTGCGTACTCCTTGGTGTGTCCATCGCATCCGAGACAGTTCTCTTGGAATGGGTTGCACTTGAAAGTCACACTTGATCCCTCCTCTATTGTGATGGTGCTTCCGTACAGTCCTCTCACCGGCTCCACTTCCGTAAATGTGTCTCTTTTACCACGTTGTCTGATGGTGCTGTTCAGCACGGAGGTTTCAGTCCAGTTGGTGTGTTTTTCCGCAGACCACACTTTCAAGCCCTCAGTGGAACACAAATTTATCAATATCAAAGTTAAAATGAATGTAGTCTTACAAAGTCCACACATTTCTGGCAGTCTGAATGTGTACCACGGTCTCGAACGATCCATCTTGTCTAGTGATTGCAGCTCTTTGCAATGATCAATGTCTCTGGTTGTGGCTGCACAAATAGCTTTATTCTGCACACCGGCCTTATCACTCCTCCTGAGTGACCTTGCTCTTGCACCTGGTGTTTGGGCTCGATCTTGGAACTTGTTGTTGAACTTGTTGTTGTTGTTGCTGAGGCTCCTCCTCCTGTTGCCCTTCTGATATGGGCGGAACTCTCCTGCAGTGGTTGGCGTGCACCCATGTAGTTCTCTCTCCGACCTTCACCACCGTGTGTGTTGTCAGCAAGACTTGGTATGGTCCTCGCCAACGTTTCACCCTCCAGTTCTTCCTTCTCAGGTCACGAATTACCACGTAATCCCCCGGCCTGATCTTATGCAGGAACGTCTCAGCAACTGTTCCCTGGGCAGCTTTGACCTGCACAGACATGTTGGATAACAGACACGACATTTCTTTGCAGTAATTCAACATCTCATTTTCACACACATCCCTTGATGGAAGCCTGCGTTTTCCCCGCTCTATTCCCATGAATGGTGGTCTACCAAAGAGAATTTCGAATGGGCTCAAATTTGTTTTTAACTCTCTTTCTCATTCTCATGTACATTAACACAGTTGGGAGTGCTTTCACCCATGAGAGTCCGGTTTCCTCACAACACTTTGCCAATTTGTTCTTTACCGTTTGTTTCTCACGCTCCACAGCGCCTCCGCTGTGGCTCGATAGGCACAATGTGTTCTCATATCAATTCCTAAGAACTGACCCATCTGCTTTATTGCCTCATTGACAAAATGTGTTCCGTTGTCAGAACTGATTTTTCTTGGAATTCCCCATCTCGGAACAATCTCGGTCAGCAGAGCCTTGGCTACTGCTGCCGCATCTTATTTCGAGGTTGGGAAAGCCTCGACCCATTTGGACCACATGTCAACCATTACCAGGCAATATTTCTGCTTCCCACAAGGGGTTAATTCAATTAAATCCATCATTAAGTACTTGAACGGCCCTTCTGGGGCTGGCTGGGATACCAGCTGTGTTTTAACGCCTCGTGCCACATTGTGTGTATTACAAATAACACATCTTTTGCAAAAATTCTCAGCGAATATTGTGAAGCCCTTGGTAAACCACAATTTTTTCATTTGTGCAATCATTCCCCCTTTTGACACATGATCTAAACCATGCGTCAATTTAGCATAATGTTGAAAGAAATGTTTGGGTAAACAGGGCGTTCCATCAACTGATGTCCACACTCCATCTACAAGGCTGCAGCCTGACACCTTCCAGGTGTTTTTCTCAGCTCCTGTGGAAAAAGACTGCATGCTCTGTAAACAAGGAGAAATGTCTAAGTTAATGTCAACTTGTGCGCAAGTGGCGCTTTTACTAGTATCTTTAGTCTGATCCGCTGCCGCTGCTTTTGCAGCCATATCAGCTCTGCCGTTTCCTGTTGAAATGAAACCTTTATCGTTAGTATACGCTGCGCACTTACAAATCGCAATTTTGTCTGGCAACAGAATGGCCTCGAGGAGGTCCGATACTAGAGACGCGTTTAGTATCGGGCGCCCATATGATTTCAAAAACTTTCTGTGCTTCCACAAAGCACCAAAGTCATGCAGTTTACATGCTTCAGTCAGTGCAACCAGTTCAGCTGCCTGTGCAGAATAATGTGATGGTAATTTGCCAGACATCAGAGTTTCAAATTCAGTCGTTACTGCATAACCAACTTTATTCTGTGCCGTTTGTTGATCTTTTGATGCAGACACATCAACAAACAGGACATTGTCACAATTATCCAACGGTACGTCTAAAAGGTCTGGACGTGGTGTGCACACCTGTTCGAGCGCTGACAGACAACAATGATGTTCCTCGCCATCCTCCTGTGTGGGCAGGAGGGTGGCAGGATTCAAAGTTGTGCATCTTTTCACAGTTATGTTTGGCATGTCCAACAAAATTGTATGATACCTCAGCCATCGGGCTGTAGACAAATGTGACGTTCTCTGCTTATGTACATTAACACAGTTGGAAGTGCTTTCATCTATGAGAGTCCGGTTTCCTCACAACACTTTGCCAATTTGTTCTTTACCGTTTGGTTCTCACGCTCCACAGCGCCTCCGCTGGAGGCTCGATAGGCACAATGTGTTCTCATATCAATTCCTAAGAACTGACCCATCTGCTTTATTGCCTCATTGACAAAATGTGTTCCGTTGTCAGAACTGATTTTTCATGGAGACTGCATGTGGAACCATTAAAGTTAAATCAGAATATCCCACAAACTCTCTGGAGGCCATCACAGCCAGCTCAGCTGCTGCCACTGCCCTGAGGCAATGCGGAAGTCCTGCAGCTACAGCATCGAGTTTCGTTGAAAAATATGCCACAGGTCGCAGTCTGTCACAATGAGTCTGCAAGAGAACAGAAGTCATAAAATTATTCTTTTCATCAACCATCTGTAGAAACGGCGGTTTATGACAGGAAAGCCCAACGTTGGAGCCATAGCCAATTGCACTTTCATGTTATCAAACACTTCCTCAGCCCCACTTGTCCAAACAAGTCTGTCACATGACCTCAGCCCTTTCCCTGTCGTTAGGGCTCGCAAGGGCTGTTCAAAAATTGCATAATTAGGAATGAACGTACGGCAGTAAGCGCACATCCCCAAGAATGACAGCATTTGTTTCTTTGTAACTGGTTTTGGCACCTTTTTATGGCCTGCACCCGTTTCTCAGACAGTGCTTTGCTATTAGGTTTGATAACATGCCCCAGGAATGTCACTTCCTGTTTCACAAACTGCAGCTTTGAAAGACTGACTTTGTGCCCCTCCTGCTCCAAATGCTTCAGGAGAGTCACAGTGTCAGAAATGCAGGTGGTTTTATCTTTGGCACAAATTAATAAATCATCAATATATTGTAATAAAGCCGTTCCAGCCGTCAAAGTCAGAGGCTCAATACTTCTCCGAAGGGCCTTGTTATAAATAGTTGGGGATTCACAGTATCCCTGACACAATCTCGTAAATGTATAGCCTCTATTATTGAAATCAAACGCTAACCAAAACTGGCTTTTCTCTTCCACTGGGACGCTAAAGAAAGCATTAGCCAAATCCACCACAGTGAAATACGTTGCATCTTGCGGAATTTGTGACAAAATAGTATAAGGGTTTGGCACTCGTGCTGCCCTGGCAATGACAGCTGAATTTACAGCCTGTAAATCCTGCACAAATCGCCACTGTTGGCTGACCCTTATCTCTGATCTTTTTTACAGGGAAAATTGGTGTGCGTACTGGTGAATCATTGCATGGTATAATTATTCCCTCCTTCAACAGAGAATCAAATACTGGCATTATGCCCTGCAATGCCTCACGTTTGAGGGGATATTGCGCCTGACACGGTTTGTAATCAGATTTTGGGGAGACTACAACCGGCTCGCATCCCTTTATCAAACCCACATCGTACTTGTGTTTTGCCCACAATTTTGAAGGTATTTCTGCCAGAGAAATATCAATTTCTGACGCAGAAATATCCCCCACCCCCTGTTTTGTCACATCATTGTTCACAATAGCAGTTACAGTTCTCAAAACCTGCACATTAAAATCACAGTTTGATTTAAATGCTCCAACACTTTTGCTCTGCGCTATGTGTATCAATTTTAACCCAGTCTGTAGCCTGCAAACAGTCATTCACAAAAAGCCCCAATTCTGCCCACTGCTTATTCGTGCTCTTGGACAAAGATAAATGAGGAACACTGTGTCCTGCCATTAAACAACACTGCAATTGTTTTTCATTCAAACACGCATACAACGCACACACATTTTCTGTCCAGAAAATCTTGTCAAATTTCACACTTTCATTCTTCACTCCACTAAACCAGGTTTCTTCATAGTGTGAATCACGCTCGTTTACGACATGTGACCAGGGATGAAAATTTCATCAAAATGTTGGGGGGGACAATAAACAACAATTCTCAAGAGCAATTTTTGAAGGGGACACCAAGGTTTTTTTTGTTGTTGCCCCGTTTGCATTTGTATTATTTTATTTCTTAAACAGTTATTTTAAGAATATATCATTATATTATTTACAATACACATATTTTAATGATATTTTAGGGGGGGATATTTTAGTCCTGACACCCCCAACCCCCCCGCGATTTCCGCCTATGCATGTGACGTACAATGCATTCTATCAGGCGTCATAAACTCTGTGTTGACTGGTGTTATACAATCTTTAGCCAATTTCAAAATCATCTCTGTCCAATCAACATCTTTTATCTGCCATTCATAAGCCCACTGTGGCTCAAATTTAGAGCATGTAATTTGTGGCGCTTCCTCAATGCTGATTCCGGAGAAATCAGCGCAGAGGATCAAATTTAATTCACACATTAAATCTCTGGCCATTAGAGGCGCGGGACAATTGGCCGACCAGAGAAACTCGTGTTTCAGAGTTCGACCTCCCTCCGTCTCACACTCTAAGGGCTCGGTGAATTGTTCAGAGATCATATGGCCCGAAGCTGAAGTGCTTTCATACACTTTTCCTGTCATTTTCGGCACACATGGCAAGTCACATGGTCGTAAAGTGCTAATTGAAGCTCCCGAATCGACCAGAAAGTTAATTATTACTCCCTCGACTATCATTGGGTATTTTGGCATTTGAGAAAACCCTGTGCTTTTGTACATTTTCAAACATTCATTGGAAACACTGCTCAAGATTTCATCATTCACAATATTGCTCAAAACACAAAGATTTGCAATCAGATTCTTCATTGCAGATAGCAGAATGTAAATCAGTGTATGTGTTTATGTGTGTGTTGTGTTTGCGTGTTAGTAATAAATGGTCACTTCCCTGTCTTGTGGTCAGCCACTGATCGCCCCGAACCAGACCCTCTCCGTTCCTCTCGTTTCAATCCGACTTTAGATTCGGGCACGCACTGCTCCAATGCCCGTCTCTCTTGCACACTCTGCATAAGGTACAGTCTCTGACCGTATGGTCGTTTGTAGCGCACACATAGCACCGCCATTTCCTTCCTCTCGCCTTTTGTTGAGTTTCAGGCTTGTTTGTTTCACGTTGCACAACTGCCATTGTGAGTGGTTTTCGGTCCTTCTTTTCCTGCAGTTGATCTTCGGCGTGTATAGCGTGCATCAGGGCTGAAGTTAAGCGCCCGTTCTTCCACTCTATGTAACTTGCCTTCATTCCTCTTGAAATTTCTGGTCTCAGTCCTTTTAGAAAATAACTTAGCAGAAGGCTTTCCCACGTACTTGGTTGATTCCCTCTGTCCTCCGGCTCCATCAAGCCGCTGTGTTTTCCAAATGTTTCAAAAAGTCTGTAGTAATAGTTGCTAACAGACTCATCCTTTTCCTGGGTGCAGCATGTAATCTTTTCAGTGTCCACACGCGGAGAGAATGCTGCCTTTACTGCGTTAACGAAATTTTCCACCTCCTTTTTGTACGGATCGTTGCTCGCATGTTCCCAGTCTGGGTGTACTCGTCTGACGTCTGTGTTCACTAGTTTTCTGCTCACCTTATGCCAATTTGCTGGACCCATTTTCACACCCAGCATCCGTCTCAGTTCTTGTGAAGTTGGGCTGAACTCTTGGCACAGTAAAAACAGTTCTTTCGCAAATCTGTCGCCCGCGTCCTGCGGGTCCGGCAGATGCGTCATCGCGTCTCTCATATCAGCCACTGTCCAAGCTCTAAAGACCAGCATTGGCCCATCCGGTCCCACAACTTCAACCATCGGGGCTGTTATGTTCGGAACTGTGCCTTTCGGAGCGGTAACTTTCAAAGTTGTGACGCTGAGCTTTCCACTTTTAGTCGTCTTTGATCTTGTCACTCTCGGCCTGCTGGTGCTTGGTCTTTCTGAATCCGTTGTGCTGGGAACCATTTCAGACGTGTCCCCGAAAACTTCCTGTTCTTCGTCCTCCTCCCTTTCTTCTTTGCTGCCTATGGCAGCGGGCGGTGAGGATTCTACCGCCACCTGTTGTACTGGCGGTGATGGTGCTCGTGGAAATTCTTGCGCTTGTGCATATCGTGCTGCTACTTGTGCTGGTCTTCGGATCGGAGAGCAGTCGAGATTGTGGTCCAGTTTCAGGGCTTTCAGCTCCGCCATGGGGTAGTGATGGTTATATGCCGGCGGTGCCGAGACAATCTCGGTTACATTTTGGAAAACACAAACACACGGTTTATTAGTAGCATTATGCTCTGGTGGAGCCGGTTTTTTTTTTTTTTTACACACATCCTCATTCATTCCTTTGCTTAATTCATTCATCATTTGCTTTTGTTCTCTTCTGTCGGCTTCCTAAATTCAACAATCTATAGTCTGCTCACATTCTTTACACACATGACGAAAACAACCGCAACAACTTTGTTGCTTTTCACTGCTTTTTTTACTGACTTTTTCACAACATTCAGTCTTATTTTGCTCAGTGTTCCTCCTTCAGGAAAATCATGATATTTGATCAACTTTTCTATATCCAGCATACATTTATGTCCGTAATTCTTTTTCATTTGACGGAAAACTGGTGTGTAAAAATTATCTAGTTTACTGTTAGATGACCCCATATTGGCTGATATCTATCTCTCCTGGATTTTCCTTCGACGCGCATCTAATAATCTGTCATATGTCTTCAACAGATCCGATTTTGTCACCTCAAATCGGCAAGGGTAGCAAATATGCTCTGTAATTACGGTTTACTCAAACTTTTTACGAGCTAGTGGCTCTTCCGTCCACTTTTTACCAGCTAGTTTTTTCGGCATAAAATTGACTTGACTTCCTCAGGTTACAATTTCCCCCTCGAAAAACCTTCTCTGCCCATACCAAAGAGATAGTTCCAGCCACTATGGTTCACTCACAGTCATATCAAATTACACCACCCAAAATAAAATAATTTTACTGTCTCCTACCGAGATGCTTTTACTGCCACCGGGTTCTTTCTGATCTCAGTCGAGTCACTCCTGGCCCTGAGAGCAGTTTGGCTCTTCTCTCTCAATTTTCGAGGTAAGACCAGAAGCCTAGTGCTGCTGGGATGATCAGTCGTCAAATCCGCTGTCTTCAGGACCAGAAGAAACTGCCGTGAGATCCCAACTTCTGACACCAATTGTTGTGGCAAAAAACAATAATTAAACAAATAGCATCACAGGATAAGAGACATCAGGATCCAAATTATATTTGAAAAGATAGTTTATTCTTTTAAAAGAGGTTTGTTCACAAAAATATCACGACAGCTACCTCGCAATAGGAACAAAAACCTCACTCACACAGAAAACACATGGCCTATTTATACACCCCTGTCCTCAAAGTCCCTTGTTCCGTAATTTTCCACTCATCCCAGTAAAACCAGATTTAGCTGGTTTTAGAAATACAAATGGCTCTTCTAAGCCGCCTGGGTTTTACTGTCCTTATATCTGTGAGGTCATCAAAAGGCTATATAAACGCTATCTTTTCCTGAAGACAGTGGCCCCCTCTGGGCTTTACTGAGTTTCACACCCGTGAAACTCAACAAAAGGCTTTATTTATGGCTAAATAATCCCTCTGTCTTTCCCGTACTCATATTAAGGAGTTAAAAGGCTTTTTCCTGACCATCTGTTTTACTGTGTGTGTCTTTGTTCCTGCCAGGTGAAAAGGAAAATACCAGAGGAGAGAAACACATGATTGAATCGAAAGAAAATCCACATAATGTCTTAAGAAAGTAAAAAGAAAGAAAGTAAAATATAAATTTTCCACAACAGTTTAATCAAATGCTATTACTGAATTGGGTATTAAGTTTTGAGTTCTGAAATTTACAGTGTTTTTATAGTAGAATGACCTCTTATATGTCAAAATATCAAGGAAAATTTGATTCCTCGTGACATGACACCTTTAATACAAAATACAATTTTGTTTCCTTAAATGCAGTGTAGCAAAGCCACATATGGGGCATGTTTAATATTTAACACTATACATATGCACTAGCATATACAGTATATTGTTTTACTTGTTTCCTATTTAGTCTACTTTAACTCCTTTTAAATGTGTTTGTGATGTCTGGGGGAACTGTTGAACTTACTGTCAGTCAAGGTCACCTAACAGGGTGTAGGAAGTGTTTGATACAAGCTATGATAGTGGAGCGGGACGTTGTCATGTGACTGTCGCTGGGGAGAGAGGAATCAATAAGGGCCATCACCTGGTGATTTAATGATACATAACATCTTGGGTTACTTGTAACCCCTGTTCCCTGATAAAAGGGGAACGAGATGCTGCGCTGATTTAGCGCTTTGGGAACGTCTTTAGGAGTGACCAGCTGTGAATATGTGTGCAACACGTCAATGAAATTGACCAAATTTATAGCCTCCGCCGGTGACATCATCTGGATGTGCCGGTAAAGGGGCTATAAATAGATGCTGTGGCAGCAGGGGCGTGGTCAAGTACCCATCCGGAGAGAGAGAAGTGGTAAGGGCACTTACACCTGAGCTAAATTATGTCTAACACCTGTCTCTAATTCCAGTGAGCACTGGGAGAGCGGATAAAATGACCCATGCCACCAGCAGTCGAGAGAGAGAGTCTGGGGCCTGAACAATTATTGTGAAGCTATAAAAGTGTTATTGTGAGACTGTAAAAGGATTATTGTGAAGCTGAATTGCTGTCCGGAATTGCCCAAGGTGAGCCGTCGAGGAGAGACATTATCTCCGAGAACCATACTCTGTTCGGCTAACATGATGCTATCAGTAAGAGGCAAGACCCTTGCTGGCGAACACTGGCCAAGACTCCCGGGAGCAGAGAAACCGGAGGAAACACATACAGGCGCATTCTGGGCCATGTATGTGCCATCGCGTCCAGACCCAGGGGGGCTGGGTGACTCAGAGAGAAGTAGAGGGGACATTGCGCTGTCTGTTGGGAGGCGAATAGGTCCACTTCTGCTCTGTAAAATCTCAACCAGATTTGTTCCACTACCTCGGGGTGGAGTTTCCACTCCCCCGTCGGTATTTTCTGTCTGGACAGTAAATCTGCTCCCACATTCAGGCATCCAGGGATATAAACTGCTCTGATTGACAGGAGCTTGCCCTGGGCCCAAAGGAGAATCTGCCATGCCAGTCTGTTGAGCTGGCGTGAACGTAAACCTCCTTGGTGGTTTATGTACGAGACTACTGCTGTGTTGTCCACCCGCACCAGGACATGGCAGCTTCTCAAATACTGGAGGAAGTATTTCAGAGCCAGAAATACCGGCATCAACTCGAGGCAGTTGATGTGCCAATCGAGCTGATGACCCTCCCATACCCCTTGAGCTGGACAACCACTTAAGACCGCACCCCAGCCCGTCAGGGAGGCGTCTGTCGTTAGCAATTTGTGACGGCAAGATCCACCTAGAGTGGGACCCAATGTGAGGAACCGGGGTCTGAACCACATAGAAAGGGTACGAAGTGTAACCCTTATCTGCCTTAGGGGACTGGCCCTTGGATGAAATCCCCTGGCTTTGAGCCACAACTGAAACGGTCTCATGTGCAGAAGGCCCAAAGGGATCACCGAAGACGCAGATGCCATGAGACCTAATATTCATTGATACTGACGAACAGTGCAAACTTGACCTAGCCTGACTTTGCTCAGGGTGTTCTGAATGGACACGATTCGTGCGGGAGAAATTGTTCCATGTCATGATCGAATTCCATACAACCCCCAGATAGGTAATTTCCTGAGTAGGAGAGAGAACACTCTTGTTGACATTGAGTCTCAGACCCAGAGAAACCAGATGAGCTAAGACGATATCCCTGTGCTGAAAAGCCAGTTCTTGTGACTGTGCTAGTATCAGCCAGTTGTCTATATAATTCAGAATGCGGATGCTCTGGAGTCGCAAAGGAGCCAGTCCTGCATCCATGCACTTCATGAATGTGTGGGGTGATAGGGCTAGGCCAAATGGAAGAACCAGATATTGGAAAGCTTCGTCCCCAAAATGAACCTCAGGAACTTCCTGTGTTGTGGCAGAATTTCTATATGGAAATATGCGTCCATGAGATCGATCGTGACCAACCAATCGTGATGTTGAATTTGAGACACCGACCGTCTTGACAGTTAGCATCTTGAACTTGAACGCCCTGACTGAGCAATTCAAGCCTCGAAGGTCTAAAATCGGATGCAACCCCCCACCCTTCTTGGGAACCAGGAAGTATCTGCTGTAGTAACCTGACTCCTGTTGAGGTGATGTCGAGTATTTTGCGTCCTGGTCTAAGGCAGAAAGCAATGGAACACCCAACATTTTGCTGGAAACCTCTATCTCCCAAAACACCAGAGGCGGTGGGAATGGAGAGGTTTAGTGGGGGTATCGGGAAGGTACAGATTAATGCTTCACGCACCCCGACCTGAGGGGGCTACCACCACGAGGCTGGGTGGAAAACCACGCTTTGTTTTTGAGCCTCCTGTCTAGATGGACCGGGGCAGGGCTGGGTGGCCGACGGCCCCTCACCCTGAGTGCGTGAGAAAGGAATTGCCCGAAGGCTTCCTCATGACTCTTTGCCTCCTGGAACCTGGTGATAACTGGGGCATCGAGGAGGAAAACTTTACCTTATCTCTAATACCCGAAAGGTTGAGCCATAAGTGTCTCTCAGTGCTGACCAAGGCAGCCATAGACCGGCCAATGGCACGAGCCATCTGCTTGGTCGCACAGAGAGACAGATCTGTGACTCGGCGAAGCTCTGAGAAAGCCTCTTCGTCGACCGTGGTGCCCGCACTCAGGTCCTTCAACAGGTCAGCCTGATACGCCTATAAAACTGCCATAGTGTGCAGGGCAGCACCAGCCTGACCTGCTGCCTAATAAGCCTTCCCCACAAGCGTAGATGTGGTCCTGCATGGCTTTGTAGGGAGAGTAGGTCTTTTTAGCGATGATGCCAGGCGAGAGATAACCCGCAAGTGTCTCTTCTACCGGTGGCATCATTGAATACCCCCATGCCTCAGCACCCACGATAGTCGAATATGTCGACGTTGAGGGCACGAAGACACGGGAAGTATAAGGTTTCCTCCATGAAAGAGAAAGCTTGTCATGGAGGTCATCAAAGAAGGGAAGGGACTGATGAGGCGTTCCCTTCCCTTGGCCACCAAACAGAAATCTGTCCTTCAGTTTGGAGTGCTTGGGGGTCTCTTGTTCACGTGGCCAGTCTAATTGAAGCCTGGCCACCACACGAGTTACCACCTTGAGTAATTCCTCTGTCGCTTTATTATCATGCGCAGAATGCTCAGAGGTGGGTAGCTCGAAGTCCGCAGACTTAAGAGATTCATGGTCCCCCTCATGAACTGAAGAGGCACTGGAGCACGCTTCAGGATCATGGGAGGGACCAGCTGGATCTGGGGAGAGAGCGAGCAACAGGGATGGACCCATCTCTCGCTCCTCAGCCAGATCCATACGAGAGCCCCACGATGTAAGAGTGGGTGCTGTCTCTCGGAAGTAAGCAAGATGAGTGCGAAGCATTTTGACTGAGAACAGATCGTAATGCTCGCACCCGCCCCACCCCAATGCAAGAGCAGCATGCTCTTCCCCCAAACACACAAAACAAAACTGTGCTTTGTTTATCAGTCATTCTTTTTCTTTATCTTCTTCTTTTTTTTTAAAGAGAGAAGAGAATGAGAAAGGTTTCTGCGCACTGCCTAACAATTCTAACCCCTAACAGAGGAAAGTAGAAAGTTCTGACAGTCAAGATGCACAACACACACAGAATGATCTGAAGACAAAAGATCTGACGATGCACCTGTGGCGCATCTATTTATAGCCCCTTTACCAGCGCATCCTGATGATGTCACCAGCAGAGGCTATAAATTTTGTCAATTTCATTGACGTGTTGCACACATATTCACAGCTGGTCACTCCTAAAGACGTTCCCAAAGCGCTAAATCAGCGCAGCATCAAAGTGTAGCTTTTTGATAGGGAACACCTGTGTCTCATTACAGTGACGACGGAGATGGGCTTGAAAAGCCGCCGAGAATGGCAGTGAGAAAGAGAGAGATTGCGTGTCCTATTTAACTATCGATTTAGCTGAAAAGCCTGGTCTTGATTTGTGTGGCTGGAAAGCCTGTGTCTTTATTTGTGAAGCTGTGCTTTAATAAAAAGCTATAGTACCTGGACTGCTGTCCCGCTCCCTTCTTGCTCGAACCTGTTACACTGGTGCCGAAAACCAGGAAAAGAAGGACGACTGGCTGCCATGGACACCTCACCACTGGACAAAGTCTTCCGTGCCCTGACTAGCATCCAGGAAACCCATCATCAAGCCCTGCTCGCCCAGGAGAGACGTTTCCAGGAGCTCCTCCAGGTCCAGGCCGAGGATCAACAGGCTCTACGTGGGCCCTCCACTTGTTACCGCTGCTCTCCAGGGAGGCACAACTCACGGCACAACAACTGCCAGCTGAGGACCACCTGGACTACGGAAAACTGAAGATCGCAGTCCTGCAACAGGTGGGCTGCCACCCTGAACAACATCATCAGTGGTTCCGCTCCCTTACGCTGAGTGAAGTGGGCCACCCGTTTGTGCAAAATGGGTGCTAGCCGGGGAAAAGTGTGGTGTGGAGAACATTATAGAGCTAATGGTGCTTGATCAGCTAACCTTTCGACTGCCCAGGAAAACTATGGAATGGGTCCAGTGCCATCACCTCACATTGGTGGATGACGCCGTCCAGCTGGCCAAAGCCCACATGGCAGCCTACCCAGCAGCCGGTGAGCAGTCCAAGTCTCTCTCTCTTTCTCCCTGTTATTTCCCCTTCTACTCCTCCCTCTCCACCCTCCCATCCTGTTCCCGCCCCCCGGAAACTCCTCTCCGTCGTCCTTCCCAGGGTGATGTCTCCGCCACCACGGCTGCAGCCGGTGAGCCTGGGCTGGTCTGTTGGAGTTGTGGGGAACCGGGACACGCCCAGGATCGGTGTCCGGTAATGGAAGTCGGTACGTGGATCCGGGTTCCCAACACACCACAGGCAGCCCCCAACTGAGCTGGGACGTATCGTATACCGTTAAGGATTAAGGGGCGTACATACCAAGCCCTGGTGGATTTGGGTTGCAACCAAACTTCGATCCACCACGGCTTGGTTTATGACAGGCTTTAGGTACAGATCACAAGGTGTTGGCAAGGTGTGTGCATGGGGACGTTCACGAATATTCAGTAGTGACCACCATTATCCAATTTCGGGGAGTAAAGCATAGAGTAGAGGCTGCTCACCCATCCACTGATTCTGGGAACCAATTGGCCAGGGTTTAAAACATTGTTAAAAGCATTGTGTGTGGATTGGTCCTGCAAACCAAAAACTTGGTGTGTTATGTGTGATGCGATGGCTGGGGAGGCAGAGCCGGGGCTGTCTGCATCTGCTCAGCATCATAGTGATGCAAAGTGGAATCCTCCGGCATTCCTGCCCTGGGCCATCCTGAAGAAATTCCTGGAGGGAGTCTTCTGAGGCCAGAGGCTAGGTTGCAAGAACATTTTGCGGACGTTTGGTCGATTGGGCAAGCCCGGTTGTTCTTGTACCTAAGAGTGATGGGTCGGTCCTATTTCAGGATAGTTAAATCTGCACTCTGTGGTGGGCCGCTTTTACATGCTCCTAACTTCTCTCTCCCCTTTATTTTACAGATGGATACATCAGAGAGGGGGTTGGGGGCCGTGCTCTCGCAGGAGGTGGAGGGTGTGGAGCGCCCCATGCTGTACATTAGTGATAAGCTCTCTGAGAGAGACTAAGTACAGCACCATCGAGAAAGAGTGCCTTGCCATCAAGTGGGTGGTCCTAACCATCCACTACTACCTGCTGGGGCGGACCTTCATCCTCCACTCTGATCACGCCCCGCTTTAGTGGCTCCACTGCATGAAGGATACCATGAAGGATCACTCGTTGGTACTTGGCACTTCAGCCATTCAAATTTAAGGTGGTCCACAGGCCGGGGCCACAGATGGTTGTGGCTGATTTCCTCTCCAGGAATGGAGGGGGGATTGGCAGGCAAGATGTTGCCCGGGCCTGAGTCGGGCGATGTTGGTATGTGGAGCGGGACATGGTCATGTGTCTGTCGCTGGGGAGATCACCTGGTGATTTAATGATACATAACACCCATGTCTCGTTTCAGTGATGACGGAGACAGGCTTGAAAAGCCGCCGAGAATGCCAGTGAGAGAGAGAGAGAACGACGAGAAACCAGAGATTGCGTGTCCTAGTAAACTATCCTGGCCTTGATTTGTGTGGCTGGAAAGCCCATGTCTTTATTTGTGAAGCTGTGCTTTAATAAAAAGCAATAGTACCTGGACTGCTGTCCCGCTCCCTTCTTGCTCGAACCTGTTACAATGATATATAAGGAAGCAGCATGGCACACATGAGGGACTGGTGCTGGTTGATGATCATCGTTTGGTCTAATAATTGTGGAGTACTCTATAACTTAGGAAGTAATTACCTTTCTGGGACTTAAACAACACAGTTGGGTCTATTGCACATTGGATCATTGTACTTGGGATTGTACACCACTGGGCATTGGACTTCACATTTGGCCACTCAAAGACTGTTGGGGTATAGGGCCAGAGCCTCTACTAGTTGTTACAGACGGAGTATAAACTTTATATATGTTTCAAAGTCTGGTTCACTGCATATATTGTAATTATAAAAATATAATTGGCTTAACATTCACTTCTTTGTTTATGGTTTTCCTTATTCTCACCCATACTCCCTCATAAAAGATCTGAGCCTCTCTTTATTTTGTGTACGATACGTTGGATCGTTACAACGGGATGATTCTATATTAAACAGAACACTTGGCAACCCTAAAGCCACATTGGCAGTCATGCCAGCCATTTTGTTAATCTATGTTATACATTAGTCTCCCTATAGTTCCATTCAAGCATGTTGATTAACTGATGATTGTGCCTGTGCATGTGCGTGCGTGTGTGTGTGTGTGTGTGTGTGTGTGTGTGTGTGTGTGTGTGTGTGTGTACAGGTTTGGCTATACTTGTGAGTGCTACATTTTTGAAAATGTCCTCCCTAATATACTGAAACTTGTTTAAAACCCAATAGTGAGGACATTTTAGGTGGTCCTCACTAGAAAAAAAGGCTAAAATCAGCCTAATCATGTTAGCTTTTAATCTACTGATGTCCACAGGTTTCTGTGAGGGTTAGTGTAACGACTTTGAGGAATGAGGAAGCGGGAGACGGCAAATCCAACTCAAAGGTAAATTTATTCTTCACACAAAAACACTCTAATGCTATATATAGTGGGACTAGCAGCAGCCAACACACTCAAAGCTTCAGCTGAGCTCTCCCCCCCTCTGGCCCCTTTTATTTCCCCCGTCTCTTACTGCGAACTAAGAAACGGCAATTACCAGATATTCATCTCAGGTGACAACAGTTAGGTTTAGTGGTAGGGTTAGGGGATCGAATATATATTTAGTTTGCTATGAAATCAATGGAATTCTATGAAATGTCCTCACTAATATAGTGAAACAAACACGTGTGTGTATGTGCTCAATACGGTAAAAGAACTTCTGTCTATAGCATCAGGGAGTGCTACAGCTGCATGCAGACAGAGTTGCATTCATTTATTTGTTTTTTTTCAATGCATCACAAATACCATGAACTCAGCAGCTTGAGTTAAAAAAGTAAAAAAGCATCCCAGTCTGTGACAGGTTCATGATGAACCTGTATATCATACAGTCTGATATAAACAATAGTTGATGTCCCAGAGACTATCTTGGCATTTACCCAGACATATCTGGGCTTAAACCATACAATCTCACAAGCAACATTCATGTACTGGTTAAAAGAAAAAGTATATCCAAAGTCTCATAACTTAAGTCCCTTGATTTAAGACCACAATGAGAGTTGTTGGTGCAATTCTCCTGACAAATGTAAAAAAAAATATATAAAAAAAATACAGAGACAGATGAAAATTTTTATGTTGCCAGCATTTATTTACTTTCACAAAATAAAACAAACAAAGAAGTTGTTCTCTGGCAGCATGAAGTATTGCAGCACCATGAGCAAGGTCAAATGACTGTCTGCTCTTGCACACCCAGCTGCCATGGGCGGAAAACACCTTTATAAACCTTTAGTTTATACCTACAGAGGGCTCATAGAACTCATAAAACCCTAAACAATTAACAATATTACTCAAACTAATAAGCTTAAAGTTTGAGTATCTACAGTAAAAAAAAAACATTTTCTACTCACTGACTATGATGTTATGGATGAATGAATAATAAATAAATTACTGCACATATGTATCACAAAGGACTTTTTAGGGAACATATAATGGGTTGCCAAGACTAGAGTGTTAAACAATGTGAATATTTATTTCTAATGATGCCTTTATTCGTAGCCATACATTCTAGGGACTTAAAGATATTGAGGATACAGTTAGAAGAATGACTGATAATTTTCACATTGCACACATTGTTTTTATTTGAATACATCGCATCTGGTCAGATGGACACATACTGTGTAGTCACAGCCTTTTGTAGAATCTCTGTATCATATTCTTACATCATACAGTTTCACTGATGATCTCTTTCCAACTCCAAACGCAGGATATAGAGATTGAGTGAATGTGGTGTGGACTCTGTGGATGAGGGTCAGTGTGTCAGAGACATTGTAGAAGGACAGGATTCCTGCTCTGTGATCAACATACACTCCTATTCTACTGTAGCTGGTGGCTTCAGGGAGTTTAGTCCCTTTATTATTGTGACCAAATGAGTACCTGGAGGGAGAACAGGACAAACTCCAGGACTGATTATTACATCCAAACACGCACTCATAACCATCTCCCTTCCTGCTGATGCTCTTATATGACACTGATATACCCACACCATCACTCCCACTCCACTCGATCTCCCAGTAACAGCGTCCACAAACACTTTCTCTACACAACATCTGACGCCAATGATTAAATCTATCTGGATGATCAGGATACTGCTGGATTGTGTCAGTGTAAGTAATCACTCTGTTTCCTTCAGACAGACGGAGGTGTTTATTCACTGTATTTGGATCCACTATCAGCTGATGAAAATCTGATGGAGATAAAAAAAAATGTTAACAAGTTGGTCAATTTATGCACTCATATAAACCCCCCCCCCCCACCACCACAAAGTAATTATAATACTGTAAAGAAACTAGAGTTGCACTTTTGTTTTTATGTATGTGTGTTTTTAGTGTATAGAATATATACATTTCAATCAGAATATATAGTTGCAAGTCAGAATATATAAATATAAATTTGAATATATAAATATTCACAGCTGTTATAATGATCAACTTTTTCAACAAAGATGCATTCAACATTTGATAGGGAAAAGCCTCGCTTCCATCAGTAAGCACAATTCAAAAATCTACAGAATTACACACATTTCTAATGCATGACTTTCTGATGTACATCCAACCACTACAGTCAATATCGTTACCATTGAAAGGCAAAGAGATTTCCTGAGGTAAGAGTCAGCACACAAGTGTGGGTTATCTTTTGGACTATAGGTGGTGGTTTCTCGAAACTGCTTAAGTGTCATCAGGGCATGATATCAATGATGCATGCCGATTTGCTTTGAAATCTGACAATGTTTTTAAAAGATACATCACTTTTTTATAAAATTCAATATGACGGAGAGGCAATAGAACTGATATGAGGAAACTTGGTATAGTTGAAACTCTCATGATTCACAGAATCCACATACACCAACCCAATGATTTTAGGACATAGTGTTCAATTTTTACATTTTTGACCCATAGGTGACGCTGTCTCCAGACTTTGCATGTACCCTCGGATCATGATCCTGATTATCCAGACCAATAAGTGTCTTTTCTGCTTTACAAAATTGAAGGCTGGCCACAACATGGAGTTTTTAAAAGACCAAGCACATTTCCATTTACAGCTGGCAATCCATTAAGACTTCTCATGAAAGACATAATTATATTGATATGGTCTTCAATGTGTCTCAAGACTCTTTTTAAAATACACAGATCCTTGTGAAAAGCGATAAAGGAAATTTTGTGATGAGTGACGAAGGACACATTGGGCTTCCAATCCCTGGCCACAAGAAATTGATGAAGCAGAAAAAAAAATACATAAACACTTGTTGAACGTGGAAAGCTGGCTGATTATGACAATCATATTGTAAAACAAAAAATGATATTAAGCATGTTAACTATTTAAGTCAGATATGGAAAATTAGATCTTTTCTATCAATTAGCCTGATCAAAAAGTGATTTTATAAAAATATGCTACAAATATTTGTGGCACAGAAATTTCACAGAAACACATTTCAGCTTAACGGAATACTAATTTTCTTTTCTTAAAAAAAAAGCTTATGTTTATGGAGAAGCACTTACAATGGAAGTGAATGGGGCCAATTTTTGAAGGGTTTAGAAGCAGAAATGTGAGGCTTATAATTTTATAAAAGCTGTTACATTAATTCTTCTATTACAATTAGTGTATTATTTGAGCCGTAACATTGTTTGTATCATAATTTTTACTGTCGTTTTAAGGATTTACAGTGTTATGTCATCATGGCAACAAAGTTGTAAAATTGGATAGAATATAACACATAAAAGGAAAATAAGCAATTTTCTCACACTAAACGTCTAGGTTACGAATGTAACCTCCGTTCCCCGATGGAGGGAACGAGACGCTGTGTCGGAGAAGCGACACTAGGGGTCTCTCTTGAGCACCGAATATACCTCTGATATATGAAAAAAGGCCAATGAGAAGTTGGCAGCTAGTATTTGCATACCCCGGACATACGGGTACAAAGGCGAGGCAAATACTAGAGTTCATTCAGGATTTTTCTGAGGAGCCGGAAATGGTTCGGCCACTACAGCGGCTCGGCTCAGCGACGTGGCCGGGAAGGACACAACGTCTCGTTCCCTCCATCGGGGAACGGAGGTTACATTCGTAACCTAGACGTTCCCCTTCTGTCGCTCTCTCCACGTTGCGACGGAGAAGCGACACTAGGGGTCCAATTGAAATTACGCCATGCGCTGAGCCGTGTACGTGGTCCGACACAGGAGCGGGCAGGTGTTTTTACGTGCCAGACGACCAGCTGTATCAGACTGCACATACCCTTCCCCAATGCCCCACAAAAGTCGTCAGAATCCTTTTGGTTACCCTGACAGGGGAACAAGGCGACGCTTGCCAACCTGGGAACGGGCCAAGCCTGGCTGGGCCTCTTTTCTCTCTATGTTTCTCGCATAGAGCAATAGACAGCCGGGGCCCTTACACGCACTGAGGGAAGGGGGTCTTACCCAATTTCCTATTCTTTCAGAGGGAAAAGACCCTGCGGAGACCACCCCTACCCAGCTGGGGAGGTAAGGTGGTGAATACATCACATGTGTTTTTAGGCGACACGTGGAAGTGGCGCGGTGGTAGATCCAGCCTCAGTGGGGGGGGGGTCCGCTCGTAAGGGGACCGTATCACGGAAAATACACACAGGGGGAGTCCGCATAGGAGTCCTCACCCTGTGGAGCACCTATTCCAGTACAGGGTAGATTTGAGTACCCGCAGTGGATTGGGTCGGCAAGTTCCTCCGCCGAACTGCGGACCCACGAGGGCTAGGGAGGAATCGACCAGGGATTCGAGTTGAGTGGAATCTCTTGGGAAATAAGACGCACAGTTTTACCTCAGCGAGGGAAAGGGCGTATATGCAAGCGATTCACCCGGTCAGCCCATCAGCGTGTTACCGAGTTCTACTGGCTCGGACCTGAGAAAACACGGGATGAAACTGACTCAACCCTGAGATTATAGTATCTCGTAAAGGTGTTGGGTGTCGCCCAACCCGCTGCCCTACAAATGTCTGCCAGGGAGGTACCCCTGGCCAGTGCCCACGAGGACGCAACACTAGCGGGGGGGCACGGCCTGAGTGTGATAAGCCAATGAAATGGCATCTACTACCCAGTGGGAAAGCCTCTGTTTGGAGACAGCGTTTCCTTTCCGCTGTCCCCCAAAGCATACAAAGAGCTGCTCAGAACATCTAAAGCTCTGCGTGCGGTCCAAATAGGTACGCAAAGCACGTACCGGACACAGCAATGACGGGGCTGGGTCTGCCTCCTCCCGGGGCAGCGCTTGCAGGTTCACTACCTGGTCTCTAAAGGGAGTGGTAGGAACCTTGGGCACGTAGCCCGGTCGCGGTCTTAGGATCACAGAGTGTCTGCCGGACCGAACTCCAGGCAAGTGTCGCTGACAGAGAACGCTTGCAGGTCCCTGACCCTCTTGATGGAGGCGAGCGCGATCAGCAGGGCAGTTTTAAGAGAGAGGGCCCTGAGTCCAACTGATTCTAGCGGCTCGAAGGGAGGTCTCTGGAGGCCCATGAGGACTACCGAGAGGTCCCAGGAGGGGAACAGGCTTGGCCGGGAGGGATTTAATCGTGTCTACGACAGTAGGTGGTAGGCCAGCTAGATCTTCCGCGTCCCGTCCAGGGACCAGACGTGGAGTTTCCAGAGGTCTGGATGCAGATGCCAGAGCATGCCCTGCCCCTGAAGGTCCTTCCTCAGGGGAATTTGCCAGGGAGGGGCTGTTGCGAGGAGTACGAGGTCCGAGAACCAGGCCCGGTGGGCCAGTATGGAGCCACTAGTGTGACTTGCTCCTCGTCCTCCCTGACCTTGCACAGCACCCGTGCAATAAGGCTCACTGGGGGAATGCGTACTTGCGCAGCCCCGTGGGCCAGCTGTGTGCCAGCGTGTCTGCCCCGAGGGGAGCCTCTGTTTGGCCATACCAGAGCGGGCAGTGGGAGGTCTCTCGGGAGGCAAGCAGGTCTATCTGGGCCTTGCCGAATCGTTCCTAATTCAGCTGGACCGACTGGGGGTAAAGCCTCCACTCTCCACTGGGCAAGCGTTGTCGTGACAGTGTGTCCGCTACTGTGGGGATGTGAGTGGCACGCAGTGACCTGTTTGGCGGCATGCAGGGTGATTATCACACGGTGCGTGCCATGGCGCCATGCTCGTCTCGGGACTCGAGTCTGAAGCCAGTGCTGAAGCGGTCTCATATGCATCGACCCCAGCGGCGTGACTGCGGCGGAGGATGCTATATGCCCCAGGAGCCTCTGGAAGAGTTTTTAGAGGGGCCGTTGTGCCTGGCTTGAACTTTGCGAGGCATTTCAGTACCGACTGTGCACGCTCGTTGGTGAGACGTGCAGACATTGAGACTGAGTCTAACTCCATGCCGAGAAAGGAGATGCTCTGAACCGGAGTGAGCTTGCTCTTTTCTCGGTTGACCTGAAGCCCAAAACGGCTGAGGTGTTTGAGCACCTGGTCTCTGTGAGCGCATAGTAACTCTCGGGAGTGGGCCCGTATGAGGTCGTCGAGGTAGTTGAGTATGCGGATGCCAGCTTCTCGGAGTGGGGCAAGGGCTGCCTCTGCGACTTCCGTGAAGACGCGAGGGGACAGAGACATGCCGAAGGGGAGGACTTTGTACTGAAACGCCTGCCCGTCGAACGCGAACCATAGGAAGGGTTGGTGTTGCGGCAGAATTGAGACGTGGAAGTACGCGTCCTTCAGGTCTACCACTGCGAACCAATCTAGGTGCCGGACGCATGTTAAGATACACTTTTGCATGGGCATTTTGAACGGGAGTTCAACCGAGCAGTGCTCGGTTGAAAAAACTCGCAAGTCCAAGATTGGTCGTAAGCCGCCGCCTTTCTTGGGTACAACGAAGTAAGGGCTGTAGAGACCCTTCTCCATTTCGGTTGGGGGGACAGGCCCTATCACATCTTTGCGCAGGGATCTGGCATGTTCGCCGTCTACTGCGGAAACGGACGCCCGCGAAGAGGGGGGCGGGGCCTGGCAAACTGAATTGCGTAACCGAGTCGAATGGTCCGGTACAGCCAGCGTGACGGTTGGGCAGTGAAAGCCATGCCTCCAAACTCCGTGCTGGGGGTACCAAGGGGACGAGTATTTTGGACGTACCCGGCGGGGGCTTCACAGCGGAGCGAAGCAGGTAGTGTGGCGTCGGGAGGCAAGGGTGCGTCCCGAGGCTTTGGTGCTGAGAACAAACTCGAAGCACTTACCTTGCTCCGCGCCCGGCAGGGGGCGGGTTCGTGACTGGAAGAGGAGGTCCGGTTGTAGGCGTCCTCTAGACTCGTCAGATCCGGCCGGCCGGGGGACAGTCGTGGGGCTGAAGGCGGACTGTGGCCGCGTCCAGCATGCCGGGACTGTTGAGGCCTGGCGGAAAAGTGCCGTGAGAACAGCATTTGCGGGCCAGGTGACCCAGAGACAAAAAAGGAAATAGCTCTATTATTGAGAATGTGAGTACCATAGCCCCCGTTAGGGGGAGCGGCAAATTAAATTAATTCAACAAAAGATTCTCCTCCCGTCCCCCACCGGGGAACGGAGTGGTCTTACCAGCTCCGGAGCTAACGTCTCGGTCTCTGGGTCGGTCATCTCAGGAGCGCCTGGGAGCCTTCCGGGTCCTCGAGGGGGTCCGTGAGATGAGCGGGCGTCCATCTTCCGCGGGGAGCTTGACGCCAGGGCTGAGAGCTAAGCCCATGTTTGTTGAGGCGGAGCACCGCTTTTCTTTCTTTCTTGAAAGCCGCAGGAGGACGGATCCAGAAACCGCATCCAGAAACTACACAGAGGCGGAAACCCATCTTTAAAAAGACGCGTCCTGAAAAGGACGTTCAACGAAAAGGCAAGGGAAAGTCTCACTCTGTTCTGCCCAGGATATGGGCAGTGGGGAGTTTGTGCAGTAATTCTGAGCACAGGTTCTGTTGTGAATACATCTTTCATGTGAATTGTATGGTATGGGCATTGAAATTACAGTTGCCCAAGTAATAAACTGTTTCTGTAAGTCCTGTGTGCTTCTTGGAACCACTTCACTGGTGTTAGAATGGGGATCTGGATATTTTGGAGTTTCAAAAACACTCAAGCATGTCAGACAGAGCTTTACTGAGGTCTAATGAGGAGAGATGTTGAACATTATTGTCAGTAATGTGATGGTTTTACTGCCCGGCCAGTCCCATGCTACCAGCAGCAGTTCCCAAAAGGGTGCCCTACGGAAAGAGTGGGAGTTAATATAATGGGTCGCTTTCCTTAACACAGTACACTGATTTCTGCTTCCGGTGTGAGAACACCGTGCGCATTTGGCTGCCGCTTCAGATTTGGACTATTTGTTTGTGTATTTGTTTCAGTTTGTTTTTCTTTTCATTTATTAGTCTGTGCATAAAGTTAAATCCTGTTGGCTTCTGGATTTATAACATGTTTGGAATTGGATTCTATGCCTTTCTTTATGCTCACCAGAGAAAAACAGCATGTACCTGCCATTGGAGTCTGGACAGCTCACACTCCATTTCACGGGTATGTCGCTAGCTCTTTTTGTCTGTTATTCACCTCTCTTGGCATGGGTATTGAGTGAGTCTCCACTCTCTTTTTCACCTGTGTCGACAGTTCTTAGAACGGTTGGGTTGCCTTCCTCTCGATAAACTGTTAGGTGTAGACTAGGCACGGTCTGGCTACAGCGGTATGGTTGATTGATGCTGCTGTAGCTGGTATCTCGTGACTGTTTTTGCTCTATATCTCGTATTTGAACATGTCTTGAATTTCATGTTTTAAAGCGTTTTATATCTTCTTTGCTTTTGTCCTTGGCATTCATGCCATAAAAAAATCGTACTACTGATATCACGGCTTAGAGTCTTAAAGTGCCATCCGCATTTAGACTCTGAGAAATATGAACTCTGACGTGAACTAGGAATCCTTCGGCGGCCGTGGAATATCCATCGCTCACCACGGAATCTCAAATCTAACTATCGCTCATCACCCACAGCACTTCCATCAATGTGGACAAAAAGACAGTGCTGTAAAACTGATGCTCAGTTTTGATGAAACAAGATGCTCAAACTCACTTTCATAGAGGCATTTAACTAAAGATGATCACTACTCCACATCAAAACACTTAGGGTTTGTTCGTGAGGATTTGGCACTATGAACTGTCACTCTCTAACGGACAAAGTGTCAATTCTCAACGAGCTCATCACTGATAAAAAACTGGACATGCAACTGCTAACTGAAACCTGGCAAACACCTAATGACTTTCTACAACTAAATTTGATTACTCCCCACGGATGCAAATATTTGTCTAAACCCTGACATCATGGAAAAGAGGGCGGACTATCTGTTGTTATCGAGATGGTATAAGAGCGGTTTTGACTGAATTTCATAATGTCACATCTTTTGAATATCTGGCTCTCAAGATTGTTGGTGAAATTCCTCTCATTGTGTTATTGATTTACGACCTCCAAAGTATCAACGTCACTTATTCTCTCTTTGTGAAATACTCACTCTTGCCTCACTCTTGCCTGTGCTACGTCTCCCCATGTTATAATGCTTGGTGATTTAAATATCCATGTTGATACTGACTGTTCAGATACAACTGAACTCATGAATGTTCTTGAATGCTTCAATTTAACACAGCATATGAATTTTTCTACACATACCCATGGTGATATACTTGACTTAGTTTGTACATCAGGTCTTAATAATGTTTCTACAACTGGTACACAAATTGGCATCTCAGATCACAAACTTATAGGAATCCTCAGTCACTGATCAGTCACTCATCATCTTGTCAGTTGGACCCTGTCCCAACCTCCCTTCTTAAACAATGTGAGTCAGTCATTTCAGCACCAATTTGGCATATGATAAACACATCTCTTGCATCTGTCATTGTTTCAACTGATCTTAAAATTGCAGCCGTATCTTCCTATTTCTAACATGCCTTTTATATCTAAACTTCTGGAAAAAGTTGTAGCCTCCCAGTTACAATTGCATCTTGCAGAACAATCTCTATCTTCCCCTACTCCACAGCACTGATACTGCTCACTTGAAGGGTAGTAATGATCTGGTTTTCTTCCTACCTCACTAACAGACAATATTTCATCTCTATTAAGAAAAACAAATCATCTACTGCTCCTCTCACTCAGGGTTTCCCCCAGGGTTCTGTACTGGGTCCACTACTGTTCATAATTTCACGTTTTGATGAAACACATGCCATCAGCTCATTAACCTGTATCAATGATATAACATTTTGGTTGAACAGTAATTTCCTCAAATTCAATTCTGACAAAACTGAGATCATGATTTCTGGGCCACAAACACTTATAAGAAATATTGACATTTATGTCAATATTGATGGAAATCTGACCAAACCCTCTAAAACCATTAAGAATATGGGAATCACTTTCGATCCATCTCTTACTTTTGAAGCCCACATCAGAACCATCACTAAAACTGCGTTCTTCCATCTACATCACTGTAAAAAGCTCTTCGTTTGGGGCAATGGAGGAGTCAGGAAACAGCGAAGCAGGTTCAAGGTCAGTCTTTTAATTTTTAGCTTCACACACACACAATCGATGGTAACCGTCGTAATGAAAGTAAGTAATAATCAAAGGAAAGCACTATTGGCTTTTTGTGCTTGTAGGTCACTCTCTCTCTCTCTCTCTCTCTCTCACTCTCTCTCTCTTTGGACACTCGGCATGCCTTTTATGTCTCCCTCCTCATCACTATAACATGAGACAGGTGTTAGAGTTAATTATGAACCAGGTGACAAGCTTACCGCTCTCTCTCTCCCGCAGACCAAGTCCCCACGCCACAGTCACATTGCACGACTTCGCCCCATTCTCAGTTTGAAGGATGCAAAATCACTAGTTCATGCTTTCATATTATTACATCTCGACTACTGTAACTGCGTCTTTACTGGCCTACCAGCTAAAACTATTGCCCGATTACAATACATCCAAAACTCTGCAGCTAGAGTTCTCACTAACACCAAGCATTCTGCACACATTACTCCATCTTGTTTAGTCTTTACTGGCTGTCTGTCTCATGCCGCATTAAGTTTAAAATGAATCTCAACCTCATCACAAAGCTCTCAATGATCAGGCACCTTGTTATTTATGTGATCTGCTGTATCCATGCACATCAGCACACACTCTTCATTCTTCTGATATCCAAATATTTGTCTATCACTATATTTTGACTATCCACTTTTGGTGGGTGATCCTTCAGTGTAGTTGCACCTAAACTGTTGTGCTCTCTACCTCAGAGCCTCTTATGAATTAGAATTATGTAGAGTTTGTCTGTGAGTAGGCATGTGTGTTTAAAAGGTGGTGTGTTTTATAGAAGGATGAAGATTTTAACAGCCTAAAAATCATGACTCTACTGGAACAGTTTAAGAACTGCTTGCTTAAAGGGTAGAGGAATTTGTGTTCCAGGAGGAGGAGTTGGAGGCAGAGCAGGAGGAGCCACTGGAGAATGAACGGGCAGAGCCATTGGAGAAGGAGTGGGCGGAGCTGCTGGAGGATCAGGGATTTGAGATTCAGGAGGAGGAGCAGGCAGAGCCGCAGGAGGAGCAGAGGTTTGCGTTTCAGGAGGAGCCCGAGCCACTGGAGTAGCAGGGATTTGAGACTCAGGAGGAGCCAGAGGTGGAGCGGACGGAGCTGCTGGAGAAGGAGCAGGCGGAGTCACTGGAGGAGTCTCTGGGTGTGCGGACCGAACTACTGAAGGAGTCTCTGGGAGAGCGGCTGGGACCACTGGAGGAGGAGTGGGCAGAGCTGTGGAAGACTCAGAAGGTGGAGCCGTGGAAGACTCATAGGGCGGAGCCGTGGAAGACTCATAGGGCGGAGCTGTGGAAGACTCAGAGAGCGAAGTCGCCATGGTCAGGAGTGCTGGCAGTGACAGGGGAACAGCTTCTGTGGCCTTGAGACACTAGCTCTGGGATGGACGAGGCTTGCAATGCTGGCTCTGGGACAGACAAGGCTTCAAATGCCTGCTCTGGGATGGACACAGCTTCAGGAACTAGCTTGTTGTGCCGTCTGAAGTTTGATTGGGATGAGGAGGTACCTGAAGACTTAGCAGCACAGTGGCACAGATGGCTGGCTGACTTACCTCTGCTATCAGTGCTGACCATACAAAGTCTTAGACCATCAACTCCAAGTTGTTTGTCAGCAATCCAGCTCCATCACTTTTCTGATGCTTCAGAACAGGCCTATGGTGCCGTTTTCTATGTCAGGATCAAGACATGCACCTACTAAGCCAATTGTGTAAAGCCTTGAAGTACGAAGTGGTATGTTTGGGAAGAGATAAAATTTACTACGATGCCTCTTATTCCCCCCCACAGAAAGACGAACATGAAACTATGACAAAAATAGCCTTGTGTGAGATGGGCAGAGGTGCCAAAGATGATAGAATGAGCAGAGCCGCTAGCAGAGGCAGCCTCATGGGAGGGTCCACTTGGGGGATAGGAAACTGGGAGGTGGAGGTAGAAAACAGAGAGTGGAAATAGGCACTGAAGGGACAGTGGCGGTTACGGCCACATGGAAATGAGCTCTTGCGGGACCTGTTATTGCACTGGAGGGATCTGCTATGCCCGAACATGGAGGCCGTCGCCGTGGTCAGGCAGGATCGTCCCGGGCAGAGGAGTGAATCCAAGCCATCTGGCCCTGACATTAGGCCCTCCTCCAGATGCAATTTGTTAGATAGGATGGGCCCGTGCAGTGAATGGGCAAACTCTGTAGGAGAGGGGCTTTGGGAAGCAAGCCAATCCTGCGTTTAAACGGGGGCCCTCATTACGATTCGAACGGGAGAGCCCTTGATGCGTTTTTTAATTATTATTTAAATATCCCCCCCGCCCCCCCCTTATTCTCCCAATATTGAAAGCCCAATTATCAATGTGCTTTTAAGTCCCAGTTGCCTCCGCATCTGGGACCGTCAGCCCACACATCTCATCACGTGGCTTGTTGAGTGCATTGCAACAGAGACATAGCGCATGTGGAGGCCTCATGCCATCCACCGCAGTATCCATGCTCAACTCACCACATGCCCCACCGAGAACAAACCACATTATAGCAACTCTACCCTCCCTAGCAACCGAGCCAATGTTATTGCTTAGGAGACCTGGCTAGAGTCACTCAGCAAGCCCTGGGATAGCGAACCACAGGGGTGGTAGCCAGCGTTTTTAATGTTTTTATAATTATTTAGTTACTGCTCAATTTTTTACTGGTTTTAATGTCTCTAATGTTCAGAAATTAAGATATTTTATGTGACTAAGTTGTGTTGTATGTGTGTTTTTTCATTATGACTTACATTGTAAGAGTTCCATCCTGGTTTTGGGTTCATTGGTGGGAATAATCTCAATGTATGTGACTATGGGAATAGTAAATATCAGAAAAATTACTGTAACATTCCATTTAATTTTTAAACAACTTTGAGATTCTTCCATGAAGTTATATTATGCAAGTTGATGTTATTGATTCATCACTGAAATATCTGAATATCTGATACTTTACCTCTGTCAGATATCTTGTCAATGTGTTCTGTGCAGAAATCCTCCAGTTGTTGTTTCAGTTGAGAGACAGATTTGATCACCTCATCAAAAGACAGGAGAGAACTGACAGTGATGTTGGGTAAGACTGAAAATCCAGAAGGTTTAGAGAAAGACTGCCAACTCTAAAGAAATACAAATTTAAAATACAAAAACCTTAAATCACCTACAATTATATGTTTACTGTGAAGATTATATTAAATTACAGTACCTATATGTGTTATGACCCTAGTTGTTATGTATACCCTGTCTTGTTTCACTGTTGCCCTTTTGTTTGCCATTTTTGTCACTTTTGCAATTCTTAGTTTTCACTTTAGTCCCTTATGTAACTCCATAGTCCCCTTGTTAGCGTTCGTGTTTTCTGTCATTGTTTTCACCTGCCCTCATTAGTTTGCCTTTTGCTTCTGTTAATCACCTTGTTATCTTGTTTGAGTTCTGTTCGTTCATTGGCCCCTTTTTCCCATGTTTATGTATTTATACCGTTTCTTTGTTCAGTCCTTGTCTATCATTGTTTGATGTCAGCCTGGTGTGTGTTTCCTTCCCGAGTCCTCTGTTTGTTTACATCGTGTTTAGTTAGCAGTTTTTTATGTTTGATTTCCCCATTGTGGGTTGTTCCTTTGTGTTTATCTGTTTTGTTAATTAAATAAAGTTTAAACTGCGTTTGGATCCGCATCTCCTCGTCTGCCTCGTTGCTCAAGCTTTACAGAACGATAGACCACACATGGATCCAGCAGCTATACGGGCCAAATGCCGGCTGCTCAACTTGCGGCAAGAAGACCAGCCTTTGGTAGACCACGCTCTCTACTTTCTCCTCCTGGCGACCTTTACGGACTTCCCGGACTCCGCATTGGTGTTTTTTTTAAGGACAGCTTAAATCCCTCGCTGAGGGAGCGGGTGCCACAGGCAACGCCCGGCTGCACTCTCCGCGACTACCTGGAGACGACCCTACTAGCGTGCAGCTCACCGCTCCCTGTCACACCAGCCTCACCTGTCAGCGAGCAACCCCCCACGCCAGTGGCTTCTCTTGAACCTGCACAGTCCACTTCGTCTGCCCGGAGGAGGAGGAAAAGACAGGCTTCCGCCTCCTGGCCCACGCCTGCCCCGGTCTGCGAGCCAGAGCCCACGCCTGCCCCGGTCTGCGAGCCAGAGCCCAAGCCTGCCCCGGTCTGCGAGCCAGCGGCCACGCGTGTCACAGTGAGCGAACCAGCGCCTACGGCCTCTACCGTCAGCGAGCCTGAGCCCTCGTCAACCACGGTCAGCGAGCCTGAGCCCTCGTCAACCACGGCCAGCGAGCCTGAAGCCACGCTGACCAGGAACAGCATCCCAGCTTCGCCAGTCGCATCAGCCCGGAGGAAGAGGAGAAAGGGAGTGGTCTCTGCACTCCAGCCTCCGCCTGCCGCAGCCCCATGCCCTAAACCCCCCTTGGCTCTGCTCTCAGCGCCCGGCGAACCCAAGCCGGCACATACCACGGTAACCCAGCCAGAGCCTGTAGCCTCAGACGTCAGTGAGCCAGTGCCAATAGCCTCAAACGTCAGTATGCCAGCGCCTGTAGCCTCGACCGTCCCTGAGCCAGCGCCTGTAGCCTCGACCGTCCCTGAGCCAGCGCCTGTAGCCTCGACCGTCCCTGAGCCAGCGCCTGTAGCCTCGACCGTCCCTGAGCCAGCGCCTGTAGCCAGGACCGTCCAAGAGCCAGCGCCAGTGGTCATGCCCGTCCTAGAGCCAGCGCCTCCCGAGCCTTCCAGGGCTCCGCCTCCCGAGCCTACCAGGGCTCCGCCTCCCAAGTCTCTCAAGTCTCTTGAGTCTTCCAGGGCTCCTCCTCCCGAGCTTTCCAGAGCTCCGCCTTCCGAGTTTCCCGAGCTTTCCAGAGCTCCGCCTTCCGAGTTTCCCGAGCTTTCCAGAGCTCCGCCTTCCGAGTTTCCCGAGCTTTCCAGAGCTCCGCCTTCCGAGTTCCAGAGCTTTCCAGAGCTCCACCTTCCGAGTTTCCCGAGCTTTCCAGAGCTCCGCCTTCTGAGCTTTCCAGAGCTCCGCCTCCTGGGCTTTCCAGAGCCCCGCCTTCCGAGCTTCCTGAGCTTTCCAGAGCTCCGCCTCCCGAGCTTTCCAGAGCTCCGCCCCACGAGCTTCCCAGGGCTCCACCTCTCAAGCCTCTCGAGCCTTCCAGGGCTCCGCCTCTCAAGCCTCTCGAGCCTTCCAGGGCTCCGCCTCTCAAGTCTCTTGAGTCTTCCAGGGCTCCGTCTCTCAAGCCTCCCGAGCTTCCCAGAGCTCCGCCCTCCGAGCTTCCCAGTGCTCCGCCTCTCGAGCCTGCCAGGGCTCCGCCTCTCGGGCCTCTCGAGCCTGCCAGGGCTCCGCCCCTCAAGCCTCTCGAGCCTCCCAGGGCTCCGCCTCTCAAGTCTCTCGAGTCTTCCAGGGCTCCGTCTCTCAAGCCTCCCGAGCTTTCCAGAGCTCCTCCCGAGCCTCCTGGGGCTCCGCCTCCCGAGCCTACCAGGGCTCCGCCTCCCAAGTCTCTCAAGTCTCTCGAGTCTTCCAGGGCTCCTCCTCCCGAGCTTTCCAGAGCTCCGCCTTCCGAGTTTCCCGAGCTTTCCAGAGCTCCGCCTTCCGAGTTTCCCGAGCTTTCCAGAGCTCCGCCTTCGAGTTTCCGAGCTTTCCAGAGCTCCGCCTTCCGAGTTTCCCGAGCTTTCCAGAGCTCCGCCTTCTGAGCTTTCCAGAGCTCCGCCTCCTGGGCTTTCCAGAGCCCCGCCTTCCGAGCTTCCTGAGCTTTCCAGAGCTCCGCCTCCCGAGCTTTCCAGAGCTCCGCCCCCTGAGCTTCCCAGGGCTCCACCTCTCAAGCCTCTCGAGCCTTCCAGGGCTCCGCCTGTCAAGCCTCTCGAGCCTTCCAGGGCTCTGCCTCTCAAGTCTCTTGAGTCTTCCAGGGCTCCGTCTCTCAAGCCTCCCGAGCTTCCCAGAGCTCCGCCCTCCAAGCTTCCCAGAGCTCCGCCTCTCGAGCCTGCCAGGGCTCCGCCTCTCGGGCCTCTCGAGCCTGCCAGGGCTCCGCCCCTCAAGCCTCTCGAGCCTCCCAGGGCTCCGCCTCTCAAGTCTCTCGAGTCTTCCAGGGCTCCGTCTCTCAAGCCTCCCGAGCTTTCCAGAGCTCCTCCTCCCGAGCCTCCTGGGGCTCCGCCTCTCAAGCCTCTCGATTCTCCCAGGGCTCCGCCTCTCGAACCTCTCGAGCCTTCCAGGGCTCCGCCTTCCAGGCCTCTCGAGCCACCCAGGGCTCCGCCTCTCGAGCCTTCCAGGGTTCCGCCCCCCGAGTCTCCTACGGCTCCGCCCCCAGAGCCTCTTGAGCCTCCTACGGCTCCGCCCCCAGAGCCTCTCGAGCCTCCTGCGGCTCCGCCTCCGGGGCCTCCTGCGGCTCCGCCCCCAGAGCCTCCTACGGCTCCGCTTCCAGAGCCTCCTATGGCTCCGCCTCTCGAGCCACTCAAGCCTTTGATGGCTCCGCCCTCAGAGCCTCCCGAGCCTCCTGCGGCTCCGCCTCTTGAGCCACTCAAGCCTTCGACGGCACCGCCCTCAGAGCCTCCTGCGGCTCCGCCTCTCGAGCCACTCAAGCCTTCGACGGCTCCGCCCTCAGAGCCTCCCGAGCCTCCTATGGCTCTACCTCCCGGGCCTCCTGCAGCTCCGCCTCTCGAGCCACTCAAGCCTTCGGCGGCTCCGCCCTCAGAGCCTCCTACGTCTCTGCCCCCAGAGACTCCAGAGCCTTCCTGGTCTCCGTTCCTAAAGCCTCCCACGGCGCCGCCTCCCTCGGCTCCGCCTCCTGAGCCTCCTTCAGCTCCACCTCCTGAGCCTCCCTCAGCTCCGCCTTCTGGGCCTTCTGAGCCATCACCTCCCTCGGCTCCGCCTCAGAGGTCCTCCTTGGCTCCGCCTCACGCGGCTCCGCCGGCCTCCCCTGTGGCCACTCCATCTCCTAGGCCACCAAAACCGGCCTCTGTCCTGTGGTCACCTCCCAGGTCCCCTGAACCGGCCCTTGGCCCACGACCACCTCCCAGGCCACCAAAGCCGGCCTCTATCCTGTGGCCTCCTCCCAGGCCTCCTGACCCAGTCCCTGTCCTGTGGCCTCCTCCCAGGGCTTCTGACCCTGTTCCCGTCCTGTGGCCTCTTCCCAGGCCCCCTGACCCAGTCCCTGTCCTGTGGCCTCTTCCCAGACCTCCTGACCCAGTCCCAGTCCCGTGGCCTCTTCCCAGGCCCCCTGACCCAGTCCCTGTCCTGTGGCCTCCACCCAGGCCTCCTGACCCTGTTCCCGTCCTGAGGCCTCCCCCCTGGCCTCCTGACCCAGTCCCTGTCCAGTGGCCTCCTCCTAGGTCCCCCAAACCTGTCCTTGCCCTGTGGCCAGCTCCCAGGCCTCCTGCACCTACCCTTGCCTGGTGGCCAGCTCCCAGACCATCGAAACCTGTCCCTGCCCGGTCGATACCTCCCTGGCCCCCCAACCCTGTCCCTTTGTGCCCCCAGGGACTGCCTAATGGGCCCCGTGGACTGTCTCATCTCCATTTGTGCCCTCGTGGACTGTCTCATTTCCCCCCCGGACTTCCTGTCTGCCCCTTGCACCTCCATGACCTGCCTGTCTTGCCCTCTGTGCCCCCCGGACTTCCTGCCTGCCCATTGTGCCCCCCTGGTCTGTCTGTCTGCCCATGTGCCCACTTGGACTGTCTATTTGCCCCTGGTGCCCTCATGTTGTTTTTGTGGGTTTTTGTCTTTTGTTTTTTGTCTTCTAGGATCGTCTGGAAGCCGATCCTTTGAGGGGGGGCTCTGTTATGTATACCCTGTCTTGTTTCACTGTTGCCCTTTTGTTTGCCATTTTTGTCACTTTTGCAATTCTTAGTTTTCACTTTAGTCCCTTATGTAACTCCATAGTCCCCTTGTTAGCGTTCGTGTTTTCTGTCATTGTTTTCACCTGCCCTCATTAGTTTGCCTTTTGCTTCTGTTAATCACCTTGTTATCTTGTTTGAGTTCTGTTCGTTCATTGGCCCCTTTTTCCCATGTTTATGTATTTATACCCTGTTTCTTTGTTCAGTCCTTGTCTATCGTTGTTTGATGTCAGCCTGGTGTGTGTTTCCTTCCCGAGTCCTCTGTTTGTTTACGTCGTGTTTAGTTAGCAGTTTTTTATGTTTGATTTCCCCATTGTGGGTTGTTCCTTTGTGTTTATCTGTTTTGTTAATTAAATAAAGTTTAAACTGCGTTTGGATCCGCATCTCCTCGTCTGCCTCGTTGCTCAAGCTTCACACTAGTTATCCCTTTCACAATATCTGTTCTGTACAAGCAATCATTGTCATGACATCATCAAGTGCTTTTGAGGTCTAATCATCTCTAGCATAATTTTTAAACAGCTGTTCTAATATTCGCCATTTGCATCATGTACTTCTTAAATATCTTAAGAATGTGCCAAGAACAAAAATTGGAATGCACAAGAAATAAATGTAAATTAAATTACATTAGATTTTTCCTGAAGAAAGTATGCAAGGTGAATAATGAGTGGTACTTGCACATGTCAAACTTTGCTAGATTGCTTTAAGTGTTTTGGATGGTTGCTAGAGCTTTGCTAGGTGGTTGTAATACTAAAATAATATTATAAAAAATAGTCCAAATCTCTATGATATTCTGGTATCTAGATATGACTCAGGTCACTTCTTAAATGCAAGTCTGTAGGAATTTTTTCACCGGTTTTAGCATCTGCCAAGTGAAAATCCAGTCCAGTCACTAAGAAATCTAACACAGTTTGAAAAGAGATGAATGTGGAAACAACAACAGCGGATATGCAAGTGAAAAATATGTGTGTGAGGAAGACAGGAGAGACCTGGATTTGTGTCAAGTGAATCTGAAGGAATATAAAGACATATTTATTTGTATACACTCCTGAGGAGAAATAGTCCACTATCTCATAACAGTCGTAGGGCTAACTACATGTGCATGCGAGCACAGTCACATAAAGTATACTTTGACAGGCTTGCATTCGACTGCAAGCAGATGCCAAGCATTCAGCTTCAGTGTGATGAATAGTAATGATGAGATGTGTTACCTGCAAGAACTGGATTTGATCATGTGTATGTGAAAGCTGCTCCAGCTCAGTGTCTCTCCTCCTCAGATCAGTAATCTCCTGCTCCAGTCGCTCCAAGAGTCCTTCAGCTCGACTCGCTGCAGCCTTTTCCTGATCTCTGATCAGCTGTGTCACCTCAGAGCGTCTTCTCTCAATGGAGCTCATCAGTTCAGTAAAGATCCTCTCACTGTCCTCCACTGCTGTCTGTGCTGAGCGCTGTTACACACACATTACAATCAGCTCTTACTGACACCTCACACAGTCTGTGAGTCTCAAACTTCTCTTTTCCTCTTCTCAAAACTCACCTTATGAGACTTCACAGCTCTTCTCACCTCCTCCATCTTTTTCTCGCTCTCCTGGATTCTCTGTTGGGATTTTTTCTGTGTCTCCTCCAAGTGACTCTGTTGATCAAACAAACTTCATTTATATATTAGAATTGAATGACACAAATCATTATTAACATATTGCACATTTCACAATCCATATTGAATCGGAGCAAAACACCTTAATAAGGGAAAGCTGAGCATCTTTAATAAGGGATTTAACTACCTTAGAACATTTTAAAGACAGACCTGCTATGAGCTCTAATTTAATGTAATTCCCCAATGGAAAAATCCAGATCCAGACTGTTGTGCTCTATGTGGCAGAAATAGAAACCAAGTAACCAACGAAATGTCGCTCATTGCAGATGTTGGTGAGAAGGACAAAAACACAAATAAAAAAGGTAGGCATTTAAACTGACAAATATTTACAACTATAAAAGCAACTTGAAGTCGTATAATGTCCCTGTGAGAGGGAGATATGTCAAATCTGAGCAGAGATTAACCTGAAACTACCAATGTGAGCGCAGACAATGAAGCACATGTGATCTGCCAATAATATGGGGCAACCTGCAGTAGAAATGGAAGCTTAAGCGATCATTCTCGCAGAGGACTCGTGGTGAGCCTTACATCATCCATTCATTCAATTCTGGAATCTCATCCAATCATGATCTAGCCTATGCCTTATAAGGTACCACAGCTGTCTTTCATTTTTCGTTACTCTGCATTGCTTTCACACACCGCCACCTCAACACCACCAGTTTAGGTCCCATCTAAAAGGGGTTAGCTCCTTTCCCCTGCTGTCATCGCCTTCCAGCAGGATCTAATACTTTGAGCGAGAATCCTGACGCTGAACCGTAGGACAGGGCTTACGCCAAGGGAAACCAGTCTATCACTAACTCGTGTTACTCCATACTATCGAGTGAGAGAAATGCCTATAGTGACTACAGAGATTTAAACTAATTGCAGTTGTGTATATTTTAACTTGGTAGAGAGAATGTAATGTGACGCTTTACACCTACTTAAAGCAAATGTAATTTAAATTCATACCTGCTTCGGAGTCCTCTCGGCTGCAACTGGAACAGTGTCATGGTTTTTGTGATCATCCATCATGCACAACATGCAGATACACTTCTGATCAGTACGACAGAAAACCTCCAGAAGTTTATTGTGTTGACGGCAGATCATCTCCTGGAATCGTCCTGTCGCATCCATCAGATTGTGTCTCTTACCTTGGAAGAGATTCTCATGTTGTTCAAGGTGATTTTGACAGTAAGAGTTCAGACACTCCAGACAGGACATTACAGCTTTGTGTTTTGTTCCAGTACAGGCGTCACACGCCACATCTCCAGCTTCAGTGTAACAGTGAGCAGGAACAGCAGTTTGGAGTTTTGTCTTCTTCAGTTTCTCCACCATTTCAGCCACAATGGTGTTTTTACCTAAAGCAGGTTTTGTAGTGAAGGTGTGTCTGCACTGAGGGCAGCTGTATACTTCCTTCTCATCATCCTGATTCCAGCAGTCTGTAATACAGTTCATACAGTAACTGTGTCCACAGGGAATGGTCACTGGATCCTTCAGTAGATCCAGACAGATAGGACAGCAGAACTGCTCATGAGCCACTGAAATACTGGCTTCTGCCATTTTACTGCATGTACTCAGAGACAGAGAGACACGTACCACAGCACTTTAGTTTCTGTTTCCTTGAAATGATCAGTTGACACAGTTTCCTGGTTCTGTGTTTGAGAGGCGTGTACAAAACAAGTTTGTGTTTTTACAGATAATGTTCACTAGGTGTCAGACACACGCTGGATCTTACTTCAATTTCTGTTTGCAATCAGTTCTCATGTCAGGTATAGTTTTTGACTACTATATCAAAAGATGTAGGGCCAGGGTTGGGAGGATTACTTTTGAAATGTATTCCACTACAGATTATAGAATACATGATGTAAAATGTAATTTGTAACATATTGCATTAGATTACTCAAGGTCAGTAATGTATTCTAAATACTTTGTATTAATTTTTTCACTTGTTTTGACTATAAAAACTCTGCCAGTACAGTAAGACCTGAAAAACCTAAATATCTTATGCAGTGCTGTTTCTAAAACAAGATCAATCTAATTGATACAAATCATATTCTTTAAGGTTTCATTAAATCATTCGATCAAGCCATCCGTTTGTGGATGGTACACGCTTGTCCGAATCTATTTAGTACCCAATAATTCGTACAGCTTGCATGTGACATAAATGTCATGCCCTGATCAGTGAGGATTTCTTTCAGAATCCCCACTCGGGAGATAATTTTGAAGAGTGCCTCAACAACACTACATGCTGAGATGTTGCACAGCGGCACTGCTTCTGCATATCGCGTTGCATAATCCACTCGGACTAGCACAAAGTAATGTCCACATGTGGCCTGTTCTAGTGGGCTGACGAGTTCCATGCCAATTTACTCAAAAGGAAACTCAATCAATGGAAGAGGCTGCAACAGCACTTTTGGGGTGGCCGGCAGATTCACCAGCTGACATTCACAGCATGCCGCTTACCCCCACCCCTGTGAATGCCCGGCCAATAAAAATGGGCCATGAGGCGGCTTTGTGTTTTCCCCTGTCCCAAGTGACCTGCCATCAGATTATGATGAGCCACTTGGAATATCATTTCCCGACGGCTCTTTGGTACCAACAACTAGGTTGTGTTTTATCACGTGCGTATGTCCTGTGTCACTGTATATAGCCAATCTTTTATAGTTGAAAAGTATGGATACGAGAGTGCGATGCCCGGTTGAAGACGTTGACCCTCAATCACAGTCACTTGGTCAAATTTCAGCACCTGTCAATTTTCTTCCTGGGCCTGAAGGAGCACCTCAAAGCGCTTCTGCTGCTGCTCTCTTCTGAGATCAATGACGGCCTGGTGTTGGCCTTGGTGGATGCTGGCGAGAGACTGGAAGACTTCCAGTGGTGACGACTCCATGGGAATGTATCCTCTTCCTCTAAATCCCGGGTTACGGCACCAGTGTAACGGGTTCAGGATGGGCAAGAACCGGGTGAACAATCAACATAAACATTAATGACACAAAGGAACTTAAACATAACATAATATGCTTTCTAACACACACACACACACACACACACACACACACACACACACACACACACACACACACACACACACACACACACACACACACACACATGTTGGTCTACCTATCATTATGAGGACTTTCCATAGACATAATGACTTTTATACTGTACAAACTATAGATTCTATCCTCTAAACCTAACACAACCCCTAAACCTAACCCTCACAGAAAACCTTCTGCATTTTTACTTTTTCAATAAAACATTGTTTAGTGATTTGAATTATGGGGACACTAGAAATGTCCTCATAAATCACATTTATAGCATAATACCCTTGTAATTACTAATTTGTAACTTACAAAATTGTCCTCGTAAATCACAAAAACACACACACACACACACACACACACACACACACACACACACACACACACACACACACACACACACACACACACACACACACACACAGCCTTTTATCTCTCCACCTCTCACCGTGAACATAGAAATCACAATTAGCAACAATTCATCTCAGGTGAAAACGCTTACCGCTTCCTCTCTCCCCAGACAAACGCTCAGCCACTCCTTCGCCCCCACAATGATATATTATGGATATTGTGGAATATTTGGAGGATACACTTAAAAAAGTAGGCTCTACTTGTAAGTCTGTTTCCCTAATCTTCTTCAAGGACTCTTATTTTAAAGTTTTCTCCTGCACTACATTTCCCAGAATTCACTGCCCTAATCACTTCCATCTGTTCATCTTCATCCTCACCTGCCTTCCATTCACTCATTAGTTTCCATGTGTATATATACCCTCTAGTTTTGTTCATCATTTGTCAGTCCTTGAAGTATTACGTTGAGTTTATTGAAGTGTTACAATGTGCTTCCTTTTTGATGTTAAGATTTAGTGTTTGATCAAGCATTTGTTCCGCTCCAGTGATTACTCTCATTTTAAAGATTCCACTCCTGCGTCTCCTCTCTTCCACTTCTACTCCTAGACACCAATGTTACAAAACCGTTCTGCATTTTACTGTGTTTTATTGGTTCAGTATATGTTCTTCTTCAAATATGCAATCTATTGTGCATAATCAGCTGTCCGCTTACCAGCTGTCTGCTTGCTGTTGTCAGACATGGTATTATCCTTTACTTTTATAGGCTTAATAATTAACTTAACAGTATTATTTATCTTTTTTTTTTATTATGAACCAAACCTTCCTAAACTCAATACAAAGAATGTTCAAAAATGGTTTTGAATCTTACAATTGTGCATTCTTCTGTTCAACACAATGCATTACTGATTTATTTATTATTTACAATTAAGTCTTTAAACCAATTATTGTAACTAAAGCCTGGAGTATTTTTATAATATTTTTTCTGTATTGTGTAAATTGTACCATCATTTAAATTTGTGACTTCAGCATATTTTGGAAAATAATTATTAATTATTCCATTCCATTTTTTCCAGTCATTTAAACTACACAGAGTGTTAAATATATTAATAATAATATTATAGTTATTTAGGGTAACCTAGACGTTCCCTGTCTGTCGCTCACTTCGACGTTGTGTCGAAGAAGCAACACTAGGGGTCCAATTCAAATCACGCCATGCGCTGAGCCATGTACGTGTACTGATGACACAAGAGCGGGCAGGTTTTTTATGTGCACAGGCGACCAGTTGTGTCAGACTGCACATACTCTTCCCCAATGACCCATAAAAAGTTGTCGGAATCATTTGGTTACCCTAAGCAGGGGACCTGGGAACGGGCCGAGCCTAGCCGGGCCTCTTTTATCTCTATGTTTCTCGCATAGAGCCAAACGGCTGGGGACCTTACACGCATCGTGGGAAGGGGGTCTTACCCAGTTGGGAAAAGACCCTGTGGAGACCACACCTGCCCAGGAACGGGGAGGTAAAGTGTCGAAATTCATCACATGGGCCACTCAGGTCACATGTGGAAAAAATGGCATGGTGGTAGATCCAGCCTCAAGGAGGGGGGAGTTGCTACAGCACGGCGACTGGAGGGCACCTGGAACTGCCTAAGGGAGACGCGGGTCCACTCGCAAGGGGACCGTACCGCATAATACACACAGGAGGAGTCCACGCAGGAGTCCCGACCTGTCGAGCACCTATTCCAGTACAGGGTAGATTTGAGTACCCGTAGTGGATTGGGTCAGTGAATTCCTCTGCCGAATTATGGACCCATAGGGCTAGGGAGGAGTCGTCCAGGGATCCGAATATATGGAATCTCCTGGGAGAGAAAGTGCACAGTTTTACCTTGACCGAGGGAAAGGGCGCTAGGTGCAAGCGATCCACCCAGCCAGTCCGTCAGCGTGTTACTGAGTTCTTCCTCAGAAAACACGGGACGATACTGACTCAACCCTGAGATTGTAAAATCTCGCAAAGGTATTAGGTGTTGCCCAACCCGCTGCTCTACATATGTCTGCCAGGGAGGTGCCACTGGCCAGTGCCCACGAGGACTCAACACACCTTGTTGAGTGTGCTCAGACGCGCAAGGAAAGGGGGCATGGCCTGGGTGTGATAGGCCAATGAAATGGTGTCCACCACCCAGTGGGAAAGCCTCTGTTTGGAGACAGTGTTCCCTTTCTGCTGTCCACCAAAGCAGACAAAGAGCTGCTCAGAACGTCTAAAGCTCTATGTGCGGTCCAAGTAGGTACGCAAAGCATGTACCGGACACAGCAATGAAGGGGCTGGGTCTGCCTCCTCCCAGGGCAGCGCTTGTAGGTTCACTACCTGGTCTCTGAAGGGCGTGGTAGGAACCTTGGGCACGTAGCCCGGTCGTGGTCTTAGGATCACATGTGTGTCTGCCAGACTGCACTCCAGGCAAGTGTCGCTAACAGATAATGCTTGCAGGTCCCCAACCCTCTTGATGAAGGCGAGCGCAATAAGCAGGGCAGTCTTTAGAGAGAGGGCCCTGAGTCCAACTGATTCTAGCGGGTCGAAGGGAGGTCTCTGAAAGCCCGTAAGGACCACTGAGAGATCCCAGGAGGGGAACAAGCTTGGCCGGGAAGTATTTAACCTCTGGACGCCTCTAAGGAACCTGATGATTAAGTCGTGCTTACCCAAAGACTTGCCGTCTACTGCGTCGTGGTGGGCCGCGATTGCAGCAACATACGCCTTCAAGGTGGACGGGGACAGCCTCCCCTCCAACCTCTCCTGCAGGAATAGGAGCACTGACCTAACTGCGCACCTCTGTGGGTCTTCAGCCCGTGAAGAACTCCAATTTGCGAACAAGCGCCACTTCAGGGCGTAAAGTTGCCTGGTAGAGGGGGCTCTGGCTTGGCTGATCATGTCTACAACGGCAGGTGGTAGACCAGCTAGATCTTCCGTGATCCGTCCAGGGGCCAGACGTGCAGGTTCCAGAGGTCTGGGTGCGGATGCTAGAGCGTGCCCCGTCCCTGAGAAAGACGGTCTTTCCTTAGGGGAATTCACCAGGGAGCGGCTATTGCGAGGAGTACGAGGTCCGAGAACCAGGCCTGGGTGGGCCAGTATGGAGCCACTAGGGTGACTTGTTCCTTGTCCTCCCTGACCTTGCACAGCACCTGTGCAAGAAGGCTCACTGGGGAAATGCATATTTGTGCAGCCCCGAGGGCCAGTTGTGTGCCAGCGCGTCTGCCTGGGCGACTTTCATGAAGACGCAAGGGGACAGAGACATGTTGAAGATGACGTTCCTGGACCACGAGTGTGGCCATCGCCTGCACGAGTGACTGCGCTGTGACCTTCGTGGCTCTGAGGACAAGGTCATCGCTGAGCGCAGTTCCTGCAGCACATTGGGATCAGGGCTACCTCCATTCAGATCTTTGAGTGCCTTGGCCTGGTGGACTTGCAGGAGGGCCATGCAGGGCAGAAGCGACGTGTCCGGCGGCGCTATAGGCTTTGGCTGTCAGTGACGACGTTGTCCTACAGGCCTTGGAGGGGAGTACAGGGCGACCCCGCCATGTGGTAGGGTTTTCGGGACACAGGTGGAGCGCAACAGCCCTATCCACCTGAGAAATCGCTGTGTATCCGTGGGCCATTCCGCCGTCGAGGGTACTGTTCCACCGCCGAGCCAGAATCCGTGGGCCGTTCCGCCGTTGAGGGTACCGTTCCACCACCGAGCCAGCATCCACGCCTGCCACAGTCCACAGGCCTTGTCCATTGCAAGCCTCAGCAACCACGTCTGCCTCATCATGCCATGTTGCCACGCCTGCCATTCCTACCTCGTTATACCATGTTGCCATGTCTGCCATGCCTAGTCAAGTGGCCCCGACTTGCCATGTCACCACGTCGGCCCTGTCTTGTCAAGTAACCATGACTCCTGAGCCTGCCATGGCTCCGCCCTTAGAGCCTGCCATGGCTCCGCTCTAGGAGCCTTCCACAGCAGTGTTCACGACCGCGGAGGTCGTTCCGCGGTCACTGCCAGTGTTCATGGCCACGGAGGCCATTCCCCTGTTACTGCCTGTGTCCACTACCATGGAGGTCATTGTCTCATTACTGTCTGTGCTCACGACGATGGAGACTGTTACCCTTCCACTGCCTGTTCTCACAGCCACTAAGGCCGTTCCCCTGTCATGGCCAATCCCTGAGAATTCCACGGCTCCGCCCTCTGACCCTGTCCCTGTCCTGTGGCTGCCTTCCAGGCCTCCTGTCCCTGCCCTGTGTTCAACCCCCAAACCGCCGGACCCGGCTCCCTTCCTGGAGGCACTTCTCTGTCAAGTCGTTTATGTTTGTTTTGTTTTAGATTCATTTACATTTATGCATTTATGCATTTGGCAGATGCTTTTATCTAAAGCGACTTACAGTGCACTTATTACAGGGACATTTCCCCCGGAGCAATCTGGAGTTAAGTGCCTTGCTCAAGGACACAATGGTGGTGGCAGTGGGGATTGAACTAGTAACCTTCTGATTACCAGTTATGTGATTTAGCCCACTATGCCACCACCACTCCGATTCACGTGTTTGGATACCAGCAATTTATACATAAAACTGCGCTTGGGTTCTCACATCATCATCATCTTGCTCCTGTTTGCCTGTCCTGCCTGCCTATACATTTCATCTATTGCCATTATTTGTTTGTCATCTTTTAGTAATTTCTTTATTTTGTTTATTTGCATTTATAATTCTTTTCCTCTTGTTCATGGGTACAGTTCTTGTGGGAACTTCAGTGTTAAGTGTAAATAATTTTTTAATTTGGGTTTTGAGAATTGCTTTTGATCCATGGTGGCCCAAGTAATTTTCTGGATTCACTTCAGTGCTTTGGCACTGACGTATTTTATTTTCATTGCTAACGTTGCTTGTCTAATTTTACTATGTGTCTAGGAGCTGTGGGGGAGCTGGTTGCTGGATATTTTGGTCCCGTTTCTCAGTTTGAGGTGATCGCTATCACGTTACAGAAATAAAGTATTGATTTTGTCCTATGTGGTATGTAAACGGTATATGATATTTTTTTATAAAGTGACTCCAGATTGTTTCTTTTTGTTTTATAAAATAAAATACACATTTCTGGGCAATGTATGGTCTCATCCTTCACTGGGTACAACAAACCTGTGTCCCCGATCAAGGGGTATTTTTTTATAAAAATATTTTCTCCTAGTTTCAAGTAAGGTTTAATTCCTTGGGTGAGTCACAAGGTTCCGTAGTTGGCTACATTTATAAATATTTCGTCATTCAATTTAACTACCACAGCTCTCTTGCCCCACTGGCCACACTAGTGTTGTAGCAGATGTCAAACCACACCACAAGATCAACCCTGAATGAGAGCAAGTGTTTACTGCAAATCACAAGAGGGAACATTGTTTCAATAATCCTAAATTTGCTCCATATTTCTCACAAAAAAACACAATGTTAAGTGATCTATTGATCTTAAATGTTTATTGTTTAATTCAATAAAATGCATAACACCACCAAAGGCATATTTATATTAAATTAAACAAAAATTATTCATAACATTTATGAATTATGAAAACTGGGACATTAAAATAAAATACAAGAACCCACAAAGTATAAGAGGGATCAGTGTTACAATCATCTGCTTATTTATTTATTTATTTTTTACAAACCTTACGTCACATTGTCCTACCTCTCTAATATGAAGGTAACACAATAGTACAGTTTAAAAACTGAGAGGTTCAGCAACGTTTTTAATATTGATCAAGAACAATGTGAAATAAAATTCAGACAAACATTGTCCTTTTACAAATATCTTTTGCAACAATGAACACAGCCTAATCACATCTAATACTTGGTGTTATGACATTCCCAAAATACGATAAAGCAAACTCATTATATACAGAGAGCATTAAAGTTTATACAGACATTCATTTACATTTAACACATAAACCAATCATTTTCAATGTTTTCTATTTTATCATGGTCTCACCATAATCTACTATTTTTTATATGCTGTAAGGTTGCAATTTAGTTGATCATTAACTGGGACCGCAGCACCATTCCACTGAATAGGAAAGCGGTTTGTTCCAAAATAAACTCCACATAAAACATCTTAGGAAGCAATCCTATATAGTATTAAGTAGTAACCTGGAACAACTTCATAGATGTATGTTTTCTGGAAAACACCTAGTGTACACCTTAGAACACCAGTCAACTATTCAGAATCAAGCATTCAACAGACCTGTTGTATAAAAGTGAATAAAACCAAGTTTATTAAAGAACTTCTCTCTAGTGATGGCTTGTGTAAATTTCACCAATCACCTCTAATTGAAATGTTTCGGTTACTGTAGCAGCCTCCGTTCACTGATGGAGGGAACGAGACATTATGTCGATGTAGTGACACTAGGAGTTATTCTTGGGAGCCCCAAACACCAAAGGCCAATGAGAATTGGCGAGTGGAATTTGCGTGTCACTCCCCTGGATATATGCGTATAAAAGGAGCTGCCTGCAACCACAAACCATTCAGGTTTTGTGCTGAGTAGCCGAGACAAAGTACTACAGCGTGTGGCAAGAAGGACACAACGTCTCGTTCCCTCCATCAGGGAATGGAGGTTATGACAGTAACCGAGACATTCCTCACTCGACATAGTGTCGATGTAGTGACACCAGGGGTCCCTATACAAAAACGCCACAACAGCTGAACTGTGTTACATGAACTGCAGATGCAGGTGCATCAGTCTGCACGTAGCCTCCCCCAATGCCCCAAAAGATGTCATAGTTCATCTAGTTCCCCACATCACTGGGGGGGGACGTAACTAGTAACACTTGATACATTTTGTTTAAAACACATTTTCATTGTTTCGTTAAAGACATTTTGTTAGCGCTACAGCTAAATGTTTAAATAATACTTTAAAAACATTCATGCTTCCTAAGATGCTGTGAAATAATCTTAACCTCGGGGTTAAACTCCACCCACCGGAGGGTGCTTGTCAACTTCTCTTATGCCATTGTCATTTTGGATGAACTCGTGAAAGGACTTTAAACTGAGAAATGTAAGATTTTTGTATTAAAGCTATAGTTAAAATGATATATTGTGTATAATATATAAATATAAAACGTATCCTATTTGCTAGGTTAATGTTAAACATCATCTTTCTTACACCATTATCGTTGGAGGAGCTCGTGAAAGTACTTTGAACAGAAAAATTTAAGATTATTTGTGTTACAAATGATCATTGTTGAAATAAAAATTTTAAATACATTTTATGGTAAAGTTTTTGTTCAGCATCTTTAAAGTGACAATGCTAGAGATGTGTTAGATAACCTAATGTTTAAAAACACATTTTCTTCTCTTTGTCAAAAAGTAAAAGAATCTTAACACCCCCAGTTTTTTCACCAAGTATTACACCCTATTAAAGACACATCATTTAAACACATTTTAAACGTAATACTACTTTTTATGTCTTACAATTATAATAAAAAAATAAAATGACCCACACACATCACTTTATTATGTTTTTGAAAAAACATCTCCATGATTACATCAATGAAATGTTTAATCAATCACTATTTTTTAGTCTGAGTTGAGAGAAAATAAGTCTTATACCATACATTATTTTGTCATCTCAGTTTTCCATTAAATATTGCACATCATTAAAGCTTAATCATTTTTCTACTCTTTTAAATACACAGATGGTCTCGGCTACAGCGCTGAGATATCAGAACAGCTGACCAAACACGTCATTACGTCTGTACAACTGCCAGAGGGAGGGGAGGGGAAGGGGGGACAGGAATCAAAAGGTCAAATGTACACCAATTAGGTCATAAATCATAGGCCATAAATCATTTTTGTCACAACATATATTATACTTACTACTGACACGTGTACAAATAACTGACCTGTCTGAATGAATGAGCAAACTAGTTTTTCCTGCTCTCCCCTTTCATATCTGCTTGACTTTGGCAAAGAAAGCCATGTTACTTAAAAGACATGCATTTATTGAAAGAAAAATACAATTTTGGCTCTGGTAAGTAAACAGCAGTATCACTTCTTCGAGATTCATAAATAGAAACAAATTTCACCGGCATTTATTTCTATTGTTTTATACTGAGCTAATTATATTTTTATTGTATTCTCACACAAACATTTCTGCATAATTATTAACAAGACATTATTTAATGAAGCCGTTTATTCCTCGTGGGGACCGCTGGCTGCTCCACGCAATGTGAAGGATTTCATCTTTTACTATCATTGTGGGGACATTTTCTCACATACAATGAAGGCAAACCCTGAACACACACACCCTGTGATTCTTTCAATGAATAAGATCGAGAGTAACATGATTCCTCTGCCAGCAGAAACCAGATCCACTTGGGAAAGTGTCCACAGGTCACCAGTGAGACACACTGAGCCGTGATTGAGACAGTCTCAGTTTCTCACAGTAATGGATAGACAAGTGTATCAGAAGTGTGTCCCATTCACACTCTCATGATGGCTGCATGAAGCCTAATATATACTTTAGTTTTGATGCAAACGCTTTGTGTAAGCGTATTGTTGAATGCACAGCCCTTGAAAGAATACTCCATTTGACATTGTGAGCATACATACACAGATGGTTGGCACATGTGCCCTATGACCGCTGTGAGAGACTGGACTATTTGGGTGCTTCTCATTAGGTAAATTGTCCTTTTGTTTCCTTGCTCCCTTACGTCTCCCTCTAAGGAAACAAAGAAAGAGGAATCAAAGCAAGACGAATTTATGAAATGAAATGTCCTGCTCACTCACGCTTCACTTCCAAGTGCCTGCAGTACCTCGGAACGCTTGCCGTTGTGTTGTTGAAATTCATTTTTATTTTCATTATAATACCTAATAATTCAAGATGCTCTGTTGAAGTACAATTATGTACTTCAATTATGTTTTATTTAAACTGCAAATGTGAAACATAAATTAAAACTGTTGCATCTGATGTGAAGCGAGGAGAATATATATGCGCATCAGGTGCTTAGACCAAAATTTAGACCCTCTGTGACTTTCAGGAAGACGCGAGGGGACAGAGACATGCAGAAGGGGAGGACTTTGTACTGATATGCCTGGCCGTCGAACGCGAACCGTAGAAAGGGTTGGTGTCGAGGCAGAATTGAGATGTGGAAGTACGCGTCCTTCAGGTCTACCGCTGCAAACAAATCTAGATGCCGGACGCAAGTTAAGATGTGTTTTTGCGTGAGCATTTTGAACGAGAGTTTGGGCAAAGCCCGGTTCAAAACTCGCAAGTTCAAGATCGATCGTAAGCTGACGCCTTTCTTGGGTACAATGAAGTAAGGGCTGTAGAAACCCTTCTTCATTTCGGTTGGAGGGACAGGCTCTATCGCGTCTTTGAGTAAAAAAGTAGCGATTTCCGCACGCAGGGGTTTGGCATGTTCGCCGTGTACTGCAGTAAAGCGGACGCCCGCAAAGGGGGGTGGGGGCCTGGAAAACTGAACTGCGTAACCGAGTCGGATGGTCCGGGCCAGCCAGCGTGACGGGTTGTGAAGTGAAAGCCACGCATCCAATCTCCATGCTAGGGGCACCAAAGGGACAGGAATTTTTGACGTACCCGGCAGGGCTTCGCAGCGGGGTGGAGCAGGTAGTATGGCGTCGGGAGGCAAGGGTGCGTCCCGAGGCTCTAGTGCTGAGAAAAGACTCAAAGCACTTACCTCGCTCCACACACGGCAGGGGGTGGGTTAGCAACTGAGGAGGAGGTTCGGTGTAGGCGTCCTCTGAACTCGTCGGAACTGGCTGGCCGGGGAACAGTCATGGGGCTGAAGGCGGGGGGTCAGCGTCCAGCATGCCGGGACTGTTGAGATCTGGTGGCAGAGAATGGCATTTGCAGGCCAGGTGACCCAGAGACAAAGGAAATAGCTCTATTATTGAGAATTTGGGTAACGCAGCCCCGTCTAGGGGGGGCGGCAAATGAAATGAATTCAACAAAAGATTCTCCTCAACTGGGGGACGGAGTGGTCTTACCATCTCCGGAGCTAACATCTCGGTCTCTGAGTCGAACGTCTTCCGGGTCCTCGAGGGGGTCCGTGAGACGGGGGGGCGTCTGCTTTCTGCGGGATGCTCAACGCGTGGGCTGAGAGCTGGGCCCAGGTTGAGGCAGAGCAGCCTGGTGTTTCTTCGCAGGGGGATGCCCTCGGTGAGCAGGCGGGGCATGGCCCATGGCGGCAGACTTGCGGCGGGGCTGGATGTGAGAGATTGCCTCCATCTGTTTCTTCACCGCGGAGAACTGCTGAGCGAAGTCCTCGATGGTGTCACCGAAGAGGCTGAACTGGGAGACTGGAGCATCGAGAAAGCGAGTCTTGTCGGTCTCACGCATCTCGACCAAGTTCAGCCACAGATGACGTTCCTGGACCACGAGCGTGGCCATCGCCTGCCCGAGTGACTGCGCTGTGACCTTCGTGGCTATAGGGGTGAGCTCGGTCACTGAGCGCAGTTCCTGCAGCACATCGGGATCAGGGCTACCAACGTGCAGCTCTTTGAGCGCCTTGGCCTGGTGGACTTGCAGGAGGGCCATGGCATGCAGGGCAGATGCGGTATGTCCAGCGGCACAGTAGGCCTTCGCGGTCAGCAAGGATGTTGTCCTACAGGCCTTGGAAGGGAGCACAGGGCGACCCCTCCAGGTGGTAGGGTTTCCGGGACACAGGTGGAGTGCAACAGCCCTATCCACCGGGGGAATCTCTGTGTACCTGTGGGCCGCTCCGCCGTCAAGGGTAGTCAGAGCGGAGCGAGTGGCATTGTGACGAGTGGAGAGGGGTGCTCTCCAATATGACGTCAGCACATCATGCACCTCCGGGAAAAACGGGACCGGGGCGTGGCTGTGAGCGGCACCCAGACCCCAGGAACCAGTCATCCGACCGCGATGGCTCTGGGGAGGACGGAGGGTTCCAGTCCAAGACAACGCTGGCGGTGGCCCGGGAAAGCATGTCGGTCATCTGAGAGTCAGCCTCAGCCTGGGCATGCTGGCCAGAAGGCGGCAGCCCAGGGGAGTCATCCGCGTCAGATACCGCGCTCTCCAATGCAGTGGCGAGCTCATCCACCTCGAGCTCTAGAGGATAGGCAGGCTGGCTGTAAGGCGAGCCGCTGTTGCCTCGAGCACGGACGGGAGTCAACGAGCGTGCTGGGGGGCGGGTGGTCCGAGGGGGCGTAACTGCCGGAGCTGCACCCACTGCCATCCCCAGATCGCCTCCAGCATCAGCCGCATCGTCCTCAATCCCAAGGGAAGAAGGAGCAATGCAGGGGCGGCTGGAGTGGCTTGCTTTCTATTGAAAGCGAGCCACGACCGCAGCGTTGCCATGGTCATGCCCTCGCAGTGAGAGTATGAACCATCCACAAACGCAGCCTCAGTGTGATCGCTGCCCAGACACACGAGACAACGGCTGTGGCCGTCTGAAGCGGAGAGCACTCTACCGCATCCAGGAACTACACATGGGCGGAAAGGCATCTTTAAAAAGACACGTCCTGAAAAGGAGTTTCAACGCCGCTGTGCATTGCTCTTTTAGTGAAAATGTACTCTTTTAGAGAAATCACTCTTTTAAATAACTCTTTAGAGTTTGTTTTCTGCGCTGCCGAAGCGCCCAGGGGCAAATTGCACTGCCGTGCAAAGAAGGAGAAATAGCCGCTGTAATGAGCCGTCAATCCAACAGCATGCAGAGGGTCAGAGGAATACAGGAACTGGTGTGACTCGTAGCAAACAGCATGCACAACCATCGGCTCTGAAGAAAATTTCTGAATGAACTCATAGAATTTCCTCGCCTTTATACCCATATGTCCGGGGGCGGGGTATGCAATTACTGTCTGCCTTTTTTCATAGATCAGAGGCATATTCGGCGCTCAATAGAGACCCCTAGTGTCGCTTCTTCGACACAACGTCGAGAGAGCGACAGACGGGGAACTCTAGACTTTGGAATGAGCTTCCATTGGTCATAAAATCATCTCCGTCTCTATTCTCTTTCCAGGGGGCCTTAAAAACGTATTTATTTTCCCTAGCTTTTAATTAATTGCATTATAAATTGTACTAGGTCAATTTGATCTTATCCTGTTTTTATTGGTTTTAAGGTGGGGCTTAGCCAAGGGTCTGTTCATTCATAGTGAGTTCACCCTGTGACTCTGTGATGCTTTAAAAACTTTCCTCTGTTTGCTTGAGTGACCCAACACAAATGAACTTGCTCCTACCGAACCTTGTTAATAAAACTATATTTAGTGAGGCCAGCAGGGGGTGCTCACCCTACAGTCTGTGTGGGTCCTAATGCCCCAGGATAGAGATAGGGACACTATACTGTAAAAAGGCACCGTCCTTCAGATGAGACGTTAAAGCGGGGTCCTGACTCTCTGTGGTCATTAAAAATCCTAGAGCACTTCTCATAATGAGTAGAGGTGTAACCCCGTTGACCTGGCCAAATTCCCCCCATTGGCCCTTCTCAATCATAGCCTCCTAATAATGCCCATCCATTAATTGGCTGTATCACTCTACTCTCTCCACCAATAGCTGGTGAGTGTACTGACGCACTATGGCTGCTGTCACATCATCCAGGTGGATGCTGCACACTGCTGGAGGTTGAGGAGCGTCCCC